>NC_142310.1:22065476-22375238 GCF_054855325.1 Carica papaya | reverse complement strand
TAATGTCTTATGTAAATTTTATTTTTATGACTATCTGTGTATCCTTAAAAGAGATATTAAATAATAGAATATTGTCAATTAAAAAAAGTAAAGAACTAAATTCTATAGATAGTCCTATGCTAGAATTAGAAAATGTTTGAAGTACATAGACTACCATGTGCACTGGATTAAGCACAACTTATATCATGGATCTAGTCAACCAAGTTTAGTAAAGTGGTTAGTATATTAACAAGTTGTAATTCAATAGCACATTATGAATTGTTTTCTTTGTGATTTAGAATAAGAATTTACACTAAATAGATTATGTTCGTGTGATATAAATTTAACAAATTGGTTAGTATAAATTGATATATAGGTTGTATTTTCTCGCTTAAAATTTATGTCATTTCATGATAAACTAAGAAGTTAAATCTATAGAGCATCCAAAAAGTTAGAAAATAGATTAGTAAAATAGTCAATTGTACTATAAGAGACAGTCTCTTAAATAAATTCTTAATGTGTAAATTTTTTAAAATAATCGTAAGAATAATAAGACACATCTTTTCATAGCTAGAAGTAATTTGCCTTTAAAATTTCAATATCACCATAAACCAACATTTTATAATGATTATATATAAATATGTGAAGAGATATTACAATATGTAAAAATGAAAGTGATCTTAAAATATGTCTATTACTCAAATAGTTACAAGTACAAAGTCTATTTTTCCATTATGTGAACTGAAAACTCCTATAAAATAGAATTTGTAACCATTAGTCTTAACAAATTGAACATCCATATGTGGTTTTCTCATATCTAGTTTTAAAAATTATTTTATTGATCTAAAGTTTAGCATATTTCAATAAATCATTGATTAGTTGAAATAACAAGTTTAGTCATTATGTTTATATATACAATATATTATGAGAAGCACAAAGTGAGTTTAGAAGATTGATTAAACTGAAATTAACTTACATATATAGATAATCGTCTTTGATATCTAAGTTATATACAAAGATGTGATTGTTTTAAAGAGAGAAAAATCCATAAACATTAAGCTTAAAACTATTAATGCATCCATAAAAATCAAGTTAAGGTCACAATAGCAATATTGTGATCATGGTAGATTCATCAATATCTATTTAGCTTATATAGATGCTAGTTTAAATTCATAATAAACTTATAAAAAATCAAGAATATTTCGGTGTGTCAAAACTTAAAAATTTATAGGATATTTGAAAAATAATATCCAAGCTTTTGGCGAAAAATGAAAAGTATCTTAACAAATATTTCATACCATGCATATAATAAATTAACAATTAAGGAAAAATTAGAAAATAAAAATCTCCACTTTTTCATCATGTCATATAAAGACCATCGTAATCTCCACTTCTTCATTATATGATATAAAGACCATCATTGGGTATTTTTGTGACTTTTAATTGTATTTCGTATTTTTTTTAATTTGGTGCCTACAACTTTTGCATGTTACTTAAGGTCATAAATCATCCCACTATAGAAAACATATCTAGAAAGCAACTGAATTTACAATTAAGAAATTCTATAAGAAAAAAAGACTTTATTGTCACGCATCCACCAAATTTAAGTTTAGATCAACTACTCATGTTACTTTTAGTTCATGCATAAATTTGTCCATACATTATTGCAGTACCCAAAAAATCAAATATCCTCATAAAATGAAAGAAATAATTTGACGAATTAAAGAGGTTATGACTTGATTCTAGATAAATAAAATTTAAAGTACTGTAAATAATTGAAAAAATTATTTTAAAAAAAATATATAATTGAAAAGTTCATTTCTTGTTGATGATTCAATCTATCTGTTAAAAAGATAATAGTGTTATCAATAAAGAGACATAGTCAAGCTCATCAAGTGTGAACAAGAAAACGTACTTTAGGTATTTTGAATAAACGGTGGGAATTCACGCTTGTATTTTTTATAAAACGAAATGAATTATTAGTTTAGTTAAAATGATAATATCAAATATTTGAGACTTAACACAAGAGATTTTAAATATGACTATTAATTAAGGAATTAGATGTTAAGTGGGGTTGTTAATTATAGTTTTTCGCATACCTTAAAAATTTCATTTATCAATAACTATAGATTGATCGTTAAATCGTCATCTGCCTAAACATAATTATTAAAAACTAATGGATTTTAACCAAATAATTATTCAAATTTTAGATTTAAATTTGGAATCTTATCTAATAAAAAAATTAACATATATACCGTGGTATATTAATTATTAAATGTTTTTTTTTTTTCTCCAAAGAAAAGACAATTATTTACTTGACTAATATTTTTTTAAAAAAAATAAATTCTAAAAATAACCGGAAACAGGTTGTGTCGGAAGACGTGAAAAGTTGACTGGTAGGAGGAAATCATACGTGGTGACATGTCAAGGTGAGGTGGAATTAAGAACCTGATGATGAACTGTCACCACCAAAATGACTCAGCAACTAACTGCATGGAAAAGCTGCCTGGCATAAACCCCGTCACCGCCACGTGTACTCCGCCCAAAGTCGTACCTCCCACCAAATTAATGTTCTTTTAATTAGTGGTAAGTTGGTGAATTAATTTATAGCCCCCCCCTCCCCCTCTTTTTTTGCCTTTTCTGATGAAATGGGTAATTAAATTTCATTAAGACTATAAATATAATGATTGTAGAATATTATTAGTAATGTGTGGAAATAGCCTAATAGAAACAAAGAGAACCAAGAAATTTGTATCCCAATCAAGATTGTGGGTGGATTAATTAATAATAATGCATTGGAATCCCTTGGACGGTCGCTACTACAGGAGGGGATTGAGTCAATTTTTTAAACATTTTCTTTGGATTTGGATAATGAAAACGTACGTATGTGTGTGTGGGGAGGAACAAGAGAAAAAGAGAAAAAGAGGTCTTGGTTGGGGTGTTAGGTGGGTTTGCTCCGTTTCTTCTCTAATTCACCCAAAACAAAATTATTGCAATAATGTTCCGGCTTATAATATTAGTTATAAATATTTTATTTTAACTGTTAAATTATAATTTCTTATTTATTTAAATTATATTTATAAATCATTTTGTTACCACTAAAATTTTAGTGTTTACAGTTATGTTAGTACGTTCCTAGTTTTTTTTTGTTTGTTTTAAATATTTATTTTTATATGATAAAATTTAGTATACAAGCATCTTTACTTAGCTACTAATATATATATATATATAGAATAAAGAATATAAACATTTATGATTTTTTAGTATTTTATTGATTAATATTATATTTAGTTAACCATAATGTAATAACCTTATGCAGTAGAGGCTTATTATATCATTCTGTTTAGTTAATTATTATTTTTTAATTGTAATTACTGACAAATTTAATAATGTAATAAGTAAATCTTTTAAGTAAAAAAATACATAAATCTATTAATTAAATTATGCACATATACTAATTATAATACATCAAAAAAAAAAAAAAAAAATTCAAATATGGATACGCAGGAAAACACATTTCAAATCGGACCCATAAAAAGATTTTAAATTAGGATTACAATATTTGTTGTAACCACTCATCGATATACTTTAAAAATAATTATACTCATCAATATGAGTATTAATTAATTGATCAAGCATTTTATTTATTTTGTAAAGCTCCGGAACTTAAAATATAAAATAAAATTATAAATTAAGTACAGAAACAAAATAATAGAGTTTAGGGTTTACATTTCTTAACACAATAATTTAAGATACCCAATAGGATTACATGAATGCCCATTTTAAAATAATCGGCAAAAATCAAAGAAATAAACAAAAGACAAATAACTAAATATTATAGGATGATTTTCACTAACTTTTGAAGAGAGTCTGGGTGGTGAACTATTCACAACCCTATTATTGATTGACATCTGGGTTTTGATCTTTTTAATATGAAATAGTTAATGAAATGATAAACTAAACTACCCCAGTAAGAATATCACATTACTCACCGATATAGAAACTGAAGGTTGGTAAAAATCATAAAAACAATCAATAGAGCTCTTGATTTAAATAAATTCATATATTATAAGAAAAACCATTTATTACATATATTTACTATTGCGATATTTTCAAAATCAACCTATAGAGACAATAACTCAAATAACATTTCAATCTCATTTTCAAGTGAGCAATAACAACCACATTCCCTTTTTATTTGCCTATTAGATCTTTGGAGGCTCATAAGGATGTCATACTACGCGTGAACTAATATCCAATATTATCAACTAATCAGTCGTCCCATACGCCATCCGGTACGAGCGTAAAAAATATCATCCCTTAATACTCCGTCCGGTATGAGGATGAATCGAGCCGTCCCCATACCCCGTCCGGTATGAGCACCAAAAATATCATTCCTCGATACCCTGTATGGTATGAGGCAACGTTCACGGTAGGATTCTCTATGTACCCGGTCTGTCCACCATCTCCTAAGATATCCAGTGATGCTACCATTCATTAATTTACATGACCAAACAATTTTCTATTTGTATATCAATTTCTCATTTTACAAATCAACCGTAAATCACGCAAGACAAGTAATATATATATCAAAGAAGTACAACTGAATCATTTAACTATTCCAGTATATCATCATATATTTAAAGCTATAAATTCAACAATCAGTTAAACAGGATAACAAATAAATGACTAATCGATTCCGTCTCCATTAATAACCTATAATTATTCTCAAAGTTTTCTAAATTAGACACAATACCATATTATCGATTATTAAGGTTCAATTCCATAACAGAGAATAAAGTGAGGGATTCTTACACGAATCAGTGTTTGAAATACAAAACTTTCTACTTCGTTTACTGGCAGTCTTCAAATTTTTTGAATTTTTCTACGGAGATTAAAACACGCTTCATGTACCTAAAAATACTCCAAAAAATTCAAAATCGTGTTAAAAATCTTTTCTAGGCAATTTTAGAATTCTCGCACGGCTTCACTGCTGTGCTTTAGCAACGGCACCGCCACCCGCGGTGGCGGTTTGCCTCGGCCTAGCCGTTTTCGATCAGTTTTGGCCAGTTTTGGCTGGTTTTATACTCATCCCTACGAGAAAACACGTTAGTGGACCTCGATTGGACGAAAAAAGTCAAAAAATAAAAATCTACCGGCAGCAGAATTTTTCGGTACGGCGGCTCCACTAACTCACCTTCGCGGCTGGCCGTTTTTCTTCAGTCAATCTGTAGAAAACAGAACGGTGAACACAATAGTAGAAAAATTGCACGAAACGAGAAATGGGAAGGAACTCATCGGAGGAGGTTTCAAATTTTGTCCACGGCTATGCCGCCGGGTTTTACCGTAATTTCTGGCTCATCCACCATTCTTTTTGCTTTGATTTGGCCATGAGGATACTCAAAATCAAATTCTGAGCGGATAGAAGAATTTTTACCTTTTTTGGTGGTCTTAGGTGACTCCAACGCGGTGGCGATCGATTTTCTTCTCTAGGGACTGGTTTTTCTTCTCCGACAGGAGGTTGGAGGCTAAGGTTTGGGTTCGATGTGATGCGAAATATTTATACCTGTCTCACGCAAATCTGAGTCGTTCATCTCGTTTGATCTCGACCGTCCAATCGCGTTTAAAGAAAAAATAAATATGGATCGTTCATTGCGATTTGATCTCGACCGTCCGATCGCGTTTAAAGAAAGAACGAATCTAAGTCATTCATCGCATTTAATCACGACCGTTCGATCGCGGGGCATGCGGATCGCCAACGTGGCGTCCCGTGTGACATCGAGTCAACGTGCCTTACCACGTGGCATGCTCGGGTTCGTCAAGACTGCTGACTGAGTGGTCCTACGTGGCGCAATTTTTCTATATATAAAGAATCATAATTTAAATATTACATTTTAATATTTAATATATGAAGCTTAGAAAGTCTTGTATAGATATATAATATACTTAATATGTCTGCCAGTCATTGTAATGAGATGAGTCATATGCATTTGTAAGTTTAGATAATGAGTTTGGTAGTTGGAAGTTGACAAATGTTTCATACTAAAATTAAGGTTGGAGAGACTTGACTGAACACCTGCTTTTAATTAATCATCCCTGTGTGCACACTTTTTTCCTCATACATTCCTTATTGTGAGTTGGGAGAGTATATGTACTTGTTTTAGTATATTTCTCTTCTCAAAAAGCTTCATTTATTGGATAATCTAACAACCATAAACTCTCCTTATCATCAAATGTTTCCACCTCTCAACTATTGGCCTTTTATATCACATAATAACCTTTTATTTAAATTTGGCATCACTAATAACATTCATGCTTTAAGTAACTTATAAAAGTATACTACTTTATAACATTTTTTTTCTAATACCAAATATTTTTTTCTATACTGACTTGGAATTCTTATTTTTTTTAATATATTTCATAATTATTTACTCTCATATCTAATTTTTTTAACCAATATAAATTTTTATAATTAACCATTTTGTTAAGATATATAATTGCTTATTTCTACAAATCGACGTAGAATACTTTGAAGTACATATAAATTTTAGCTAAAATACTACTTTAAGCACATTTATCACAATAATCCTAAATGTTCTCTTAAACTCTTATGCTGTATTGATTTTTGGGTAGATTGGGCATATAATAAGGTAAGGTAAGTTATTTATAGATAAGATTTATACTCTATCATATATTTTGGATGGATGAGGTAAATTTTTTTAACAATCTGGACAAAAGAATTGTTTTAGCTCAATATGGTTATTGTAGTAGAGTAGGAACACGATAACAATTACAACAGTAATTATAAGAGTGAGAGGACTATGAGTATCAATAGAATAACAATGATTGCAATAGTATCAATGGTGACAGAGATGAGGTTGACGAATGTTGGTAGCAGTAGTGGCATTAGAATTGATAACAAAAATGATGATGATGGTATTCGTAGCAGTAACAACAATAGTGGTCCTCCTAAAAATAGGTACTATGTTGGAGACAATAATAATGGAGAAAGTGGTAATAGTAAATGATGATTAAAATTGGTATTATAGTAGAGACAGTAACAATAATAGTGGTGGAATTGACATAAAAGGTAGTAACCATGATGTTTAAAAAAATGAAAAATTAGTATGAGTAAAAATAGTGATGATGGTGGGGTAAATGGCTTTCGGGTGGCAATAACACAACCATAGAAGTGGTTACACGGAAGGTATGATCGCAATGATGGTCGTAGTTGTGGTAACATTGACAAATGTACAATTGTAATCGCAAAAATAAATGTAGAACAATGCTAATAACGGAATGATAGTAATAGTAACATCAATAATAATAACATTAGTGATAATAATAGTGATTACACACATAAAAATTATTATGACAGTAATATCAAAACAATAAATTAACTATGAAAGTAGAGAGGTCGGAGAGATAACAAGGATAATATTTTAATTTAAAAAATTCAAATTGTACATACACAAAAAAAAAAAAAAAAGAAAAAAAACATACACTCAATGTTTTTTATTGGATACATACGTTATGTAATTACTTAATCTACTCTGTGGGGTTGATTTCATTATGTAGGGACCTTATGGTCCCACGTGATGAATCCTCTATCTCATTGATTTTCAATTTAAAATGCTATTTGGTTGACATTAATGCCATTAATTTTTAACTTTAAACAGACAAATTTAATTTTTAATAGAATATTATTATTCTAATTGTTACCGACAAGGACACAAAAACTCCGAGTAACCAACCCACCGCTTATGAAGAAAAGTTAAAACATACTTTAAATCTAAAGAAAAGTAAATAAGAATGGATGATTTGATTAAAATTAGAGAAATATAATATAATACGTTACAATTTTATTAATGTTGTTATATATAGCATGTATAGAAGAATTTAAAAATAATTTGTCTTAATTCACATAATATTTTTACCATCATTCTTTTATATTTTTAGATAAATAATAAAATAACGGTGAAAATTTCTTTACAAATCCATACTTAACTCAATTATTAGAAAAATGTGACAACCCCTTTCCAAAATAATAAAAGTCAGACTTTTGTACATAGTAGATTTTACTTAATAAGATACATTTATCAAAATTTATATTACATTATTCTAGTTTTACTTCATATTTCATATATGACCATTTTTTACAATTTTTTTAATAAAATTTACATAATTTCCTAATTAAAATAAGTTCGCAATAAATTAAAAAATTGTTGTAGCTAAGATGATAGTGTTCTAAAGTTTTGGAACAATCAAAGTAACTTGTGACCTCCATATTGCTTTTTATGAGACTTTAACAGTTAAGTTAGTAAGGCTCCAAGAGAGCAAAAAGAAATCGGATAAAGTTCAGAAATTTTTAGATAAAAAATATTTAACATTCACCTAAACTTTACATGAATTAATATAAAGGGAGATGTATGTTACAATTTCCATTGTAATAGAAGGGTTATGGATACTATGTAACAACTCACTTTCTCTGTTGAGAAATAAATGTCATTCCGTTATATAACCTGATAAATTTACATAAAAATGAACGAAAACTTAAGACTCAATCATCCCTTGTACGAAATTACAAGTTATAAGGCTTACAAAACTCTTTACATTACATCGCTATAATATAATTAAAACAACTTTTCAAGATGAACTCTCACTGTCACTAAAGGTTCTTCAAAGTCTTTGGTAAACTTTACAAACTCAGTAAGAAAAAGGGGCAGTGCCCACAACAAAGATATGCACACACTCAATCAGCAAATATTCTAAATTAGTTTATTCAGTAAACATTCAGAATTCCTTATTTCAGCATTATAACTCAGGGTATAAATAGTTTCATAAATAGCATATTTAGTATTCAGTATCACAATTTAAGCAGTATGTAATTTAGTATATATTAATTTAATATTTTAGTACCGTAAACTTTACTTATAACTTCTTATTCCTTCATATTAGTTTATATCTTATTAAAAATAGTTTCACCACGCAATGGTGTTTCCGCCAGCATCAACGAGAGCAGTAAGGATCCCCTCTACTACGTGAATACATTAAAATTTAGTTCATAATGAACAGTTTGTAGTACACACTATATAGTTCACAGTTCTTATCGCTTCGCCACATCTGGCTAAAATCGTATCCACGGGTAGAGTTCACCACAGTCACTCGCCAAAATGCTACATACATACCCACCCTTCGGTGATACTGGTTAAACGGATTTTCTTGTCCTTTAAATATTCTTATGTTATTCTTTTACTAATCAGATTCATCACTAGATGACCTACTCAGGCATGCACTTACTTATATACCATATATGTTATACATCAACATGCCTACACAATAAGCACAATATATACGATTTATATGTATAATTATTAACTCAAATAAATATATATGTACACGCAACACATACAACATGAATATACTTTAATATTCACACAAGGCATATGTGTATTCTATAAGCAAGCACATATAAGTTGTTCACTCATACATACGTACGTTACACAACCTTTAATTATATATATAGATATATGCGTCACACACAACTATAACTCGATAATTAGCATGTATAAAATCTGCATATACATACAAGTAATAATATGAATACATAACTCTATGTTATACACAACACCATGTAGGTCTCCAATCATATGCAATTGCACACACACATATATGATAAGTTCGCAGAACTCGTGGTAGAAAACTTAAATAGTTTGTAAAGTCTGTAAACAATTCATTTTAACAGAAAACAAGATTTCATAAAAAACATGGGGGCCTCTGAATGAGACTAACCCAATCCCTTACCTAAAGTCTGATTGAAAAGCGTTGGAATCCTTATTGACTCAAGTCTATGCTCTCCTTTAAATTCAGTATTATTTAGATAACTCTTTCATTTACGAATAGAAAACGTGTGAGTTAAATGACGTATACTTGTGGAAATAATTAGAATACAAAAGCAAATCAAAATTTTACCATAGACACGCGATCCCGGTCACCAAAATTGCCACGCACCACCACACACATGTCCCTAGTTCATAATGTGCTGCTATCGGAGCGCCGCCACCGAACCACTGTGCGCCGCCACAGATCACTGTGAATCGGCCGCAATTCACCACGAAATGTTTCATGCACACAGATCTGGCGTGTATATGGCAAAATCGTGTTGAAAAGAGCCAAGGATATGCAGAATCACGGGGCCAACCATTACAGATCTCCTTTTTCTTCGGATGCAAGTCGTCACGTGATTCTCCTTCGGGTTTCCAATCGCGTAGGTTATAGGGTCGTCTCGACTCTTTTGCTTGTCGTGAAGAAAGTCGTACCCATCTCGGACTACCTCATGCAGGTAAGTGGTAGCTGTAACTCCCTTTTTTTTCTCTCTCTTTTTTTCTCTAGAGAGATTTATTTCTCTCTCTTTGCACCACTCTCTCTCTCTCTCTCTCTCTCTCTCTCTTCCACGTAACTCTCCCTTTTGTAGGGAGAAACAAGAGGAGTCTTGCATGTCTCTGTCCGTCTGATGTGGAAGATTCCTCCCCTTATTCTTTGTCAGAGAGAAGAGGTGTACATGCCTCTTCCATCTCATCTTCCCTGACCAAAGGCAAACACGCCTCTGGCCTCTTTTTTTTTTGGAATTCAAAATGGCGTCGTTTTAACTTTTTTTCTTTCCTTTTCTGAGTTGTTACATAATATTTTGTTGTTAATTGCTTGTGAAGTGGATGGTTTCTCTTGGACTTGGAAACTTATATTAATTAGCTAATCATGTATCTTACCAATTGAAACAAATAAACCAAGGTAGAAAGATGCGACACATTATGGAATTTGGCCACTTTGAGGTAGCATGTATACTCATTGTAAATTTAGATGTTTTATATGCTATGCACTTTCTAGTAAGCATATGAAAAAATATGTTAGATAATATATACTTTCTAATAAACATATAATAAAATTCGTATAAGTTAATTTATACTCAATTTAAGATTTTTTCTCAACTCTATACATATTATTAATTAGTTGTCTTGTTCTTTACATATAAAAAATACCATTGCTTAAGAAAATCAATAATTTTTTTTATTTACTTACTTATATCTCTATAAAGTATATATATATTATATTCATAAAGAATTATTACTTATCCATTTATTTTTCTTCTTTTATTTTTATTTTTTATTTTTGAAAGATGTATATTAAGAAACTATGTTAGTCATTATCCTTTCTAGATGCACAAGCAAGAGTTGTTCCGTTCTTATATTGTTGTGAATATTGAACTCTCTTGCATGTTGCATTAGTGATCTTAGCTTTTGTGTCAGATTTTTTATTGATGGATGAACATTGCACTAATTTCTGTGAACACCATATAGACTATAGGCTTTGTGATGAATACTTGCTCTAATTATGCCAAAAGTATAGTGAATCCATCACGATAAAACTATAGAGCAAAACCTCCTTACGTAGCTGAGCATAAGAACTAGCTTTCTCTTGTTGTAGCAGTAAATAAGTTAGCTAGTCTTCTATTGTGTAGACATACATATACTCTATTTGAATGCCCTATGGTGAGGCGTATAATAATGGTTTCCTTAAAATGCGTTCCAAGAACATATGTTGTGTTGAATTTGCATTTTGTTGGCTAAAAAGCTTGGATGATAAAATAATAGAAGGGTGATTAGAATAAAACAAACCTTGGTATAGAGTATACACCACCGCATGAATTTGTGTATGGGAAGGATATGTGTCTCTCATAGTAGATTCCAATGTGAGAAGGTGGCATGGTAATTGTTAGTTAGTATTAGTTTTTGAAAGTTTATAAACTAATTGTACGATGTACTTTGAGTTGGAAGTAAACTTCCATTACTAACTTGATGAAGAGGTATAGGAGAGGTTAATGAATAACTAGATAAGATAAGCCATTGGATGAGAAAGTTGTTGATATAACAAGGGCAAGTTCCATATATGGGTGGTGAGACACGAAACTGATTAACACTAGTGAAGTGAGGATTTCTAAGAATAGGTGAAGTGAGAGAGGGAAAGGAAGGCAGCCATGGGTCTATCCAAGTGTGTGAACCTTGAAGTTTATATAAAGGTTCCATACGCCCCTAATGTTAGTAATTCTAGGCTAACTATAATGTTTTTCTAAAATAAGTGAACATCTTGATTATAAAACAATATGAAATATTAAAAAAGTCTTTTAAATATTTTGCTTTCTTGAGTTAGGTTCAAAGCTTAGTGGTTGGTTAAAGTAGGTCAGAGCTAGTTTAACTAAAAGAGCTAGGTTGAATTCAGGTAAATTATTAAAGTTAATGCCTCATTTGGGTTTGAGTTGAGCTAAAGTCTCTTATATGATAGGAATACAACTTTATTATTGGGTTTGTGGAATTCCCTGTCAAAACTTTCGAATGATGAGTAAGTTTATTATAAAAGGTTAAAGGAATTCTGAGAATAGACATAAGATACGTGGGTTGTGCAATAAGGATTGATTGAACCGGTACCGCTCAACCTGCATAAGATAAATTAATTTTTTCGAGATTTCTAGTTTGATTTGAAGTTTATCGATAAAAAAAAAAATTTTAGTAGCTTTATGGTTTACTATTATTAGGAGTCATAAATATTTACTATTAGTTGGTAATGGACTTGAGTGAGTAGCACGAAGTAGCCTATGTTTATGATTCTAAGAAAGGTTAGAATTAAGGTCTAGGGTTGTAATAAGTGAAGATAGGATTTTAGATTAACTTCAATAACTTGACCAAATAATAAGAGATCATCCGTAATGAGTAAATCGGTTATAGACAAAATTTGGGGGTTGATTCGAAGGCCAATAATGTGCTACTCTAATCATGCTTTAGTGAGAATTAGAGAGAGAAGTTTTGTGCAGATAATAAATGGATAAGTGAACAAGGGATCCCCCGTCCAAGGCCTCTTGGGGTAGGGGAAAGAGGTTATGTTGCCTCGAATAGGTATACCACTGATGAGTAGTTGGTATGTGACTCTCTTGTAGCATTGAAGAAGTAATTGTGCAACTTTAGGAGAATAACCCATTGAGTGGAGTGTGTGGTAGAGAAAGGCTTGATCAAAGGCTCAATACATGTCATATTTAACCATGAATTCGCCCTATTTCCCTTGTTTAATTCTCATTTAGTGTAGGAGTTTCTACATTATTTGGGAATTATCTCGAATACAACAAATTTTGATCAAAACTATTTGGTTGTGGTAGATTATTCAATCTATGAGAGTTTAAAGAAACTAGTTAAAATTTTTGCTATAATTTTATAACTTACATTACAAAGTAAAATAGGTTCGTAGTGTTTGAGTGAGTGAGTTGATTGAATTTTAGGTACAAAGACAATGTTTTTGTTTGATTTAACTCTTTTAAAAAATAGCTATAGTGACAAAAGAATTAGATATATACAATAATATCTAATCTTAGTAGTTTTTAGTAAGCTTTATAAAAAGAGGCTAACATACCATCAAGATCAGATGCTTCTTTGGAGCGAATATTTTATACAGCTTTTATAAATTGCTAATTTCATATGAATGACACCGAACAATGTAGCCCTTAATCAAGAACTTGTTCAAGCAAATCGAAAAATATATATATATATATATATATATTTTTGTAAAGAAAATTATTAGAAGACAGAGAGTTTGTACCCCGGTATTTAGTGAAAAGCTTAAATTAATTATTTTGTAACAAATTGATGGTGTGAGATGTTTGTACTTGTGGGAGCATAAAAGGAAAATTTAGGTGTTATAGTTAGGAATTTTGGATTTTAGTAATTAAAAAGTGAATAGCTTTAGTGAACATAAATATAAATATATTTTTTAACCAACTGAAATTACTTGAGTAGTTATGTCCTTCCCTCTATATCAAGTATTCAGGATATATATATATATATATATGTATATATGTATGTATATTGAACTAATTAATATTGAATTATTTTTTATATAATGATATGGTAAAAAAATCTAATTCAAGACTACTTAACCAGTTTTGCAAATATATACGTGTGTCAGCAACATTGATACATAGGAACGGTTACCAACATGTCTCGAGTAAAAAAAGGTGGTTGGGATTAATGTCATAAAATGCTTTTAAAAAACATCAATTTTCAAAGGATGCATGATATGGTAAAAGAATCTTGTTGAAACAGTGACAAAATGTCAGAATTTTTGACAAGTTGTAATTTTATTTCTTTTAATTAAAAATTTATGTCGGTTGTAATTTTTACAATAATGAAGTTGTAATCTGATTTTTTGATAAAATTTATAATTAATAAGCTAAAAAATATTTGTTTAAGCTCTAAAAAAAGAACTAATTAAGTTTTTAGTACTAATTTTTAAATTAAAAATGTTTATATTAATAATTTTTATTAGAAAAGAAGATCGTAGTTTAGGAAAGTTACAGTTAAAGCACCAACTGGACTGTAAAAAGGAAATAAAAGTAGGAGCCGAGCCTAGCCGAGCCGAGCCGTAAAGATTTAAAAATATTATACATATATATATATATCTCCTAAATAAATATGCCCAAAATGGGTGATGGGTTTCGTGTGGATTTAAGTAGTTTACATAGTTAAATTGTTTTTTAGATATTATTAGTAACTAATAAATATAAATTTTTTATTGATATATAAGTACTGTTTTAATTATTTAAATATATGCATTTTTATTCTAACAATTTTCCTAGTCAATCTCAACAGTGTTTAATTTTTTAATGAATAAAATAAAATAAAGGTTACTGCAACCTTGTTCTTGAGGTGCTACCAGTTGGTTTAATGGAGCTCGTCCTGTTAGAGGCGTTTTTCTGTTAATAATTTATTTTAAAAAAAAGGGAGGAAGAAAATACAGTGGGGACTTGTTGAAGGAGGAGGAAGTGGAGGCATCATACATGTTGTATGCTTATAAATACCCGTAAATGCTCCCTTACCAAATCTCATTGCTTCTCCTTCTCTCTCTTCTTCCTTCACCTGATACAATACAAGTTGCAGGTAGGATCCTATCCAAACTAGTTTCTCTTTTCATTCTCTTCTCACCCCTCAATTAACCTTCAAATACTTGTTGTTACCATTCTTCTTCTTCTGATACTTCTTCTTTCTTCTTCTTCAAATACTTGAAGCTGATCTCGTATTGCTCTGTTTTGCTCTCTTTTCTTTTTCTACTGTTCGTTGAAATGACGGTCTCCTTTTCAAATGCAGTCAAAATATTCCTTTGGATTGTTTCAAATACAAGCAAGTAAAGGAAATGAAGTACGTTCTAGTCACCGGAGGAGTGGTGAGTGGACTCGGCAAAGGAGTCACTGCAAGCAGCATCGGCCTTCTTCTCAAGGCTTGTGGCCTCCGTGTTACCTCTATCAAAATTGGTCTCTTATCCTTCCTTCCTTCTTTATGAATTCTCTTTTCTGTTTTTGTTTCTTCACCTATGAAAAAGTTATGGATGTTTTTGTTACTTCCGATTGAACAGAGGAAGAGAAGAAAAAATATCCCCGACTTTCAGACTATTGCCTTCCTACAAGTTCAGATGGGGATTTTGCTTTTTTTTTTTTTTTTTTCCTTTTCTGGTTTTCTTTATGAATTTTCCCTGTTTCTAGACTAACTAAATGCTGGGGCCTTGTGTTTTTGGTTGCAAGAGATTGTCAATGTCGCATCTAATGTTTTTACCCTTCAAAATCAGGGGAATAAATTAATAGCATTGTTCATTTTGTCGTCCTGACAAACTTCCTTTCCTTGCCAATTCACAGACCCTTATTTAAATACTGATGCTGGAACCATGTCCCCTTTCGAGCATGGTGAGGTGTTCGTGTTAGATGATGGTGGCGAGGTATAAACATTTTAATTTAACTTCATCTTATGTGTCTTCTTACCAAATCTTTTCTGAACGCCAGATGACATTCCCTTTCTGTATTCCCTTTGCCTCTTCATCTCCCAAATTTTTTTACTGAATCTCATGCTCTCGCATGGATGCCAGGAGTTTTTGGGAAAGGAAAAAGAAAAGGACGCAGTGAATTAAAAAGAAAAAAAGAAAAGGAAAATTTGTAGTCTTACTATCAAATTTTGTTTTTCTGTACAAAGGTGGACCTTGACCTGGGAAATTATGAACGGTTTCTAGATATCAAGCTGACCCGTGATAATAACATTACTACAGGAAAGATTTATCAGGTATGTTGATCGCATTTGCATTCCTTTTCATTTTTCTTTTAATTGTATCTACTCACTAGTGTATCCACTTCTTGAATGGCAGTATGTGCTTGAGAAAGAGAGAAAAGGAGATTATTTGGGAAAAACTGTTCAGGTTTCTTTTTTTCCCTGCATTCATCATTTCTTTTTCTGCTACTGCATACATTAGCTTTTAGGTTTGTGGACCATGTGCAGTATTCATGTTCTTGCGTCTGTAGGTTGTTCCTCACATTACAGATGCGATTCAAGAGTGGATTGAGCGCGTGGCTGTGGTACCTGTGGATGGGATGGCAGGTCCAGCTGATGTCTGTGTCATAGAATTGGGTGGAACTGTAGGTATGCTTTTTTCTTCTTGGTCAAAGAACTGTTGGAATAGTTGACAAAATTCTTAGCACGAGGCATGAGCTTTGTTTTCTCTTTTTCATGTTGAAAGCAAAATCTTCCTGTGTACAGGCGATATTGAGTCCATGCCATTTATTGAGGCTCTGGGGCAATTCTCCTACCGTGTAGGTGAGATGTTGTCTACCAAGCCTTGTCTTGCAAAAATGTAAATCCTTTGAATTTCCACCTTATTGACTCGTTTCCTTGGCACATATCATTTCAGGTCCTGGCAACTTTTGCTTGATTCATGTCAGCCTTGTGCCTGTATTAAATGTTGTTGGCGAACAGGTATTTTGTAAAATTAGTTTTCTTAAGCCAACTTTCAATTATGAGGACTAAAATTAGTTTCATCAAACACACTTTTCAGTACATTTATCATGTGCAGAAAACAAAACCAACCCAGCACAGTGTTCGAGGACTCCGAGGCCTGGGTTTGACACCGCACATCTTAGCTTGCCGAAGCACAACAGTATGTCATTATCTATTTCTCTGTAGTACAGAAAGTCATAGGCAGGACACAAGTTTTATCACTCTAGTTTGGGGTTGTAAATATGTACTTGCTTTGCAGGCACTGGATGAGAGTGTAAAGGGGAAACTCGCTCAGTTTTGCCATGTTCCAGTATGTGGTCAAGACTGATGCACTTGTTATGCATGCATATCAATAAAATATCTATGATTTTTCGAGCTCTATTTTTTTTCTTGGTTACTAATCTGCTTAAACAACTTATTTCCAGAAAGAAAATATCTTCACGCTCTATGATGTTCCTAATATCTGGCACATTCCTTTGCTTTTGAAAGTAAGAAGCGTTCTGTATTATTGAATTTGTATTTCTTTTTTTCATATTTATCGAATAAGCAAATGGATATGTTCTTTTTCTTGTTGATTAGGAACAGAAGGCTCATGAAGCTATTTTCAGAGTGTTGAACCTTCTAGAGTGTGTTCCATATGCTCGATTCTCATTTTTTTCTTGGGCTGGATTATCCTGCCATTTCATATCCTTCCAACATTAGTTCATATTTGCAGTGCTTATGACATATTTTATTTGATGCAGTACTTCTAAGGAGCCTTCCTTGGGAGAATGGATATCAAGGGCTAAAATATGTGACACATTACATGTGCCGGTTGGTTGCTAGATATTCCAAATTCAGATCTAAATCTCTTCCTAATTTCTGGGAGAGTCTCATCTTTGTATTTCCCTCTGCTGCAGGTTAGAATTGCCATGGTTGGGAAGTATACGGGCCTTTCAGATTCCTATCTCTCCGTAATCAAGGTAAATTGAAAAGTTAACATCTCTTCTAAGTTCAAATTAAACATAAACTAGAAATGAATGCGCTCTTGATCTGATGCCCTCTTTTGAGATGAATTCTAAATATGGGGTTCTTTTGTGACACTAAGGCATCATGCTGTGTGCATGTGTGTGCATTTGGGACTTGTGAATGAATTTCTCAGTTTCGAGGCATTACATGTAGAGAGTTATGCTTTTGTGATACCTGTTCCTCTGCTTTTCAGCGGATGCATATTAATTTCTTCCATTTTTGATTTGGTTCTATTGATGCTTTGATTTTCTTTTCTTTGTTTGCTATATGTTCAATTGATGAGTAGAATTAGTTATAACTTAAAATCATCTCTTTGATGTCACTGCATGGACTGAAAATTTCATAAGCAATATAGAAGGTTTAGTTATGACTTCAAGTCCTTTCTTTCGTAATTGCTTCCTAAATTTTGAGCTCATTAGGCTTGTAGTCTCTGTTCACAGTTTGGTGCAAAATTCTTCTAGAAAATGCCTCCTAAGGTTTTAGTACTTTTATTTAATATATTTCTTACATGCATGAATACAGTTATCAGTGATATTATTTCCTGAATGCGGATGGGAACAATTTTTCTGTACATATATCATGAACTATTTCCAAGCAAGTTCTGTGAATTCAGGATTCAGGCTTTTGGGAGCAGGGAGGGAGTAAGGGTAGGCATGATTTTGTTTGACTACACTAGTAGTACTGCTAACTAACTGAACTAACAATTTAGCTATTAAACAGCCCAAGCAAAATGAAACCAAATTAATTGATTAATGAGAAGATTCAGTTAACTAATAGTTTGGATGGTAAAAAGAAGAAAAAAAATAGAAAGGAACTACGAAGAAATGTGAGTTTAGGAGAGAGAGAAAAAGAGAGAGGATGAGTGAAGCTCATGGTGTTGAGTGGTCACTGTATATTGGCTGCAACAAGGGAGACCAGGTGACAAGCCATGCAGCAGGATGGTGATAGCAGCACAAGGTTTTTGGGGTGTAACATTTAGAGAAGAGGAAAGGAGCAAGAATAAAAAATGAAAGGAAAGGAGAAAGAGTTCAGAGCATAGAATAGGCTTGTGGATATTATTCTATTTGCAATCTTTTCATTCTTATCTTATTTTAACTAATATAATTATGAAATGAATGGGAAATTATTTGTTAAAGCATTGTCGGATAAGTTATTAGCATGTTTGTTTTGTTTGGTTAATTGAGATTTAAATTAAAACGAAAGTTTTGAGCTAATTTTTCAGTTCAATTTTTTTGGTCTGGTTATTTATGTATTTATTTTTCCACTTTCGTTTAAAACTAAATTAAGCACAATCCATGTTTATGAGTTCTTTCTTAAAATGAAAAAGAGATAGGACCCTCCAGCTAAATCTTTTTGAGTCTGTTTAAAGTGCTTATCTTGTTTACATGTTCAACTACCTTACTTTCCTCGTATATCCATTTTCTTTTAAAAAATTATCAAGTGGTTACCTTTTATAATAAACATTTTTATCCAAACATATAACTTCCTATTTTCTAAAATAAAAAGTTGCTCATAATCACCTATTCTGAGTTGAGTTTCTTTCGGTAATAGACACCTTCTAACTCAACTATGAAGAGACATTTGGAGTCAACCCTAATTAATACTTGAGATTTAACTATTTTTTATCACAATACAAAATCAGAAACTTTATTTCATGTAGCTGTAGATCTTGAATCAGTTTTTTAAGCGACAGAAGTTCACAAATCTCTAGTGTCATTGCTGGGAGGATGTGGAAGATGACATCCAGACAGAAATTGACTTACTGTATTAACAATGTATGTTATACGTAGACGTGTTTGTGAGAGATAAATGAGTTTTCAAACTATAAATTATTTGACACAAACGGAAAACTAAACTGAACCACCAAAATGATTTTATTTGGTTTGTTTTTGACGCTGAAAATTTTGATTGGGATTGGAGACAAACCAGAAACTTGAGTTGGAAAATCTTTAAACCAAATCAAACCAAAATTCACGTCATATATATATAATTAGAAATAGGATAATAAGCTATTGAATTACTAAAAATATCTATCCTGGTATTATAAATAGTCACTCCACTAGCATATATGATAAACTGTTTAAATACCTAGAAAAAGATGTATATTTAACTTCTTTCTTTCCTTTTTTTTTTTTGCTAAACTGTATATATAAGTTACTTAATGTTGAGAACTATTGTTCTAAGGTACATTTCTATGAATTTAGAATGTAGTTAATATTGCATAGCAGAAGTTTTATAAGTTTTAATACATAAACTGAACTTAATTATTTTGGTTAGTTTAGTTTTTACAGTAAAACGATTTGGTTTGCTTCAAATCTTTTAGAAACCAAATTTAGTAGTATGGTATGGATATAGGACATAAACCAAACTGAAGCAATCTATATCCAACTAGTGCCTGATACTAACAAGTATTAACCATTTCCACACATCCTTCCTCATTTGTGATACCTACAATGGATGAATCAACGAGTTTATATTCCAACAATCGAGTTTCTTCTAGTAAATAAAGGACATTTTTCTCTGGAATATAAAAAAACATTTGTTTACATGACAACCACTATCCTACGAAGTACCATAATTTCTCGAAGTCCTTAATTTAAACTTGAGTAGCAAAATACTTCTTCAAGCTAGTCATCTCTTCTGGCTTATGTCCCTATCAAAACTATGCCATCAACATAAATAATATGCATAGTGATCTTAGCATTGTGGTATTTGATGAACATAGGGTGATCCACATTTTGCCAATAACTGTAAGCTTTTATGGCTTAGCTAAACACGTGGAAACAATATTTCCTGTATCAGAAAACCTTCATTTCAGTGATTTGACAAGAAAATATTGGTGGAATCTACATATAGACTTACCTGACTTTCATTTAGCAATGTATTGTTCAAATCAAACTATTGCAACTCCCACAAAAATTCTTTAATAAGATCATACGAGGATTCAGATAATGTTTATCTTTTTCAACTGGTGCAATGTTCCTTGATAATTTATTCCATAAGTCTGATTAAATCCATTTGCTTCCACCATTTGTGCTCTACTAGTTTCTTATTCGATGGAATTGTAATAAGCTCCCAAGTTCCATTTTTTTGCTAAAGCTTTCATCTCTTGAACCATGCCGCCTTCCATCTAGTGACCATTATGTGTTTGCTCGTCCCTGCAAAATAGAGAATGGACAAGGACAAAAAGAGTTTTACCTAGGAAGGAGATAGCAACCATAGGACACAAAGCTGGAGACAAGCAGTAGTTTACATAACTCTTTTCTGAATGGAAATTGGGAGATCAAGGCAACTTTCAAGAGAATTGGAGTTAAGAATACTAGTGGGAGCAGGACACTTATTAACTAATTCTGAAGAAGTTGTGTCTGGGACTGGCACTTGGCTAGGTAGTGTTATCAGCTATATCAACAGTTTTCCTGTGAGCTTATCTAAACAAACCACACGTTTTTTTTTTTTTGAAAAATAAAAGATACCTCAGTAAACCACACTTGTAGGATCTTCATGCTTTCATCAAATTTTGTTAAGATGTGGTTAGTATAGATGTTACCTTTAGAGAGAGAAAATTCCTAATTCCTTCCTAACCTGACACTTCAAGGAAAGCAAAGGGTTGTGGAAAAGATGAATGTATAATATATAATGCTTTTTTCTGTTTGTTGGGGGGGGGGGGGGGGGGGGGGTTGGTTTGCAAGGGGGATGAAGTTTTGCAAGAAGGTGAAAATGATGATCACGAATAGTTTGAAGAGGAAGATTATCTTTGAAGGGTTTAGTCATTCTGCCACCATCCAGTTTTTAGTGGACATGAACTTCTCCCTCTTAGACATGTTCAAAATGCAGGATTACTTGTGGCTTCAAACCCTTGAGGATGTGACTAACTGAGGGGATCATGCTCTGGTATCATGTAGTGCTTTCTATACCCATGAGACTATACTTATAATCATATTGCTGAACAAAGCTTATAGCCTTATTGATTTTAAGATTACATAACTAGCTCTGAGGATTCAGCTAATACACAGTTGTCAATATAACTTCTAAGATTCAGCTAATCTACAGTGTGTTTAAGAATGGAAGCAAGATATCTATTGGTACTCGGATAAAACTTTTTGTTCCACTTGCAGGCGCTCTTGCATGCTTCTGTTGCTTGCCGCAAGAAACTTATTATTGATTGGGTTCCAGCTGGTGATCTTGAATTTGCAACTGAAAAGGAGGTTGTTATTAAAATCACTGTCAATTTTTACATATATAAGTTCTGTCTTTAGTATCTTTTTTAACATCATAACCAAATAGACCTCCTTGCACAGAATCCAGATGCTTTTAAGGCTGCATGGAAGTTGTTGAAGGTTTGTAGTTCTTACCTTTTGAAACAAAGTTATGATCAATATAGCCTAATGAGGGTCTTGAATTTCTCCCATTTTTCTAACTAGCTTCTATTGTCAGGGTGCAGATGGTGTTCTTGTTCCAGGAGGATTTGGGGACAGAGGGGTGCAAGGGAAAATTCTAGCAGCAAAGTATGCAAGGGAAAATAGAATTGCATTCCTTGGGATTTGCCTTGGAATGCAAATTGCAGTCATTGAGTTTGCACAATCTGTTCTTGGTCTGAGAGATGCCAATAGCACTGAATTTGATTCTAATACTAGAAATCCATGTGTTATATTTATGCCTGAGGTTTGTGTTTGTGTTCCTTTTCAAAAAAAAATTCCCAATGAAATATGGTTCTCTATTCTCTATTTCTACTTCAAATGAATCAAATTTCATTTTTCCTGGTTTACATAATTAATACTTGAACAGGGTTCAAAGACCCATATGGGGGGAACAATGCGCTTAGGGTCAAGAAGAACATATTTCCAAGTCAAAGATTGCAAGTCTGCAAAATTGTAAGTGATGTGAACTACATGCAAGTCTCTTCATTTTTGTTCTATCGGGCCATATAACATTACCTACAATTATGTAGTATCAAGAGAACAAAATGATTTGGGAAAACATGGTTTTGCATGGAACATTTACATGCAAAAAGAGAAGTAGCTACTAGTATAGTTGACGAATGAATCTAAAATTGATAAACTTGCTTGCTCTGCTTTCTGTTAGATATGGAAATAGAAGCTTCATTGATGAGCGACATCGACATAGATATGAGGTAAAGAGAGATTGAGATGCAAATAATTGTCTCCTAACATTATGTAGCTTTTTCTCTTATGACTAAAATTTTCTGTTATCAGGTGAATCCTAGTATGATTTCACGCCTGGAGGGTGCTGGCCTCTCTTTCACCGGCAAGGATGAAACTGGTCAGCGCATGGAGGTCTGTACTTTTCTCACCTATGATATTGTCTCCTATTAGCATAACATACTATTGTTATTGTTATTGTTATGATTATCATCATTATTATTTGGTGACAAAACACTGTCCTGCTTATGTTGCAGATTGTTGAGCTTCCCAACCATCCATACTATATTGGTGTCCAATTTCATCCTGAATTTAAATCAAGACCGCGAAAACCTTCTGCTCTGTTCTTAGGTAACTGTCTCTCTCTTTTTCTTTTTTCTTATTTATTCCTTGATTGAAGCTGAAGATTCATTTGCAAGTCTTAGTGGGACTCCCTCATTTGAGAAACTATATTGAGTGGCTGGGATAAGGATCAAACATTTCCGGCAATAGTCTGGGTTTGGCTCAGGCAAAGCTCAGCTCAGTTTGACTCGTAAATATGCAAATTTATTTTACATGTATATATCACATATATTCTAAAGATATTTGCATATATTATACGTATAATCAAAGTCTCAAGTCCATCTTAGCCCTCTAAAATCCTCTTTTGCTTAACCTGATTTGATTCAATAAGCCAATAGCTGGTAGTATTTGTTGATATTCTGACAGCTGTGAATAACTTTTGTTTGAAGTAAGATGGTGCTGTTCGTTTCAGGCCTAATAGCAGCAGCGTCTGGCGAATTAGAAGCTGTTCTACAAGGGTGCAGATGCCAAGAGAATGTCCCTCGTCCAATTAGCAATGGTACTAGGGAGAAAGTATATCGGAATGGCAATGTGAAGAAGCACGCAAGTATCAGATGTGACGGTGTATACAGCTATTGCAACGGAGTGTACTCTTGAAGGTTTTTGTTCTTCTTATCTTGTACTAACATGGATTTTGGCAAAGGAGTTTTGTTGACTGTATTAGAGGGATTGGAGGTTTGTATAGGCATTTGATTGCGGGTATATGTTACAGCTTTGGAGGAAAAATAGGTGATCCCAATATTTTAAAATGGGAAGCCTGTAATATTTTGGTACCTGTACAATGCCCTTCTGTTGCCCTTGCGTTTTTCACTTGGTGCTGTTAGGAGAAACAGTTGAGGTTGGCTGTAAATTTTTCAGTTTCTTTATGGTTTCCTGCTTAAGGTTAGGGCTTGTTTTGTTTTTTGTTTTTTGTTTTTTTCTTCTGATTGTTAATCTTGTGTTATTTCATCAACAAAATGCTGTACGACTATTTTATGTGAGGGACTTTGTCCAAGCAGTATAGCTGGAAGACTGATTCACTTTACCTGACCGAGGTGTGAATTTTTAATTTACCCAACTTCTATGTTCTTTTAAATGTGTTTATTTTCATTTCTTTGTGTTAGCATATATATCATACCTAAGGATCATCTTCTCAAAATTTTCAATTGCAGTAGTAGCATATATGTAGTCCTGAAGGTAACACTTCTGCATAGGAATTTAGAAAATGAATAATCAGATGATCCTTACTTAAAACAATCATCCCTGTTTCTTGTGCAGAAAGAATTTATCATTTCTTATGTTGGCTCGAATGTCTAGGACAACCCGGGGGGAAGAGAGGGGGGTGAATTGGGTTATTAACTTTTCAAAAATTTTGAATAGATTTTCTAACTCTTTTTTACACAATTTTTAAACTATGGTAGACAAGTTACTTGAAATTTATATATCTTCAATATTCAATTTGCATTGAAATGAACAAGATCTTGTGAAGCTTATTTATGTTAATTAAGTACACATGGATGGTGATAAACATCAGTGAGTATGGTGGAGAGAGTTTATGCGATCAATGCAGTGTGGGTCTATGTAATATTGTGTAAAAATAGATAAAAATGTAAAGTAAAGAGGAGAAAGTATAAACTTTTTTCTTATAGAGGTTAAGTTACACTACTGTGCTTATGTTCTCTTTCTCACGTCGAGTTTTCATTACTTTTTTTGAATTATTATAACAAACTAATTGGTTATGGTGTTTAGCTCACTAGTCACTTTGTATTACCTCAAATACTACTATTTACATGTTCTACTAAATACTACAGTTTATCTACTAAGGTGTCAAATTCACCTATTATTTGTGTTCTACTGGATACTGAAGCTTGTTGATTAACGTGTTAAGTTTATCTATCACTCTTATTCCAATTAATATTAGAATTTGTCTATCAAGGTGTCAATCTCACATATCTCATATGTTCTCTTGACACAATTTATAAAAAATTTCTACAAACTTTTCTTACAATTCAAAAAATAAGAATAAAAACTTTATAACTTTTACTCATCAAGAGAAGACATGCAAGTGAATGATGCAATTAGGGGTTTGACGAAGACTTAAAAGAAAGAAAAATATTTTCCTTAATGAAATACACATTTATGCTTGATGTTCTTTATTTTTCTGAATTTAGCTGGAGATAGTATTATAAGTAAGAATATTAAAACATTCGTTAGAGAGAATTTTCAAATTAGTTTGATCTCCAAAAAGATGCTGCAGAATTTTACCTAAATGCGTCGGAAATTATGTTTAATATATTTTGTATAATTGATAAGTTAACTTTAAAAACTCAATTAACTCTGAAAAATTTGTTTGGACTGAATATTATTTTATGCCATCAATATATTATTTTATGTGATATATCTAAATTATATTTTCTATACTTTTAATTTTTAAAATGATATTTTGATTCAAAAACAGTATGATTCGTATTAAGATATAATATAAATACATAATCGATCACATGTAACATTAAAAACGTAACTTTTTATATGTTTTGAGTTGTATTCTACTGAACTTGAGGTTACATCAGCTTGTCAGGGTGATATCCTTTATGCGTATGGAGATGATTTTTTGGATCACATTTATTATCACACACATATATAAAATCATAAATTTTTTTTCTTTTAAATTCATCTAATCGTATAAATTTTATTTCAAAAATGATCTTAAAAATCATATTTCTCAAATCCAATCTCTTCAAAAATGTTGATAATTTATCTTTTAAAACATTTGCATTTTAAAGAGAACTTTTATGGAAGAGATTTTCAAAGAAAAACTTTTTGAGTCTTAAACTATGTGATCTTTAATTTTAAAATGAAGATAAACAATCTTAAATAATTTACACTTTGTTCTTTAATGTTTGTCTTCTCCTTAGTGCTTTTTTTTTTTTTTTGGTTTGCTCATCTTTATTTAATCAAGTCTTTCATACTAACTCAACAACTCAAAAGGTATCATTACTTGAAAATAAGTTTGTGATATTGATCAAAATAAAAAAGTTATTATATTTTCTTCAACATTTAGACGTCTTGCACTTACTTTTTATGTATCTTTATCCACATCTCGAAGAGTCTCCCATGACATCTTTGCTATGTGGTTGTGCAACTAGTGATATGTGGAAAAATTAATAAAACCATAAATCACACATACTGTGCCCAATAGGGAAATAAGTGGTACCTTCTCTAGAAGGTGTGCACTTGTATTTTACAAGATCTATCTATAATCAATCACTTTTAAAGGACTAACTATGTTATTTCTTTCTAGTGCTAAATAGTCATGCAATTTGTGCTCTTGGAAAAAATAACAATACTCATAAGGCACAAGCACTTTGCCTTATCAAGAAACAAGGATACCAACTTTGAACAATTCATGCTTACATTTTGCAAGGTCCTTTAAAACTCCACCTATTTTTGGGAATACTCACCATGTTATCCTACAGTTTATGCAGAGCAGAAAGATTCTCTTTTTGTGGGAAATCGAGTTGTGTCTACCTATTAGTAACATTATGCCTCTTTGGGATGGAAGTGTTACAATTAAAAATAACATGTATTTGTGTTCTACACACTACTTCTAAACTCTACACGACTTCCAAATGGCCCTAGATCATTCTTGAACTATAGCATTATGCTAAAAAAATATACGAATGAAGTGGTACCCACTAACCAAGCATTGTGTCACCCATGGTTAATAAACTAGTTCCTAAATAATTGACTAAGAAAATAAATTATCACACTTATCATTGTATTAAAAATATAATTCTGAAGATCGCTAAAATTATAGTAATAGGCAATTTCCAAATATTTTTTTATAACAATCCAAAATAAGATTATAAATCAACTAATAGGATTATTCTTCTATCTAACAAATAATAATAATAATGATAATAATAATGATAAGAATATCATTCTCATTATTTTATGAGAGTCTATATATGGTATAATTAATTATCCTTGACCCATGTTTTTTCTCTTCAATGATGTGTGTTATGAGTAATGTACAACATGTAGTTGGAAGGATTCACCTGTGTGCCTACCTTTCTTCTTAAAACTCTAATTCAATTTTTTGATTTACTTATATTAAAAAAATTATATTGATCTCGATGAATAACAATCATTGATTCTTTTAACAAATATTTCAAAAGTTTTTGAAGTGTGTAGTATAGTGATCTTTTGAAAGAGTAACAAAGAACATAAAAATTTCAAATAAATAATAAAATAAAAGAAAGAAGGTATGAATACTCAAGTACGATAAAAAAGATAGCTTACATATGTAAAGGTGATTCATGATTTAAAGGCTCAAGAATTTCCGTTTTGATTATTTTTGGATATTTTTAAATTACTTTTTAATCCATTTTTTTAAAAAAGTACTTTCAAATAAAAGGTTTTCTAAATGTGAGGATGGAAGAAAGTTTAGGCCTAAAACTAGTTTTTTTTTTTATTTATAAAAATAAAGTTAGTAGCTCATATTTTGAAATATGTGATAAAGCATGTGATGAAGTATTGGAAGATCATATTGACTACGACCTAATCCATGTAGACACGGAGTTTTATGCAATATGCACACATTTAATACACACAATGTTTATTTTTTTTTTGTCTTAATCAAATATTTTAATTAGAAATATAAAAGATTTCACTATCATATTTAAAACATCGTTTAAGTGAAAATTTAAAATTTTTAAGCTAAAGAGTTCTCTTATTTTTCGTGAGCCTTGATTTTTTGAATCATCTAATGATTCAACTTGTAATCCACTCTTCAATAGTAAAAATCTTGTAATTATTTTACCTTTCTATCTATTCGTCAATAGAGAATATTATTAATGTTTTTATTTACTTTTTTTAGACATTGTAAGAAAGAATAAAAAAATTCTAAAGAGAGTTTTGCATTTGTAAAAATGAATTCATTTGTAAAGTGAATTCTTATGTAAGCTGAATAATATTCAACCTAATATTCAGTCCAAAAATTTTTAAATTTAAAATTTTAGTCCATTTGAGTTCAAATTTAATTGATTTAAAAATTGATTAATATTTTTAATATTAAAAATTAAAATATATATAAATTATATAGATTATAAAATATTAAATACACAAAACATATATATTTACATATATCCTTTTTTAACATTAAAAACTAAAATATTAATATATAAACCATATATTTAAAAAATTATATTTTATGAATCACTTTTGGTTCGCAAAGTGAACAAAAAAATATTCCATCCAATTTGGTTCGGACTGATGTTATACCGGTTCAATTTTTAGTCAAAGATTTTTATTATTTGGACCGATCTAAACCGGTGTTAATCCGGGCCGATGCTCAGCCGGACAACCAAACACGGCCCAACATGAAATTATACATAGTAAAATTCGTAGCCTGTGAAACATTCATCAAACTATAATCAGGCCACTGCAATCTCCTGCTCGTGTTTGCGCCAGGGCCGTAGTTCTTAAACTCAGCAAAGCGTATCCAGATTCGCCATCCCGTTCCTTTCCAGCAACTCAGCAGACGTTTCAACATTGGTTTACGCGGGTAAAGGTTGCAGCTCCGGAAGATTACGGCAGCATTGCTAAAGCTGGAATCTATAGTGCTCTATATGTCGCATTCTCTGTAGAATTGGCGGAGAGAGTGAACGCAGAGATTATCTTGGTGGCCTTTGAAGCTGCAGTGGTAGAAAGAGGAGACATCTGCGTTGTTCCTCAATGCTACTGTTTGATGCTTTTCAGGACTAAATCCACGCTCATAAATCGCTCTCCAGACCCAGTAAAGGTCGAAAAGCAGCACTGCAAAACCAGAGCAGCAGCAATTGGGGGAAACTAAAATCATTGATGTTCCGCCTTCTCGAGTTATAAATGTGGATGGTGGCTGCTTGTATTCTGGTGATTTCCTTTTCGACTGTGTTTTTTCTAGGTTCAACGTTCCTTGTTTCCAGCTCATGTACATAATTTGAACTTAAATTTATTAAGGTAGATATTGCATTGGCTTATCTTTGTCTTTGCTTCTCGCATGGGATGATAGCCCACACTTAATCTTGGTATCTTCAAGTTTTTTTTTTTTTTTATAATTTATCATTTCATCAACAAAAAGTCTTGTACTTGATCGGAATGGGATTAATTCGGCGTATTTGTTTAATTAAGTTTTTTGCTTTATGGGGTTCTTGAGAACTTTGTTTGGGTAACGATGAGTTCTTTGTGTTTGAGTTCTGCAAAATGAATTTTTCCCTTCCAGCCACGTTTAACAAGCTTCAATCTTTTTAGTTTGTATGCTTTCTTTCACGTCGGTGTGTCATTTCAACGTACGAATATATTATAGTTAAAGATGAGTGCAGATTTTCTTTCTTACATATCCTAAATGACATCTGCCGGCATTTTAATTTTCTTAGGCTAAAAAAGAAAAAATAAAACGTTTTTGTTTGTATACCTGGCATCCAGATATCTTTTCTCCACTGCAGTTGACATTTCTGGACGCCCATAAAGAAAGGAGGGGAAGCTCTGGGAGAGGGATCAAAAGCAGTTCAATAGAAGATTCAAATAGCTGATCGCAAAATAAATATAATAAAAAATAAATAACGTCCTTATGTCTTGGTGCCAGGATGTTGATGAAACTAGGGTTCTCATTGCTCCAGGTGTGTTGTGATACACTCTATCTTACTTATCTACTTGTTTTTGCTGCAACTATATTTCTTCAATCCAACTTTTGCTTTTTACATCACAGATCCAGGGGTAATTGGAAGTAATCTTGGACGTTTTCTGTTGCTTCGACATCCCAAATCAGGTATTTAATCTGGGATTTCTAACACAAGTGCTACATATGATTGGTTGCCACAATATTCTAATCTGAGTTTTGCACTATCTCTTGTTTAGTATTTTAATACAATTTTTTATACTCAAAGTTTATTGTTCGATATGGTCTAGTTATGTAATAAATGTTTTCATTTGTTTAACAGGGAATGCAACTCGTTATCTCTTTGTTAATGGGGTGCTTCAAGAACTTCACTGGTTTAAGGAATCTTATCGGTCTTGGTTTTTAGGCGATTATATTTGTGAAGGTAGATGTTGATTACATGGTTGTTTACTGTTAACTATGTCTGTGTATCAATGTCCAACATTGTTTGGTGTCATGAGGTATATTTACTTTGGATATAGTCGTGAGTATGCATTTGTAGTCACATATACAACTGGTACTCAATTTCTGACTTAATTAGCTATGGTTATTGGTAGGTTACGCAATTTCTGTTAGTAATTTTCCGTTTGTTATTTTTTTGTTTTGATTTGTATCTTGTATATGTTAGAATATTCCTAAGGCTAGCTGGTGTCAAGCTATATTGTAGCGTTGTCCTTTTCGTACATGTGATTAATACTAACAGTAGGTTGTTATGCAGCAGTATGCTAATGAGAATTATCCAGAATCCTAAATTTTTCTCTTTACTGTCTCCTCTGCTCGTCCCTCTCTTCTGCAATTCTCTAAATTCTTCACTTTTCTCCCTCATTACTTCTTCTATTCTACTCTCTCAGTCTCCAAACCAACCATAGTAAACCCTAATGTGTTAGACTCCTGATTTCATCCCCTCTTGGAGCCATTGTTAAATACTTTTACTTCTCTAAAAAGAAAAAAGATTGAAACTGTAGCTATTTTACACATGTTAGTTACATATTTCAAATCCTTTATCCTTATCATTGATATTCAATGTTGTGATTATATGTTTTCATAATCTTTTCAATAACTAATTTCCTGTATCAAGCAGTCAAGTTGACTGGATTTGTATTTCTTCTCCTTTTTCCTATGAGCAGATGGCCGCTTATATATGGCTACTCCCATTGATCCTATTTTTGTTATGTTGCCTATCTTCGAAGAAGCAAGAATGAAGGTGAAATCTTTGATGTTTAATTCCCTGCACAAGGACTAATAACAAAATTCTCAATAATGTTTCTTATTGCAATTTCAATTAATTTTAACTTTCATATTTTTCTTAAATCTTACGGTAGAAAAATGTAATTAAATTTTCATTTATATTTTGCTTCAATCTTTGTTTCAAAAAAAGGAAAATGACTGGTATTCATATGTGTATATACATATATATCTCAAACTTATACATTTCCTTTTCCTGTTAAATCTGGAATTATTGTGTTTTCTTCTTGTTGAGGATGTAAATTTGAAATTGATGCAGAAAGTGGAAGATCCTGGGAAGTTCAGGCAATTAGATGAGATAATCTTTGTTCCTGGCTATCCTGGATATCAAGATTTATTATCTCTTGTGGAGAACTTCATGCACATTGTCTGTGAAGTTAGAGGTCATCTACAACCTATTTTCATATGCAAAAACGTGATTACAAAGATGCTAAGATATGTTATTTAGCTCGCATTATGTTCTGAGCTATGGTCTTTTCTAATATCATACAATCTTAATATGCCAGTTTTCTTGTTATATAAAAGGTAATAATCTGTGGTCCATACGGTATCTATTTGTACTTGCATCATTCAGCTAGGAGATTTTGATAATTCTCCGAGTCATTTTTGTCTTGTAAACAAAATATCTTGATAATGTTGAGGATGGATATATTCTTTTGACTTTACAATTTGATAATGCATACTGATTCTGTCAACTGCATTTAGGTGTTTTACACCATAGAAAAAAAAAGAAAAAAAAAACTATATGTATGTGTGGTGGTAAAATCTTCTCCAATATTTATAGTCCGATGCAAGACTGAGGATAGGCAATGCACGCCGGATTGATAAGTTGATGCATACGGAAACTAGAGACATGCTATTGACACAAACTTTTAGAGAGAGGATGTTGGAATTTTTGTATTGTGTAACCATCATATGAAATAAGAAGAAATTTTCAGAGAATAATATATCGAAATGTTTTCTTTCTTTGAAGATAAAATTTTTGTATGCTGTATCGATCATTTGAAACCAGAAAAGTTGGGCACTAAATGTTATAGTTGCTTAACACTGTCTGTGTTTTCCATCCTTCAATATTTTTTCTCTTTGCAGAAATTGGATCAACAAAGTTCTACAGGCTTGATGACTCAAAGGTTTTAGCTTGGCTGTACTATAAGGTTTGCTTTCTCTGATTAATATTATTTTCCTTTTTCTAGTTCATGAAGTTTGAATGCCATTCTGTTTCTTAATTTTGTATCCGTGTTCACTTTGTGACATAACCTGTATTTCCATACTGCATTCTCATCTGTTAATTGCATGTGCCTCATTCTTTTCTTGTATATTTCTGTGGAGATGCCTTTATAATGTTATTTCCTTGTAAGATACAAATCTTTAATGTCTCTCATCTTTTGAGTATGGACTGCAGGTATGCCAATTAAAACAGACTCTACCAGCACTGGATCGGAACTATGCTGCTCAGGATGAGAAGGACACATGTAATGTATTCTTGAGAAATGACCATAGCCTTTTGATTTCAAGCATACATGGTTACACAGATATACAAGTAGAAGATAGTGTTTGCTTCCATATGCATGTGTAAATGATCATATCTATCATGTATATGGAGTATTCTTAGTAAGAAGAAAAGTAAAATGATCATATTTTCTTATGCCCCATGAAATCTCTCCTGTGGTTCAAAAATCTATATAAAGCATTGTGCTCTTTATTCTTATACTGTTCTGTTTGTACAGTGGCAGATGCAATATCAATAGTAGGGGAGTACTTGAGAGCTGAGCCTTGGTTGAAGCTTTTATGTGATCATTTGAAGTATTGTCCTGAAACTCGTTCCTGATTAGATGAAAGATGATTTCTTTCTTGATATTTGAAATTAGGAATGCTGGTCAAACTTATTCTGTAAGCATAGTAATAACATAGTGAAGGTATTGGTGCAGGTTAGATTCTGCAGAGGTTGCTAGGAGAGCATCTCATTCGGAAGTTATTGCAGCTAGCAGGGAGAGTAACATGGAGTTACCGAATCATGTTAAGGTATACATTAGTTCTTTGGGGTGTAAGGATTCCTGATGCTTGTAATTCATTATGTTTGATATTTTCTGCTTGTTTATCAGGAAAAGAGCAATGATAGAAGGATCACAAGAAGTGTAAAGCAGAGTAAAAAGGCAAAAGTGGAGACAGAATCACGGAACATAAAAGAAATGTTCTTCAGAGCTTCAAAAAGAGCAGGCTGAACCGAACCATCTTTCTTAAAATGTTGAATTTGATTTGTTAAATTTTGTGCTCTGCCTTGGTGGTTGTTAAAAGCCATAGTATCAAAGTTTGTGAAGATTGTTATATATTCATGGACCATAAACGATTTAAAGCACTCTGATTGTGAATGATTCTTCTTTTATTTTGTTTACTGAAAAACAAAAGCTGATCTCACATGGTAAAGAAGCTTATTTGGCCCAATCATAAATGGGGCGTAATGCACTCAGAGCACACAAAAACCTCTCCAAATTTTGTTATTATGTTTGATATTATTACGTTATTTATTTATTATTATATTTTTAATATTTAGGTTTTCTCAAATGGAAGAAAAGAGAATGAAAAAAGTAAAAAAGACTTATTCATAAATTGTTCATTGTACCTTGCTATTTTACTAATATAAAACTATATTGAAAACATTTTTTATGATAATTTTTTTTTTCTTTGCAAGTGAAAAAAAGAAAGTGACCCCAAAAAATTAAAGGATTGCAGTGATCTTTATGGTGGCTTATCTTGTGTATTTAATGAAGAACCCAACAAGGTGAAATTCAAATGAAGAGATGAATGCATTTGTTCATGGAAGGGGCTCACAAGGCTTCCATTGCTTCACAGATTCACTTAAACAACTTGGGACTGCAGCAGACCATGAGGCCAGATCTGGGAAACCTCCCGTCAGTGCAAGAAAATTTTGACCTTGACTTTCAGGCATTCTCTTCCAGCTTACCTGTCTCCACAAAATTGCCAACTATCAGCTTCCTTTCTTCTTAGGCATGCTACTGAAATTATCAAACCATGCATGATTTTTCACCAAAAACTAGTGCTCATTTATAATAAAGTGTCTATCTTCAAGGCCCAGCATTTTTTTGAAGGACAATAAAGTGAAAAGTTAAAATCATGGCCAGGAAATTGACAGTTCAAACTAGCAATTTTCCCAAAAGAGTGCTGCTGTCGGAAGAGTAAGATTAAGGAAAGCCATACTTGTAGAGGAAATGCTTGAGATAATGCCTTGACAGTAGAATTTTGTACCCAAGTGGCATCAGGTAATTTTAACTGAGGCTTTCCATCTATAGCATCAGATGCTCCATCAATATCACCACAATTCACCATAAGACGGCCGTTGGGCATTAATCTCTTGCTCAAGTCAAACCAAGTTGCTACCTGAAAATGATAAAGATCAACTATAAACTGCAGTTAAAGTTGACATACTAAATGCTTTTTTTTTTTTTTTGTTTCTCTAATAAGAAAATGAAACCGATTGCATAACTTCTATTAATGAGCAAGGAGTTTTCTAAACGTTCCAATCCTTTTACAATAACCAGGAAACTACCTACTAAGTAGAAGAGAAGATGGCACTTCCAATCTGCTGTTTGCTACATTTTCAAGGAATACCTCCTCTACCAACCACGAACATGCAAATCCATTATCCTCTAGGGAAAATATTCTCATTTGGTTCCTTAATTTCATCCTACCATCTGATATGCTACTTCTTTATATAAATTAAATTTTCTAATCCTATAATAGGTTATGTTTAAGGAAACAGAAATTTTTCTAAGGATTAAGAAATGGCCTATCCCCATATGCCCTTACCTCAAAGAAGTCAAAAAGTTCAGTCCATAAAAAGCATATCCATGTATAGAGCAACTGAAGGAACTTTTATGATAGTAAAAAACTAGTAAGACCTGGTTATGTGGACATCAATATCTAAAATTATCTTAAGTTTTACTGATATCAAATGATCACATATAGTACAGGAAGAGAGGAACATAATCAACGGTCCAATTCTAGATGCTTTATCATTTCAGCATAAAAACTCGGCCTCAAAATTTTCAACTTCGGTAAGAATGCACTTTCTACAATCGCTCTAACACTGGAAACCAACACAAGTAACAAAGTCTTAAAAGCCCAAGATATGCAGCAAAACATTCAAAATTGAAAAAGTGATCAAAGAATTCATGATGAGCAGCTAAGCACCTTGGGCACCAAGGATCAGTTAAAACATATGTACATACCTCTTGCAGTTCAGTCAAAACCTTGCCATTTGAAAACAAGTCAATGATAATCCCTGAATGTTATATGTTCGCACAAATTAGTAAAATGATAGGTAAGAAGTTCAACATGAACATGGATAGGTGAAATATTACGATATTTGAAAATACAGTGAATAATAGATGTCAAATAAAATGAAAAATAAGAACTCCATCCTGTCTCTGTAAAGTCACTGCAACCAACACATTCAGGATGGTAGCCAGTGGTAAGGGCTCCATTCTTTGCACAGAGAGGTGTGAGGTTTGAACATAGTTTGTGTTTCCTCCAAATGAGGAAAATGAAACATTTTGCTTGTATTTTGGTAGAACTATAGTAACAGACTCAGCCTAAGAGTAACAAAAATAATTCAAATTGGACATTATGCTGTTGTTAGGAACTACTATAGTCATGTCCAAGAAGGGCTTTTCCACCCTTTGAGGAATTAAAAAAAAGAAAAAAATACTATAACCAAAGATTAAAATGGTGCCTGTATTTAAAAAGCAAACAAATCAATTAGAAATAATACAAAAGATAGTTTTACTTCCTAACAAGGGGTGCCTGTTAAACGGAAAAAAAAAAGGAGCTATTTTCCTTTATAAGGAAAGTGAAGATTCCGACTGTCAAAAGCATAGATACTTGCGAAGTGTTTCATCCAGCTAGCAGTGCAAAGTATGGGCATAATTCACTAGATGTAAATTTTGAGTTCAAGTGGGTACCTTAACAATTGGTATAGTGTTTTGGTTCGAAATTCAATTGAACCATTTATTAAGTTCAATAAGTTCAACATTTGCAGTTTAGGATTAGAATTTTCTCATCTCTGAAACAAATTTCAATAACTACTATTAACATTTAGAATTTTAACCTTTAGAAGTTGCATAAGAGAATCTCCAAGGACTAATATTACTGCTTAGAATTTAAGTCTGCTAACAACTAATTTTTTTACAATTTCCAACTACTAGTTAATTCTCAAACAATTGCCAACAACCAGCATACATTTAGAATTTAATTACCCGAAAATTATCTTTTCCAAATTTCGAACAACTAATTAACTCCCAATTACAAGGTTAAAGTTAATATCCTGCTGCAATTCTTAAAAAAAAAGTTGACTCTTCATCTTCAACAGATCTTAAACTTTCTTTCTCCAGACTTCAGAGTACACTAAGACAACCTTATACCTTTATCTTGGCTCTACCCTCTTCAGCCGCCTTCTTGATCATCTTCTTCCCAGAAGCAGAAAATCTGACAAAATATACCTCTGCTCTTCTCTCATCAATGTCTACAACTTTCTTCGTCACCACAAATAATAACCTCTCATCTTTTCTTCCCCAAATGCAGCATCTTCTCCTCTGTTTCACAATTCCTACAGAGTTCAAGCAAGTTTCAAATCCAGAACCAGAGGCAACAAGCCTTCGTTCAATGCAGGTCTGTGATCGAAGTTCCTTCTCTCTCTCTCTCTCTCTCTCTGTATATATACACACACACACACGCAAACATATGCATATAGCTCTAGTTCTAGAACCAGAGGCAGCAAAGAGTCCTCTCTCAACTCTAAATCCCAAATCTCAAGTTCTTTTCTTCTCCAAATGCCTGGTTCTTTCACCTCAGTGATCGAACTAGATGAACCAACACAATTTCAAACCAAGATCAAGTTCAACGTAAGCAAAAAGTAGATCAAAGGTGGTTTAGTGAACCAAGTACTAGGATTAACATTCCTCCAATTTCTTATGTTCCAACTCATCCAAGATTGTTATTGGAGAGGGGGTTCAAAAGCAACCGAACCTAGGCACCTGATGCACCAAGTATCAAGAAATAACTTGACCGTTACTCCTTGATACTCCAACCACTTTGAATCGTCAGATCACTCATTAGTTTTTTTTTTTGAGACAAACAGACCACTCATTAGTTTTATCTTTATTGTTTGAGGACAAGTCAAATTATTCTTGATTTTCAGAAAAGACTAGTTATTTTCTTCTTCCTCAAATCAGTCATGTTCCTAGAATTCCAAGAACAGTCAAAAACTTTCTTTGATTGTCCTCTTAATCACCAAGAACTTTCTTTGTGCAGAGATTAGCATGACCACTAGGAGAACATATATCACTATAAAAGGAAAAATGTAGAACAGCTCCCCTCTCCCAGCAAGAGTGGAAGTCAGAACAAATGATTGTGCGTACGTGATAATCAGAAGAGGAGACTTTTTTTTTAAATAAATAATCAGCAAAGGAAACATGCACATATAAAAGATTTGAAGGGTATCTCACCAGCATATTTGGTAGAAACATCTTCCAAAGGAGAAAGAGCGTCATCAATACGAACAAGAAGTCTACCTCCAGCCTGAGTGAGCCTCTCAAGATCTGATAGTCCTAGATATTCTCTTGCTTTGTCAATCAACTAGCACGCATTAAACATCTTGTAAGGATCCGGCCACCAGGAAATCCAAATGCAATAGGATACTCATTAATTTATATATGATTTCACAATGAAGAAATATTTTAGTACGGTTAACATTTTTAAGAATCATCACATATTTATGGTACTAAGAGGATCTTGTCATCACACCTCTGCATTGTTGGCAATCAGAAGAGGATAATTTCCAATATTAGGACAATAAAGTTCAAAATATTTCTATTCTTTTCTTTTCCATTGACTAACCGAACATAGCATCAACAAGAGGAAGTTTGCATCTCAATGTTATGATGCTTTTCCTTTCATCCAGATAAGACCAAATATCCTCAGATATGGTATTCTCCAAAAAAACAAGTGTGTAGGTTACATTTTCATGGGATAAATTGGGGTTTGCAGAACATTCAATACCTCATTTAATAGGAGATTTATATGCCTTAGTGATGAAGAATCGTGTTAGAACAATGCAACCTGATTTATTCATTTAAAGGTCCCAAAGGCCTCCCTACCTACAGTTCTGACATCTTAATTTCCAAAGAACTATGCAAACTTTTCATGTTTGGCTTCCCTAATCTATGAATTCTCCAAAGTTTTATATATTTAGATGAAACTACGTGTAAATAGCAGTTTATGCCTGTATGATCAACAAGAGTCGAGACTACAAAATCTCACAAACATGAACTAAAGGGAAAAAAATAAATTTAAGACAATGGCTAGCATGAATAGAAATTCATTTGATTTCCAAAAGTTGTCACAGAAAGATATATAAATATTCCTCACAATTTCATCAATCTCCCAGCCTTCAAGCTGCAACGAGGGCCAGGATTCAAGTATTAGATGCGCTGCAGTTCCACCACCCTGAAAGATACAAAAAGATTGCCTTGACGTGTAAAGAAGGTAGGCACGTGAATCATGATGGCAAAATCAGGTACTTTACCAAGCCATAGATTGCAATTGGACCTTGTGGAACAATAGCTGGTAAACTCGCAAACTCATCCTGCAATATAAAAGTGGAAAAAAATCAAATAGACTAGATACAGCAGTTAGGTCGCCATCCATAGTCCAAACTGGAATGGAATTTGTCGTGATTAAAAGCAGAAACTCTGAAAAATGAGGTATAAAAAGTGCATAGGTTGCTTAAAACAGAAAACTGGAAATAATGGGAAAGTTTCCATGTGCTGAGAAGGGTAAGAAGGAACATCTATGGGACAATAATTTAAAAAAAGAAAAAAGAAAAAAAGAGAACTTGACAAATTGAAGGAGGAAAATGGAGATACCCAGTAGGATCCAGTCCATTTCTCACCACCCTTATTAACAACGCTGTGGACGTTGTCTGCATCAAGATGAAGTTCAGAAGCAAGTGCTGAATAATTACAATATAGATGGCAAGGATTTAATCGTGAAGATAAAAAGATAAACTGAGAAGAGAGAGCATACGAGTAGAGTCGAGGAGAAGAAACCTAGAAGTAGGTGTATCCACAATCATTATGTCATTATATTTGCTGCTTACGGCTATCAGTACCCGGAACTCCTCTTCTTCATCCTCCTCAGAATCCATTTTTGCATTTTCATTTCTAAGACATGAACAAATTGACTTAGATTTTAGATGAGATAACTTATTGACAAAGGGTTTTGGAAACAGTCCAAGGGATGAGAGGAAGATGAAGGCATTCTTTCTGCCTTGGTTTCGCCACTGATATGGATGCCATTTCACACCACCTGCTACTGCTAGCAAATTTCTTGGCGCCACCACCAGCAAAGCCATCTTCTAAATCCAAATACAGCCTTTAGATGGGCCTTCCCTTCTGTTGATTGTTTACATCTGTAAACATTAATAGGATAAAAAGAAGTTGAAGCCTTATCTTCGTCTTTACTCTCTTGTCTCCATTCCTCCATAGTCCATCCTCACCCCTGGTTTAGGGCCCCCTCCATCTTGAAGCCCAAAGTAAAACAAAAGCCTTTCTCGTCTCTCTCCGCCGCCCCATGTTAAAAGCACAAGCACTTTCCTTCTTTCCTTCTTGCCGATTTTGTGCGGAGGCGGAGTCTCAGAAGGGAAGAGCAGGTCTATTTTTCTTCCGATGATCATACAATATGTTTCTCTTCTGTATCTTACATTCTTTTCCTTTGGGTACACAAGTGTCTTCAATTCATAATCAACTTTTATTTTTTTTCCTTGAAAAATTCGTTTATTTTTTTCTTGAGAAAATATGCAATCAGTTAATGGGCATCTGCTATTTGGTTGCCAACACATAAATCCCATTGTGGGAGTAATGAAAACCTCTTAATCATCTTTAAATTACTGGCTTCTTTTCTTCTCCCCTGTACTTCATCACTTCATTTATGCTGTTTAGTATAAGCTGCATCAGACTAGTTTTTTATATGTAGATTTATATCATTGTGCTTTTGACAGGCATGGAAGTAAAAGGAAACTTAAGCAGCTTTGTAGTTGGGTATCTCCCGACGTTGATGTATATTCCGGAGTTCATCACTGAAATCGAGCAAACCAACCTCCTAGCCAATGTGCCAATCCCCTTTTATCTTCCCTCCCTTTATTTTGCTATTATGCTTTTTTCTCCTTTTTGTGAAGAAGTATAATTTTCTACTACTTGCTTTAATCATGGGGTTTCGTGCTCATTTTACAGATTTATGGAGCACCTCCGTCCAAATGGAAATCTTTGAAAAACAGAAGACTGCAGAATTGGGGTATATTGGAACTCTTATGCCTCGTTTTCTTTCTCTGTCGATGTGAAAAATATTATTTGCTGTTGTATGGATGGTGAACTTGTTTTCTTTTATATGGATATTGACAGGTGGTGTAGTTCATGAAAAGGGTCTCCTTCCGCAGGACAGTAAGTGAGTGTATTACTGAATCATTGTTACATTGGCCAAAACAGTAAACTGAGATTCATTAGTTTTCCTGTTCTCTGGGTTTATATAAATGAAAATTACCAAATTACTACTTACTGTGCTTTTAGAGGGTGGAGATATAGCTATGTGAACTCTTTCAAGTTCAATTTCAATTCATAATCTGACAATTAGATACCATAGATTGATATGTACCTGGTAGAATGGGTTATAAGTGAACAAGCACTGATAGGGAAAATGGGATGTGGGTGGGAGTGGGTATAGTCCTATTTACTTGGGGAGTAAACTAGGTGCTTCCAAGGAAACAAAAAATATAACTCAATTATCAAATGTGAAACATAAAGATTCCAGGAACTTTTGAGGGCAAGGATGTGCAGATGAAAACAAATTCAATGGTGTAGAGAAGGGATTGATTTAGCTGATTTGGTCCCTTGGAGTAAGTTGAAGTCCTGTTCAGAAACGAGACTAGTGAAACTTGCCCAGTTTGGTTCACCCTGCCTTATAAGTCAGCATTCAACTTTTTTCACTCTTATAGATCATCTTATCTTGCTCAAAAGGTTGGAGTAACTAAGCACTAAAAGTTCAAGTCTGAAAACGCAGGATCCAATTGAGAGTGAACAGGCACCTGAGATTTATTTGAAAAGATGGAAAGAATGTAAAGCATGAAATAAGAATGGGCCCTTCTTGATGTAGAGTGGATTCAGTTTAGGATAAATAGATCAGAAATTATAATTCTTTTAAATTTAAAATTAAGGTATCACTTAGGAGTATATTGGTATTAGTAATAGTGTTGGTATTTTGTTTTGAAAAATTCTTATTCTAATTTTATTGAGGCAAAGTTGTTGGGAAGCACTTAAACTACCTATATAGTCTCACTTTTAAGACAGTCCAGTTATTTAATAAAAAATCCTTGAAAATTTTCTCAGTCTTGATTTCTAATACAATCAAACTTAACAGGGATACATAATAATTATTTGGTTCGGTAACTAAGAAACTTGAAGTGTGATTTCTTAAGTTTTATCCTAAATTCTAAAAAACTTGCAAATTAATTCCTAATTTATCTACCATCAATTTGTATTAGAGGCAGAAAAAAATGCTAACCCACATCTAAGTAGTCCCAAACCATATGGCTGAAAGAAAACCTATAGAGATTGTAAACCCTAAAGCAGACAAGGCAACTGCTTGTCAGATCAGCATGCACCAGCAAGGTGTGACTTACATAGGCCTCATCATTTGAATTAGGGACCTCTGACGACTCTCTGAAATTGAAAGAACTGCTGCTCACTAAATTGCCATACTCATATCATAAAACCGTGATTAGGCACACCCTGAGAACTCAATTCTGGGAGCAGATAGCAGGGATAATCTTTTATGTATCTTTTGTAAAAAGTCCAGATATACCAAAGACAAGTTTTCTAAATTACATGATAACCTCAGTACCTCCAGCAAAAAGTGGAGATACAAAAATAACTCACAGAAGATTTGTAAATAGGTTCATATGACTAACCAACGGGAAAAAGAAGCACCTGTCGATATTGTTGCTTTTAAGGCTGAGATTGAATGACTGCAAAATCAATTGGAGGATCTTGAAAAGCCTACTGGTATAAGTGTAATAAAGCACTCAAGTATCTTTCTTTTTTACATGGTTTGAATACCTTGAATAAAGCATTTGAAAATTGATGGGTAATAGATTCAGGAGCTATAGATCATATGATGATTACTCTTAAGTTTTTTTATACGTATCTTTCCTATCCAATTAACAAGAAGATTGCCACTACAAATGGTTCCCTATACCATTGCAAGCAATAAGAACATTAAGATTAGTCCTACTCTTTTCCTAAAAAATATGTTGCACATTCTCAAATTGTGCATTAATCTTGTGTCAATCAGTAATTTATTACAACACTTGAACTGTAAAGTAACTTTTAACTCTTCTTATTGTAACTTTTAGAACCAGAATTTTGGGAAAATGATTGGATATGCTGAAGTCAGACACAAACTCACTACTTGAATGCACTTGAAAGAGTTTTTTCTACTGTTACCACCAATCCCATCATTCTCTCTTTTGAAGGTTATGTTTTTTTATTATCTAAAAATTCAATATGTGAAAATTTATACAGTAATATCTGTGAGTTTGCAAAACATAAACGTGTAACATTTTCTATTAGTAAGAAGAGAAGTTCAGTTCCATTTTCATTAATTTACAATGATATTTGAGAATCAACTAACACACGTAATATTTACGGGACTCGAGGATTTCTGTCATTTATTGACAATTGCGCTAAAGTCACTTATTGCGCTAAAGGCACTAAAGTCAATAATTCACAATGACATTTAGGAACCAATTTACACACTTAATATTTCTGGGGCTTGGTGAGTTGTGTTATTTATTGACGATTGCATTAAAGTCACCTGCATAGAGATCTAGAAGAAGAAATTTATATGGATATTCCACTAGACTTTGACAAAGAAACATGATCAAATAAAATGTGTAAATTAAAAAAGACATTGTATGAACTCAAACAATCACAAAGAGCATGGTTTGAAAAGTTTACAAGGGTGATAATAGATTTAGGATTAAGCAGGCTCAGGAAAATCACATCCCATAAATCAAACACTTAGAGACAAGGGGAGTTAGAGTTCTCTTAGATTACATTCATGACATTATTGTAAAAGGAAATGATAAGAAGGCACAACAGACACAAATAGTGTCTGATAAAAGAATTTGAAATACAAAAACTAGTAAGTTGAAGTATTTTCTTGAAATTAAAGTTGTCCACGTTAAATATCAGATTTTTATTTTTCAATAAAAATACATTCATGATCTGTTAAAAGACACTGGAAAGTTAGAACGCAAACCAACTAGCGATCCTATTGATCCTAATTATAAATTAGGAATAATAAAAGAAAATATGTTAATAAACAAGGAAATATATTAAAGATTAATTAGGAGATTGATCTATCTATCATATATGAGACTAAACATCACCAATGCAGTAAGTGTTATAAGTCAATTCTCGTACAACCCGAAAGAAATATCCTACAACCAGCTTGTAAAGTACCACGATACCTAAAAAGGTCACCAAGTAAAGGAATTATGTTCAGGAAGAATGACAAATTGCTCGTACAAGTTTATATTAATGTTGATTATGCAAGATCAATTGTAAACAAAAGATCTACTACATGTTATTGTACCTTCCTTAAGGTTAATATGAATACCTGGAGAAGTAAAAAGTAAAATATAATTGTGAGATTGAGTGCAGAATCGAAATACCAGATAATGACATAGAGATATGTGAACTATTATGGATTAAAAAAAATTGAAGAACTTAGAATCAAATAAAAAAATCTCATGTGTCTGTAATGTGGTTATAAGTCATTTATAAGCATCACTCATAATCTAGTTCAACACAACCAAACCAAGCATGTTGAGATCATAAACATTTTATCGAAGAAAAACTTAACAACAGTCTAATATATACCAGATACATACCTATCAATTCTCAACTGACAGGTATGTTAATTAAAGACTTAAGCAATTGAGCATTTTAAACTCTTATTGGCAAGTTGATGATGAAAAGCATGTACTTTCCAGGTTGAGGGGGTGTATAAAAAAGAAGGTAAATTATGTTAAAGGGTATAAGGGTAAATTACACAATTTGTAGTTAATTGTAATTAATTATTTACTTCATTTTTTGTTCTAAAAAACTTGTATATATAGAGCTGTAATATTTAACAGAATACATATCAAACCATTCTTGACATATTGTTTAAGAGTATATTATAATTTTGGTTATATTAGTATGAGTATTTATGTTTCGGCAAATTCTTAGTAGCCTAACCTATTTGAAAGAGCGTTAGAAAGCCACGAATAGTTTTATAATTTCGCTTTTGAGAGCAATCAAGTTTTTCAATAAGAAGTCTTTAATAATTTTCTCAATCTTATTGGTCGCATGATACAATCGAATCTTAACTATCATTCTCAAGAATTCTTAGATGTGATATCTAAGAAACCTTATGTGATACCTAGGGTATATCCCAAATTCTTTAGTAAAAAAATAGTTCTAATTTGTCATAATTATTTCTTCTTTTTTCTAGGAGTTCAAACGATCGAATCTACTGTCAGCAAATTCACTTGAGAGAATATGCAGTTTTTAGGAATAGACTGTAGGTCTTAAAAGTGCAGATGCCAAAGAGCTAGCCACTATCGTCTTATATATAATGAGGATGTAAATAAAGTTGTTAGAATTTTGTTAGGTTTTTGTTAGAATTTGATTGTATTTTTCCTATAAATTGATATCTTATGGTGATGGAAATTATAAGCAGAAGTAGAATTCCTATTCTCTAAAACTTCATGGTATTAGAGCATACCTGATCCAAGAGAATCATCCCTACTGTGCCGAAGTCACAAATGGCCACAGGTGAGCTTCTGTCTTCTCCACTCGAGGGCTGATCGGGTTCCTATCATCACACACCCATCAACAACGGTGTGGGTAAAATGTCTTCGTCCTTTATCATAGGACACAAACTAAACGGCAGCAATTACTTTCAATGGTCGTTGTCTATTCTGCTGTTCATCCGAGGTAAGGGGCACGACGAGTATCTCATTAGCGAACTCATACCTCCTCTTACGACTGACCTGAATGCTCGTACATGGAAGATCGAAAACAGCATGGTCAATTCGTGGCTCATAACTTCAATGACTTCAGAAATCGGAGAGAATTTCCTTCTCTATGAGACCGCGCATGAGATTTGGGAAGCAATTCAGAAATTCTACTCTAGCAAGGAGAATACCTCTGCCATTTTTGAGATAGAATTGACTCTTCATGATCTTCGGTAAGGTGAGTTAAGTATAACCCAATATTATAATGCTTTGACCCGCAGCTGGCAGCAATTTGATATCTTCGAAGAGCATCGATGGAGCTATCCCGAAGATGCGAAAATCTTCAAATCGATTGTTGAACAGAAGCGAGTCTTTGAATTTCTGCTGAGATTGAACAAAAACCACGAGGTTCGGGGACGCGTGCTGAGTATCAAGCCACTGCTGAGTGTTTGTGAGGCCTTCTCTGAGATTCGGCGAGAAGAAAGTCGAAGGAAGGTCATGCTGGGAGACGCTGAATTCACCCACCAGGCCGCAAATTCCTCTCCGCTCACAACCCGAGCATTGGATGCTCGTACAAAGAAGACGAGACCCTGGTGTGATCACTGTAGGAAGCTCGGGTACACACGCGAAAAGTGTTGGAAGCTTCATGGCAAGCCAATTGGTTGGAAGCCCTCCAAGCTAGAAAACTCAAACAAATATCAGAGAAATCACGTGACTGCTGAAGAAATTTCACCTGCTGTTATAGAGAGTAGTCCCTTTAGTCTTGAACAGCTGGAAGCTCTCTAGCGCATACTGTCCTAGAAAAGTTAGCTGGTCAGTGCTTCAATGGCACACAAAGGTAATATTTTTGGTTTGTCTGCTTACTCAGAAAAAAGGCAGGTTTGGGTTGTAAACTCAGGAGCATCTGATCATATGACTGGAGATGCCTCAATATTTCAAAAATACAGTAAGTGTAAAGAAGATTATTCAATCAGAATTGCTGATGGGTCTCTCTCAAAAGTGGCAGGAACGAGTTCTATAAATTTGTCTCCTAATTTGATTCTTTACTCAGTCCTTCATGTTCCAAATCTGGATTGTAATTTGTTATCAGTAAGCAAACTATGTGAAGATTTAAATTGTGCTGCCAAGTTTGTCTCTAATATGTGTGAATTTTAGGATTTGGACTCAAGGAGGATGATTGGTACTCAGGACTATACCTGTTTGTAGAAGACAAACTCACAATGCAGTTTGTGCAAACTTTGTTTCTGTTTCTGCAAATAATGATCGTGATATTATATTGTGGCACTATAGAGTAGGACATCCAAATTTCGTGTATTTGAAAATGTTGTTCTCTTTACTATTTAAAGAAAAAGATCCTATTTCATTTCAGTGTGAAATATGTCAATTTTCTAAATATGTTCGAAGTTCATTTCTTAGTATGCCATACAAACTATCAAAACCATTTGTATTAATTCATAACGATGTATGGGGACCTTCTAGGGTCATCAACATCATCGGAACTAGGTGGTTTTTATTCTTTATTGATGATCATACAAGAATTACCTGAGTGTTTCTTATGAAAGAAAAATCTGAAGTTGGATCTCTCTTTAAAAAATTTTATACAATAATCCAAACACAATTCTATGTTACCATCCAAGTATTGAGATCTGACAATATTTGTGAATACTTTGAAGCCACAATTGAGAAATATTTTACTGAACATGGTATTATTCACCAAAACTCTTGTGTACATAACCCACAACAAAACGGCATAGTCGAGAGAAAAAATAGATACATTCTTGAAGTAGTTAGATCAATCATGTTTACCACTCATATACCAAAATTTCTTTGGGGAGAGGCTGTTCTCACTACTACTTACTTGATAAACTGCATGCCCTCCCATGTCTTAAAGTTCCAATCACCTTACACCATTCTTTCACAAACTTTTTCTGAATCTCATATTTTAAATACATTACCACTCAAAGTTTTGGTTGTTCAGCATATATTCATATTCACGCTCATCTCCGTGGGAAACTTGACCCAAGGGCCCTTAAATGCATCATTGTTAGGTACTCTGCTAATCAGAAAAGATACAAATGTTTAGTTCCGGAAACCCGTTGATTTTATAACACAATGGATGTCACATTTTTTAAAAACCAACCATTTTACCCCACAACTGATATTTAGGGAGAAATATTTACTCAGTAATATCAATTGTGGAATGTAAACAATCTCCTCTATATCCACAGAGTCACCCTCCACCAGATAAATCCTTTCTGGAGCCTGAACCTACAACCTCACATAAAGAACCTGAACCAAAGCCAATTACAGAGAATACAGTACTTGCAACTAGTGAGTTACGTGTCTATACTAGAAGAAACAAAGGGAAGGCACCTAAATCATCCTAGCCTTGCCATGAATCCACTCTTGATCCTGGTGCCAGAAATTGACAAGTAATGAGACTTTTATTTCTACTACAGATACTGACATTGACATGCCTATTGTTTTGAGAAAAGGGACTCGAACATGCCCCAAACACCTTATACGAGACTATGTTTCATTACACAAGTTATTTTTGGAATATCATGCTTTTATGTGCAGGTTAAACAGTAGCTCACCAGAGCCTAAAACAATCCATGAAGCTCTGAAAATACCTGAATGAAGGATGGTTGTTCAAGAGGAAATCAAGGCACTTGAAAAAAACGGAACATGGGAATTAATTAATCTACCTTCAGGAAAACAACAAATAGGGTGCAAGTGGGTCTTCACAACTAAATACAATCCAGATGGAAGTGTGAATCAGTATAAAGGTCGATTAGTAGCTAAAGGCTACACTCAGTCATATGGGATAGACTATCAAGAGACATTTGTTCCGGTAGCCAAATACAATACAATTCAGGTACTTCTCTCACTTACCTCTAATTTTGATTGGCTACTCTATCAGCTAGATGTGAAGAATGCATTTCTTAATGGTGATCTAGAGGAAAAAGTGTATATGGACCTACCACCAGGATTTGAACTAGCAGATAGTTCTCAGAAAGTGTACAAGCTGAAAAAGTCACTCTATGGTCTAAAGCAATCTCCAAGGGCATTGTTTGATAGATTCACAAGAGCAGTAAAACGGGAAATATATGAGTAATGTCAGTTTGATCATACACTATTTGTCAAGCATTGTACCTCGGATAAAAAAACTATCTTGATTGTATATGTAGATGATATTATCCTTACAGAAGATCATATTGAGAAGATTTGAAGCTCAAAGAATTCTTAGGCAAAGAGTTTTAAATTAAAGATCTCGGAGTACTGAAGTAGTTACTCGAAATAGAGGTGGTTAGATCTAAGAAGGGAATTTCGGTATCTCAACAAAAGTATGTTGTAAATCTTCTGAAGAAGACTGGGATGTTAGAAAGTAAGTCTGCTGACACTCCTATGGATCCAACCATCAAAATTGGATCCGAAAGCAGTAATAAAACAGTTGATAAAGAAAGGCATCAAAGACTAGTTGGGAAGCTCATCCACCTAGCACATACAAGACCCGACATCAGTTTTGCAGTAAATACAGTGAGTCAATTCATGGATCAACCAACTGAGCAATACATGAAAACTGTATATCGAATTCTAAGCTACTTAAAGATGACTCCAGAATAAGTATTGTTCTTTCAAAAAACAGTGAAAAGAGATGTTGAAATCTATACTGATGCAGATTGGGCAGGCTCAATAAATGACAGACAGTCTACATCAGGATATTGTATTTATGTTTGGAGAAACCTGGTCACCGGCGCAATAAGAAACAGTCAGTTGTATCTTGTAGAAGTGCAAAATCTGAGTTTAAGGTACTTGCTCATGGTATATGTGAAGATATGTGGCTAAGAAGGATACTTGTTGAACTAAAGGTTCTAACAACATTCCTATAAAAGTTTGGTATAATAATCAATCAATCATCAGTATGGCCAAGAATCCTGTACACCATGACAGAACCAAACATGTAGAGATTGATCGTCACTTTATCAAAGAGAAGTTAGAAGATGGTACTATAATATTGATGCACATTCCAACCAGTAAACAGATTGCAGACATCCTAACAAAGACTCTACCGAAAAAAAATCTTTGATGACATAACATCCAATTTAGGTTTATTCAACATATACGTAAATTAGATTGAGGGGAAGTATAGAAAATAAAAGAATTAATTCAGTTTTTATTTTTTGTTGTTATTAGCCTAGTGGAGGTAATCACAAAGTTGGTGAGGTATAACCGATTTTGTTATTCGTCCTTCTCATAAAGTTATTAGAATTTTGTTAGGTTTTTGTTTAGAATTTGGTTGTATTTTTCCTATAAATTGACATCTTATGGTGATGGAAATGATAAGGAGAAGTAGAATTTCCATTCTCTAAAACTTCATAACCCTTGGTTAAAGATAATTATCCTTCTTTCTTCTTACCTCCTAGGTCGTCATCATTTTTTGTATGTTTAGTTTTTTTTGGAATAGCTATGTGTTACCTATGTTTCTTTGATTGAAGTAAGAGTCACCTTCATCTATGTGGTTTTGGTTTGTTTTCTCTTCTTTATGGAGATGTGTCTTAAGTTGATGTTGGGTTAATTTGCCTATCTAGGGATAAAAACTTATGCATCACATCTAGAGTTACTTAGTGAGACATCTCATATATAAAGTATTAAGCATCACATTAAAAGATTTAATATATCATATAAACAAAAAAACTGAGAAAACTCTCATAATAGTTTACTAAATAACTGAACACTCAAAAGTAAATTTAGAAATGTATTTATAATGCTCCACTAAATAAATTACAAACTCTCATAGTATTTTTGTGATAGACATCATACCAACGGTTTCTTAAGTCTAAGAAAGTTTTAAGTATTACATTTAAAGTACAATTGTATTATGTTAACAAAAATTGAGAAACTCTCATCATATTTTATTAGATAACTCAAATTTTGTTTAAAAAGTAAATTTATAAATATATCTATAATACTTTTTCTATAAAAAAAAAATATTTTTGTAATAAGTAATATTTCCTAACTAGGATTAGATTAAAAATATTAACACTTTTAGGATTAGGAAATAGTCTTGCTAATGCAAATAAGAAAAGTTAAATACTAACAAACATAAAATTCAAAAATTACTAAAATTATAATAATAGACTTCAAAATAATATAGCAGTTCTATATCTAACAAAACTATGATTTGTAGTAGTTTTAGATTTAATTTTAGAGCCAATCTGTATTGTATTTTAAGTCTTTGAGGGTGAGATATTTCATTAATAAGTCTACAGACCATTTTGGTTGTGTGTGTGATCGGACGCATGCTTGATAGACTGACCTGCCCAAGTGTTGAAGCTAGTCAACTAATACTAGATTTGAAGTAGGCTTTGAAGCATTTATTAATTTAGGGGTTAAACACCGAACATAGAAGTGCTAGTTGTAGAAGTACAAAAATCTGTTAAAGGAATGTATATGTGGCTTCCATCATGAGTTTTAAATTCAAATTTGTCTACGTAAGAGAAGTTAAGGTTTCTAATTTCATGGTTTAACTACTTATTTCCTACTTAACACATATGCTCGAGATTGCCAACTTAGTTTCTAGAAAACTATTGTGTGTTTGCAGTATGCAAAGGTTCAACCCATGTAGCTAACTTTACTGATACACATTTCATCCTAGACTCCCAATAAAACTGAGATGTAAGTTAAATGATTTAAATCAAGTAGGGGGTTGCTGGAAAACGATTTATACAAAATAGTGATGCATTGTAAGTTTTGGTATTTTCCATATGCAGTCTTAAGAGTCAGCATATAGATTCTTAGATATAAATGCCTATTGATGTCATCTAGGTGCATCACTTATTGGAAGGTTAAATCAATGTATTATTAATTGTCATCAGGGAAGCAGAAAAGTGTGGGAAGGCGAGCATATAGATTCTTAAAGGCAGAGAGGAGGGGTGTACATGGCTTGCACCCCTTGGTGCTTATAGTAATATACTTTTACATTTTTTATTTCAAAAAAAGGGAGAGAGGGGCGCGGCTGTGTGGGGGAACAAAAGGGAAACAGAAAGGTTCAAGAGGAAAAACTTAAAAATCAATTTTAGAACTTCTCTTCTCACAACTGATGTGTGAACTTCAAATATCTTCTTTAATAATTTATATTTTATCTTCTGGTATTATTCATGAGTTAGTGTAGTATTTTTTTTTAACTTATTGGTGACTTAGTGAAGCAAGATGCATATTTCTTTTTCACAGTGCCTCCTTGGCTGACAAAGATGGCAGAAAGAATATCTGAGGAGTCAGGGTTGTTTCCATCAGCAATTAATCATGTTCTCATCAATGAATACCTTCCTAATCAAGGGATAATGGTTTGTGCTGAGCCCTTCTGTTCTGTTCATTTGTTTATTCTTGTAAATATTGCAAAGTATTTTAGAAGTGTCCAATGGTTGATAGCTTAACACTGGGTATCTTTCAAAGGTAACATGACATATTACAATTAATTTTATTTCATATTGAGATTTTAGATAACAGTCGTTATTTCCATGCTTGTTTACATACAGCCACATCAGGATGGACCTGCTTATTTTCCAGTAGTAGCAATCGTGTCTCTTGAATCACCAGTTGTTATGAACTTCACTCCACATCCCACTCTAAAAGTCTGCAGTAATACATTCAAGGACAACATTGAGAATCAATGTTCCAGTGGGGAATGTTTTCTGAATAAGGCAGGTGAATGGAAGGATAATCACCACCCTTTTTCTGTCTTGTTGATGCCTCGAAGCCTAGTGATCTTTAAGGATGATGCATATTCAAGTAAAGTTCATCTTGCAGTTTTCTTTGTTAATACACAATATAGCATATACATAAGAATTGATAAGCTTATGCCTTATACTTGTATCGCTTTCAGAGTATTTGCACGGTATACAAGATAGCAAAATACATAGATATACTGAGGTAAGATACGACATTGGAAGGTTGGAATTCATATTTGGTTAGATTTGAAGTGGCATGCTGATGATGTTTCTTGTTTTAGGTTATAAATGAATTTGAAGCTACCCAGTTGTGTAAGTGGGAAAAAGCTGTTGAAACAATAGATGGAGATGACAGGAGTTTTTGTAGAAGTAGGAAGAGAGTTTCACTGACTTGCCGTGTTGTACTGAAAGTTCACAAGAATTTGTTTAGGTTCTGAGATGAACAAACATCATATCTGCTGTATCTATAACACAATTTGTTTGGTTTGGAGTATAAACAATGAATTCCTTTTCTTTTTCTTTTTTGGGCATAAACAATGAGTTCTCAGTGGCTGGCTGGTTTTCAAGTAATTTAAAGATTAGAAAAGTTTCAAAGATTGAAAAATTTTGGGTGTCAATGTACATACTATTTATATATACATATATGTATATTGTCAGTTGAAAAAAAATTCTCATATCCGTTATTTGTTCACCGAGATTTAGTCTCTCTGGACTTAACAATCAAGACAACGGTCCCGTTTTATTACGAAACTATATTAATAAAACTATATTAATTATCGTACTTACATAATCACAAAAAATATATATAATAATTACAACTTATTACAAATGATATATATATTTTATTTAAGTTATATATATATGTTGTATATATTCATATTTATTTTTATATTTCAGATAAATATGGGTAAATCTTGTATGAAACGAGAGTCATCGTTTAAAATACATTTGGACAAAAGAAGGGCTAAGGGTTTGACTGTTTTACTGCTCAACGGCAGAATCAAAAAATGGAGTGGATAGCATTGCGAGAGATGGAGTAATCTGAGCCCCCCATTTTCCCAAAACGAAAGAGATAATATATAATCCTCCCATTCCTCTCCCACCTCCTCCCAATCTTCCCCCAAACCTTACTGCACCAACCCATCCCTCTCTCCTTCTCTCCCTCTCTCCCTCTCTCTCAACCAGAAATTCAATGGCGGTTTCTGTCTCATTCTCCAATCTTATCTGCCCCCATGCCTCCCCTTCTCCTTCTTCTCCTTCTTCAAACACTAAATTTCTTACTCTTACTCTAAACCCCAGATTCACTCATACCCACTTATCCTCCTCCTTCCTTCCCTCTTTCACTACTTCTTCCTCCAGAATTTCCCCCATACTCCTCCGCCGTTCTTTAACTGTCCGCGCCGCTCGCGGCAAGTTCGAGCGCAAAAAGCCTCACGTCAACATCGGTACCATTGGCCATGTCGACCATGGTAAGACCACTCTCACCGCCGCTCTCACCATGGCCCTTGCCTCCATGGGTAACAGCGCCCCAAAAAAATATGACGAAATCGATGCTGCCCCGGAGGAGCGTGCCCGTGGTATTACCATTAATACCGCCACCGTGGAATACGAGACTGAGAGCCGCCACTACGCCCACGTCGACTGTCCCGGTCACGCTGATTACGTCAAGAACATGATCACTGGTGCTGCTCAGATGGACGGTGCTATTCTCGTCGTCTCCGGCGCCGATGGACCCATGCCTCAGACCAAGGAGCACATCTTGCTCGCCAAGCAAGTGGGTGTCCCTAACATGGTCGTTTTTTTGAACAAGCAGGACCAGGTCGACGATGAGGAGCTCTTGCAGCTGGTGGAGTTGGAGGTGCGTGAGTTACTATCTTCTTATGAATTCCCTGGGGATGATGTGCCTATTGTTTCTGGTTCTGCTTTGTTAGCTTTGGAGGCCTTAATGGCTAATCCTAACATTAAGAAGGGTGAGAATATATGGGTAGACAAGATTTATGAACTTATGGAACAAGTAGATAGTTACATTCCCATCCCACAAAGACAGACTGATCTTCCCTTTTTGTTAGCCGTTGAGGATGTTTTCTCAATCACTGGGCGCGGTACAGTGGCTACTGGGCGTGTTGAGAGAGGTACAATTAAGGTTGGGGATACAGTGGATCTTGTTGGATTGAGGGAAACTAGGAATACCACTGTTACTGGAGTGGAAATGTTTCAGAAGATTCTTGATGAGGCTATGGCTGGGGATAATGTTGGATTGTTGCTTAGGGGTATCCAGAAGGCTGATATCCAGAGAGGGATGGTTTTGGCTAAGCCAGGAACCATTACCCCACATACTAAATTTGTTGCAATTGTGTATGTATTGAAGAAGGAGGAGGGTGGAAGGCATTCGCCATTTTTCGCTGGATACAGGCCACAATTTTACATGAGGACTACTGATGTCACCGGCAAGGTTACTTCCATTATGAACGATAAGGATGAAGAGTCGAAGATGGTTATGCCCGGTGACCGTGTCAAGATGGTTGTGGAGCTTATTGTGCCTGTTGCTTGTGAGCAGGGAATGAGGTTTGCTATTAGAGAAGGTGGGAAGACTGTTGGGGCTGGTGTTATTCAGTCCATCATTGAGTGATACTGGAAAACAATGCACTTCTTTTTCTTTTTGAGTGGTGTCAAACTTTATATGCTCAAATTAGTTTTCACCATTTTAGCAACTTGAATCCAATGTCATATATTTGCAGTTTTGTTCTTTTTGATATTCAAACTCATCTCTAGTCTAGTCTGGTAATATTCTCCAATGTGAATTTCTTTTTCTGCATTTGTTCAGCTGTTGAAGATCCTTAGTTAGTTGGCAAGAATTATCCACCTGGGCAATATGTTTTTTCTTAATACAATTTCTTTTTTGCTCTTTACCATTTAATTTTCAGAAACTCTTGGTATGATTTTTAGCTTCATCTGATCATGCATACTTGCTGGGTCTACGTCTGCTCTTAAGTTCTTGAAAATATGATATGGGTTGGATGATTTTCCCCCTCTTACAAATATTTTAAAGTTGAAAGGGATGCTCTTAAGATAGTATGAGAATCTAAAGGAGGGCCTTGCTTTTGCATAGTAGACATAGTTGCATGCATGATAGAGGTAGGAGCTACAGAATCTGAATGTGCTGTTCACCATTTAGTTTTATGTTGGAAGTTCTATGCCCCTGAAATCCATTGTAAACACAAGAAAATATCATGTAGTCTGCTTGTTGTTGCAAAAACCAGGACAGCATCGAAACTGCCATGGTACCCAGATTTACCCACATTTGCTTCCTGAACTATCAACTCATCCCTTTATTGAAACTGTGATTCTAGGCATGCAAATATGGTCGTGATCAATAAATATATCTTCATGTGTTGAGGGATCTGTCTTTCATTACAAGTTCATCATAAGTTCCACATCCTCATTCTCACAACAGAACCAGAATGTTTGATTTTGATTTAACTAAGGGCTCCTTAAACTTTTGTATTAGGGTCGATTACTATGGAGTAAAACAGTGTTTGTTTTGGGCAGAATTGATTCATATGTTTGTGGTGTTTAAAAATGAAATTATGTTCTCTTAGTTTACACTGAATTTCGATAATGTGAATAAATCTCTTTTGCATAACTTTCAATTATAAATTGAGAATATTGAAATAATGTAGTTATTAGAAATTAATTCTCCATTTTATGATTGATTTTCACAGTTGTAATTTCAAAAATTAGCATCTTAGGATAAAAATATGACAATTGCTTACATTAATTGTTTTTTAAAAAATATATGAAGTACCGTTAGATGTGTTGCAGGTTGAGGTGTTAGGTTTAATATATGTGATTCCGTAATTAGTGTGTTGCTATTGGATTTTAATCACATGAATATCTGAATTCTAAAAGGTTTTACATGCTCATTAAGTTTGGATTAGATTACCCTTTCTTTCTGAAAAGAAAAATTACTAATTTTAAAAATATACAAACTTCCTTGAAGCTTCTCTCGTTATATATATATATTAATTTCTTCTTGTATCTTAAAGTAAATTTTAAAACCTTTTCTTTATTTTACCTTTTTCAATTATCAAAAGCTTAATTTAAACATTTCACACTTCCAACTTTTGTAAAATTTTAGATTGTCAATACATGCTTAAGATAACAATACAAAAATTTTGATTCTATAATAAAAATTAAAAGAAAAAACAAAAATTTGAATTTGCTTTCTGCTGGCTGAGGCCATTCCATTTCTTTTTTCTGCCCCAAAATATAAAAAAGATGATTGATTCATCCAAGACTCGAATGAAGCCCGGCCCACTCTTTACTTAACGAAGAAACGACATCGTGTCGCTCTCAGCTTCAGCGAGAGGGTTCAAGCCACCAAAACGGAGGAACAGGTAAGACTGAGACAGATAGATGACAAGAGGAAGCGAGAAATAAAAAAAAGGAGGGATGATGCGTCGAAATTTGGTGATTGCTCCAGAGAGAGTGAATGTACAACAGGCAAAAGCAGCGGGAAAGGAGGGGAAAATAATAAAATCTCGGCTTCTGGTTTCAAAAAGTGGGTGTATGAGATGATTGATGATAGTCCGGGATCACGATGAGCGATTAAGGAGAATCAGTGCTGAAGAAAGAGAAAAGAGCTTGGAGAAAGCCCTATAAATTGGGGGGGGGGGGGGGGGGGGGGGGAAATCAAGCTATGGAGGCAGACTGAGAGGTTGGAGAAAAGCTAACAGAGAAAAAGTGAACCTAGCATCTGTTCATGTCTCTTTTTCAAATCAAAAGGGAAACAGATCAGGTAAGAGAAAGAAGGATGGACGGCCAAGCAGATGAGGGAACTGAGAAGGGATTCTCTGACGGTGGAGGAGACTTGATGCTGAAATTAAATGCGATAGAAGATCGTGTAGCCACCATTTGAAGGAATTCTTAGGTAATTCTATAACCATCGCTTTCTGTATGAAATATGAATGTTGAAACTGGATAGTTCATCAACTTCAATTATACCATGACTGTTTGTAGTGATCTTGGGATGAATGCTTAAATTGTTGATGAATATAACCGAGTGATGTTCCTTTTAACAAGCTCTTCACGAACTGTACATCATTATACGAACCTATTTTACTTTATCATAATTCTGAACTTAAATCAATTACATGAAATAAATATTCAAATTTTCTCCTGAATTTGCTCTTGGACTTTTTTGCTACACGTGGGCTTAATATGGATACCGGCAAGGATTTCAAACTATTAATTTAATCAGAACTTTTAAAAGTAATTAAATATAATTAAACATGATTGAATCTTAATACATTGAGTTTAAGGATAGATTTATAATATACAGATATTATTTTGTAATATTTTTTTTTATAATAAGTAAAATGCAAAAATTTATTGATATAAAAGATAATTATAGTTACTGAATTATAAGTTTACTATTTTATTTTTTAAAAAATTTTATTATTAAAAAAAATTAATCTTTTGAGACACCATATTAATTCTAAAGATTTTACCGTGCAAACAATATTTTTGTTTATATTTTTTATTAATTTTATACCTATTTAAATTTATAAATTTATTAATTTAAAAAATATTTTTATTATAACTAGTGATATCAAAGTATTTTTTGTATTAAATTTTTGAAATTCATTTTTTTTTTGTAATTTTCAGACTGTCGATCCAAGATTTAAGAAAATATATATACAATAAAAATATATATATATATATGTATTTTAAAAGAAAAAAATTATATATGAATTTCTGAAAAATTATATACTTATTTTAGATTCAGGTATATATGAATTTCAGAAAAATAAAGCAGAAAATATATATATATATATATGCGTGTATGTTTAGGATATATATATATATATGTATATATATGCAATAGAGAAAAAGGGAAAGTAGTGGCCGACAGCCGCTACATTAAGCCGGCCAAATCTGTAGCCGAGCATGAAGAAGGAAACCGCGGTCGCGCGACCGTTCGGCAGCCGAAACGACTACCGAATCTCATACGTAACGGCGGAATTTTTCGGTCGTTACAGAGACAGCCATAATGCCCCTACGGGCGTGAGGAGGTGGAAGGAGAAAAAAAAATTTGGTTGGGTTTTCTTTTGAAATTTATGTGGGGTTGGTCTACAAGAATGGAAAAAAATAAAAAAAAAAAGGCTCATTTGGGTGGACCAAAGCCCAGACGGGTTTGGGCTAGGCCGACCCGACCCGAACCGATCCAACTTGGTCCAGAACCCGATCGAATGTTGAACCGATTCAGTTAACTGGTTGGTCAGTCAACAGTCAATAGCCAATAGTCAACGTTTCGATCGGTCAAAGGTCAATGTTGAAAGAAAAAAAAAAACAGAATTTTTTAAATATATTTTTAGTCATTTGTAGTTGATTTTCTTTCTAATTCAGTTTAAATTTTGAATTTTAATATTAGTATGTGCTCGTACATATTGAAATAAATTGATTTATACAATATGTCACAAAAATAACACCTCTTGTGGATAATTTATTTATTTTATAATGTAATATTGCATGAGTTTAATTTATATGAACATTAATTAATTCAAAAGAAAATTAATATTTAATACTATTGCATTCTATTTTTATGGTAATAAATACGTGACAGTTATTCAGTATAACATGTGAATTTTAAATCGGCCCAAATGAAAGTTTATTATTTGATGTGTTCTTACTGTTTGTATTTAATTACTGTTATAAGGGACCACTTATAAGTTAATATTCTGTCTAAATTTGTGTTCTTCTTACGTGTTTAGATTTATAAATTTATTGATTTGAAAAATATTTATATTCTAACATTTACAGCATTGTAATGTACATAAACCTTTGAATTTAGGGTGTTACTTGTTTACTATATTTTCTGTATAAGCTTAGATTACAATGTTTAGAGACAAGAGGATTCCCTCCGATGCATGCTTCTAGCTTGTAAGGATTTCTTATGGGGCCTAAAAACTGACTGTAAACTAAGCTTTTAAAAGATGTTTTTGTAGCGCCCGGAGAAAAGGAGCCAAAAAAAAAAAAAGGCCACGTCGGCAGCCACGTCAGCGGGCCTGGTCAGCAATCCCAGCCAACCGGGGCCTGACACGTGGCAAGACCACGTCACTCCAGAACGGGCCACGTTGGCGATCCGCATGAGCGCGATCGGACGGCCCAGATCAATCGCGCGATCGGACGGTCCAGATGCAATCGCACAGACGGCCCAGATTCAATCAAAAACGAACGGCCCAGATTAAAACAAAATGGACGGCTGAGATCAAAAGGCAAGGGGTTATAAATAGAACCCCCACACCAGACCACAAACCCTAGCCGCCTGCCGCTCGCCGGAGAAGACAAACCAGAAGCCGGCTGCCGTCACCCGCCGCCGCGCCGGGGAAATTTCTGACCGCCGATCGAGGTAAATTTCATACCCCCGACTCATTTTTCCACGCTGATTCCTCCTGTGGCCAAATCGGAGCCAAAATCCCGGCCAAACGGCCGGAATACGCGGCCGAAGACCAGCGGCGCCGCCGCGCCCCTTCTCGGTTTTTGCCTCCGACGAGGCCCTTCCCGGCCTCCGTTTGATGCAATTTTTATATCACCGTGATCACCATTCTTTTCTCTACAGGTTGACCGGAGCCGAATCACCAGAACACGAACCTCGCCGGAGAGCCGTCGCACCCGAGAGCGCCGCCGCCGGTAAGCTCCGTTTTTCCGTATTTTTTGGCCCCCCGAGGGCCCTAGGGTTGTTTTCTCGCAGGGACCGATGCGAGTGTGGCCGAATTCGGCCGAAAATGGCCGAAAACAGCTAACCCGAGGCGAATCGCCGCCGCAAGCGGCGGCGCCGTCGCCGGAGCACGGCGAAGCCGCCGTGCCGGAGTTGCGATATTGGCCAAAAAGGGGCCCTGAGCCTAATTTGAGATTTTTTGGAACACGTGCAGGTACCGTTAGTGCGTTTCAGTTTCCCGGGAAAAATTCAGGGAAAATTAGGAACAGCCTGTAGGCACACTGTGAATCGTATTCGAATCCCGAAAATAAGTAAGGACCCCTCACCCTATTTCCTATCACGGTATTAAAGTTCAAATGATAAAACGGTATTTCTTGAATTAATGAATGTGTGAAATTGCTTAAGGTGGCTAATGGAGCCCGAGTCTAGTGTGATTGGTGATTTACTGTTATTTGGCCTGTTTACAGCTTTAAATGCAAAATGAGGTTTGATGTGTTCATTTTACAGATTTTTGTGCATATACTACGTTTTTATTGATTATGGGTTGAATGACTGAAAAAAAACTGATACTGTATGTTGTTTGTTTGGCATGAATTATGATTTGCTTGTTTAAATGTGAATTGATGATGCTGACTGAGGAAAAGAAAAATAAAAGATTGTGTAGACTGATAATTGTATTATGGGGTCAGCCTGACTAGATATCCTGGGAGATGGTGGATGGACCGGGTCCGTAGGGAACCCTACCGGGATTGTGGTCTCACATGCCGGACGGGGTATGGAGATCTTATGGTTTTGGCGCCCATACCGGACGGGGTATGGGGACGGCCCGTTTCACCCTCATACCGGACGGGGTATTGAGGTTTATGGTTTTGATGCCCATACCGGACGGGGTATGGGGACGACCCTGAAAACTGATTATGAATGTTAAAGATTAACGGGTAGCGGGACCCCTATGGACCCCCATGGATACTAATAGGCTGGTAAATGAGAAAAAGATATGTTGTATAATAACTGAATTACAAGAGGCGTGATAAGTGTTATGTTTTACAGCTTATATTATTCCATGATTATGATAATGTTATTGTTTTTCTTATATTGTTTAATAAATTCCACCGAGGTAAGTGAATGGTAAAGGTTTTATCATAAATGAAAGGATTTGTTGTAAAACATGCTTCATGGGTCCTTTGTATTTTCTACCCACCTTTACCTCCGTGACGGTGAGATATCATGATGTTCTTACTGGGCTAGTGTAGCTCACTCCTTATTTAACCATTTCAGATCAGGAAGACATGGTTCCCGAGCCCGTTCCGCAGGAGGACGACGAAAGGGATGCCTAGAGACTCTGTAGTCATAATCATAGCTTTATTTTCGAGTTTCTCTTTTAGTTAGTTTAATCTTTTATATTTTAAGTACGTTTTTTGTTTTCGTGTAAGGGATGTTAACTGAAATTTTGATCTCGCTTCCGCATTTGATATATTTAAATACTCATTTCATTTTAATATTTCCGGGGTCGTTACAATTTTAATTTGAACTTAATTGTTTGTTATAGTCTCTAACGCAAACCTTGTATTGTATTTCATTTAGTTCTTAATATTTGTAATATATTTAAAATTGAGAATCTATATATAGAAGGATATGTTGAATAAATAAAGAAAATTATAAAATCAAATCTTTAATTCTCTTGCTTTTTGTTCTTTTTCTCACTTATTTTCTTTTAATCCCTTAATCTCTCTATCCCTGCAGGTATATCGAAGCATTACTATTGAAATTCAATCATTCAACTCTATACACTAGTAATTTTGGTGACATTGTTGTTGTCTCTTTCTCCCCTCATCTCCTCAGGTTACATGAAAAGGGTTAACATAATATATCTCAAATTTATTTTTTTACCATACTATCAAACTTACTGCACAAACTGAACTAAGAATAAAAGAAAAAGTTTGAAGATTGACAATCTTTATGAGAAAGATAAAGAAAATCAGAAGATTTTGGAAAAGAAGAGAGCACAATGATAAATCTGAAAAAAAAAAATGCTCCAGTTATTATAAACAGTATATGTGTTGGTATTTATACAGAAAAATTATTTTATGCCTAATTACAAATATAATTTTACAATTACACAAAATTACATAAAAACAAATATAACAACCATTCTAACATACACTAACCTTATTCAAACTAGATCGTACATCCTTCTTGCTGTCATCTCCTTTAAAGATTATATTGTTTTTGTCTAGTTAAATCAACCATCTTAATACTTAAATTGTCATTATGTGCATACTTTTTGTACTAATATAACCTTATCATTCACAAACAGAATAATAAAATCTCTTCATGTGATATGACTCTCTTCTACATGTATATTTTCATGTAGCCCTTACTCTTTCTCTTCTGCTTAAAAAATCCCTATATTTTCTCTCCGACTCCTTTTTATCGTCAAAGCAATCTTGTTCAACTGTTTTATTTAAAATTAATTCAAAATGTTAAGCCATTCTGTAATTGTCTCTTCCTTTTAATAAAATGGCATTTCAATTGTCAACTCTTCTACTTATATATATACATATATAGTTTACCCACTGATATCATTTTAGAAAAATAAATAAAAATGTCTCCAAGCCTAAATGGAATATCTTTAGAGAGCAAATAATTAAATAATTATCTTGTGAGAGGTATAGTTTCTCTTCTCCTTATATAAGGAAAAGGTATGCTTGCTTCTTACTTGGTTATTAATTGTCATGTTCTTGACTTTTTTTTCTTTTATTATTAATAAAGCACATAAGAGTTTTTGTTGCGCGAAGAACTGAAAAGAAGAATTAAGAGAGAAGCAAAAAAGAATAATATTGGTTTAAGTGTTGGAGTTTCTGTATTGTCTTAGAGAAAAAAATAAAAAATAAAAAAAGGTTGGTGACTATTTCTTATAATTTTAAACTTATAGGAGAAAGTATAAATAAAAATTACTCTAAATATATAGATTAAATAATTTTATATTAAAATAAATTAATAGAGATTAGTTGATAGCCAAAATTTAAACATTAAATATTTCAAGTGATTACCAACAAAATTTAAACTAATAAAAAATATATATATTTTGTTATTTATATATTAAAAGGAAGAAGACATGACTTGTTAATATAGTTTCATTTAAATTTGTATTATTTGTTCTTTTTAAAAAATAATTTTATCTTTTTAACAAAACTTTAACAGAAAGATTATCATTTTTCACAACTCGTTAATATTAATTTGAACATGTTGTTATTATTGAAGAATGAAGGAAGAACTCGAGAAAGAGAAGTAAATTGCTAATCAAGATTAAAGATAGCTTGTCGTCCGGAAAAATAAAAAATGCTAAGTTACAGACAAAATTAGGGTTTCATTTAGTTTAACTAAAGTAAATCAAAGAAAATGAGAGAGATGAGAAAGGAGAAGTAGGAGTTCATAAAGAAAATTTAATCTATTTGGCACCTCAATTTTAGTACGTTAGCAGAAAGTAGAGTTTTTTGGGATAGAGTATTTTTCTTAATAATATATATATATATATATATACACACATATAAATGGTTTGAAGTTGTATATCTTTCTCAAGAAAAATACAAATAAAAAGAAAGTACAGCAAAAAGCAAATGAGAAAGGGGAACCGACAAGAAGCAAATGAAAAATCTCTCCTTTATCTTTTCCTAAATTCTTACAAAGATTCGCTGCCTTTTCATAAAGCCACCTTTCTTCTCTTGCTTTTGCATTTTCCAGTACCCTAATTTACATTAAAGTAATTACCACTTCTCATTTTCTGTTCTTTTTATACAGCCATTTTATGCCTATATATAAATATATGTGTATGTATAATAGGCATAAACGACTAGGAACTGCTGTGCAGATTGCGAGGACACTCAGTTTCCTTCATGCAAGCAACCCTTGTGTTATTCACAGAGATATCAAGTCTGCAAATATTCTGTTTGACTCGTTTTAGAATGGTAGGTTGGCAGATTTTGGATCAGTGTGTTGCTAGGCAAGTCTGTGATGAGTCAAACCCAGGTACCAGAAGCTGGTACAATGGGTTACATGGATCCTGAGTACACTAAACTCAATTACCAGCAGCAGAAAAGTTATGAGTCGACTGGTTTGCACCATTAATGGGGAAGAAATTACAAGTAGCGGGAATATGTGATGGCAGAGTTACTTTGCTAGCATACATGCATGAAATGGTTACTTTTTTGCTGGGTCTGGCGAGGCCTTCAATTGAAGAAGTCAACATGGAGATCCAAAGCTGCTTCCTGGTCGATGAACCTGTGATTAGAAATAATTATAATAATAACATTCTAATTTGGATTAACGTTAATTTAAGGAAATTATCTAAGTGTCTACCTTGTATTGTTCCAATTTTTTTGCTTTTGGTATCTCACTCAAGAGCATTTGAGTCACCCTACTCTTCAGCTGTGCCAGAAGATGCTACTGTGAATTATTTGCATGCTCAATTCTGATTAATTTGATCCAAATCTCCAAGAAGTCTATGACCTGTTTGGCAGTTTCGTGCTTGTACTTCAGTTTGTGCTATTCGAAAAACAGGGTAAGTCTGATTTGTATATTACTTGGTTGTATCAATCAATAAAATCATATAGAAAATTTCACAAAAAATATTTACTGTAACATGGCTTGGGAGCTGATGTAAATTAAATTCCACATCTAAAATCGTTTATTGCCTTCCTCTTAACGATAGTGAATCTTGTTCATGACCTTAACAATGGTTAAATATTCTTCCTCCTGTTTTTCTTCTTCTTTTTTACAAATTCTACTTCTTGGGTTCTCACATCTCCTATCCCCCTGTACTTATCCACAAGTCACTCTTTTTGTATCAAATTAAACCTCACGAGTTATCTTCTACATGGAAAAGATGATTTTTATTAATCTTAAACTATCAAATTCTCCTTGATTATTGATAGTTTAAAGCCGCAAAACCTGTATTTCATCTCTCTCCTACTCATGGATTTAAAACTTAGATTCAAAATCTTAATTTTATCACTTGGTTTCAATAAGACAATATGCTATTTGCAAGGTTCTTTTCCTTCTCTCATTGAAGTTTCATATGTTAGTGGACTTGCATCTTCCTTGCAATTATGAGATGCTTTGCATAATATTTTTTAATAAATTCCTTAATCACGCCAATTACAACTTCATGTCACATTTCAAGAACTAAAAGAATGACTAAGCATATTTATGTCTACTTTAAGCAAGCCACATTGCTAGAAAATGAATGGGCTATTACTAGTCCTTTTTTTATCTCTAGTTGGATTCAGTGTTGTGATTTTCTATAATCTTGGATTTGAGTGAGTTCTTGGGGACATTGGCTTCCGCTAACAGTGAACTATTAAGAATCGCATCCCACACATATTCTACATTATAGCCTGCAACTAATTCAGCTTCCGCTTCTGGGAGATCAAACGGAGCTCGATTAGTTTCTGCTAGACGAGAAATAAGGAACATAACCAATATAGGGAGCATGGGAATACTAGATCATATACGTTTTTGCACCATGACAATCTCACTCGAATTACGGGAGCCTACACATATTAGTATAGTATATCGGGGTCCCCGGCCAGAACCACACGTGCACGTTTCCCTGCATGCGGCTTGTCCATGCTTTTCGAGGAACTGCCTGTGACTCAGCATGAGAGAAGGGGGCGGAACTGCACACTCTCGTGTTCAGAGCATTGTCCGAGTGAGTAGGCAGCGCCTACCAAGCAAAGCTTTCTTGAAGAGGTTGGGCTGCTTCCTTTTCGATGCCCGCCTTTTATTTAGATGTTGGGGCAAGGCAAGCCCCAAGAAAGTGAACGGTTGGCTCCCAACTCCATCTCGACCGGCATCCTGCTCTCGAGGGAGAGGGGTCCTAGAGTGAACTACTCATTGTTGTATGTCCTCTTTAGTGCTCTCAAGCTTACCCAAGTGATGTGATAATAAATTATGAGAAGTTTTGTGACAAGTAGGAGATCTCTGTGACAATAGAAGGGCAAAAACGATCATGCAATAGTGAGCTTTCAAGGCATACTATGAAGTGTTCCTGAACTAAAAGTACTCAAGCCGGATCTACTCAGATTCAAGTCCAAGATTCGAAGAAAAGTGAATCAAGAACCTAGTAGGAAGTTATTGGGCCTCACGACTAATGAGAGACTCAGTATAAGAATTCTACCATATAGAGAAGCCTAAAACATCATATGAGTATGGGTACCCATCGAGTACACATGTGTGGCCATGCACATGTGCAAAGCAAGGTATCATCATATACGAGAATTCTACTTGCGCAAAGAAGCACGTAGGGTGTGTGGGTATCAGGAAATTCCCGCTCTAAGAAGCAGGCAACCTCGAGCGCGCGTGAAAGGAACATTCACACGCTAAGAGCACACAACCCCTGCACCATCTGCACGCTATCTATATGGGCCAGGCGGGAAGCCGTAAGGTGAGTCCTTTTAGTCTCATTTTCTCCTATTATTCCTAATTTTCCAAGGATTCCTACAGCAAAGGACTTCTAAAATTTTTTTCATGTGTTTAAAGTGCAAAATTGATAGAGAAATTCTACTCAAATTGGAAGTTCAAGGAAGATCAAGCCACAAAGAGATTTGGATAAGGAGAGAAGATTATTTTATTATTTATTTTGATTATTTCGGTTTATATAATTAATTTTAGAAAAGAATTTAATTATTTAATTATTTTAGTTTTATACTTTGTTTAAGAGTCCAAATAAGAAGTTGTAATCCTATTTCGAGTCAGATTAGTAAATAAGAGCCCATATAAAGACTTCAATCATTATGTTGTAATCACAACTTCAAGAGATCAATAAAATTAAAACTTTTGCTTTATTTCTAAATTAGTTTTGGCTAATTTTGAGAGAGTTCTTTAACTTTCTTCAAATTAAGGAGTTTCTAAAAACTTGTTGGGTCAAGGAATTGGGATTGATTTATCAAGTAAGTTGTGACGTCTTTTCTTATTCTTTTTGTTTCTCTATTAGCTTGATTTTTCATGCCCTATTGTTGGGTATAGTTTCAAGTAGGAAAGGTAAATTAGGTGGTTAAGTTTCTGATTCATATGTTGTGTGAGGTTTCGGGAGTTAAAATGATCGTTCCTCATTCCTCCCGCATCTCCAAGACTAATAACATTGTATGAGATTAGTTAGGACTAATCTCATATTCATACAAGAATGTGATGGTATATATATATTTCTCTTACCAAGTCCTCTAAAAATCCATCTTCAACCTAGTCTAATTCCTAACAAAAACATGATCTCATTAATAGTACACTAGAATCCCCTTGAAAATCTCATTACTAGTACACTAGAATCCCCTTCAAGATCTCATTACTAGTACACTAAAATCCCCTTGTAAATAAGCTAATGTAATCTATATTATACAATTTATTATTATCTCCCTCTTCACCGCCCCTAGTACACTAGCAGTTAATTGATGACTAGATATTATTGTATCCCATCATGTTTCACCATATTTAAACTCTATTATTGTTTCATAAGTTTAAGAGAATAATGACCTCCAAACTAATGATGATTAAGATTTGAAAATTCATCATACAAGTATCTATTTTACTATTCGATCAATTTATGTTTATACCTAAAACTTAGTATTACAAATTTATTTATGTTAGTCGATTTGCTCATGATAATAATTGTTTGTAGGAATTCCTTTTACATATGTTTTATACATGATCAAGATACAATGAACATTCTTCTCAAATAATTGATATATCGAAAAGGTCTTTACCAACTTTCATTCATTTAGTATCTCTAGGCTAGCTAACATTATTTTATGTTCCTTTATCAATAATTCGAATGCATATCTTGGTTTTAAATGGCTTTTCAAACTTTTTAGTTAGTTATTTCTCTGTTTCATTTACTTCATAAAAAAACTATTTTCTCTTTAGCGCATGTATATGCAATAGCATCTATAACTTTGAATTCCATTTTTAATAATTGATTAAGTGATTAGCTAGATAATAAGACCAATTAACTTATACAAGAGTTTTGAGTGAGAAAAATCTTTAGTTTGAGAGGTGAGTATCAAAATCAAGCTTGTGTGAGAGTTACAAATATAGTAAAAAATCTCAAGCAGGGAGCTTGAGGAGACGACAATAGGCAAGTGTTGTTGGTCGAAACCCTATAAATCGTGTTTACTTTCTTTTTTGCTTCTCCACTTTTACTTGTTTATTATTTTGAGTTTAATTTTATATTTGATTATGCAAATACTCTAATCAATAAGAAGTTTAAAAATCTAAAATTCAAATATTCTCTTTATTTGATATAAATCTTTTCTGTTAATAATTGATGTCAAAGCATCGGTCTCTAGGATTTCTAAGTGTCTAGAGCAATGAAGGACAACTCAAACATACACTTGCTTTGCTTAGTAAAAGTAATTACAACTACTAAAAAACTAGAATTAGGATATTCATTCAAGAATTTGACTATGAAGTTCAGAAATTTATTTTGAAAGGTCTACTTGTTCCCTCTAAAACTATAGGCATCAATTTTTAGGTAATGAGCATGCACATATAAAAATGAGCATAAGCTTGTCACTAATAGATTTTAAATCGTAGCCTCCTCATGCATGCATTTTTTTCTGTTTCTTCTTTCTGTCTTATGAAGTCTTTAAGCTCTATTTTAAAGTTTTCTTCATAGTAAATTGAAAAGATTTCTTTTTTTAATTTTCAAAATATCTTCTCATAGAATAATAAAAATTATGCCCAAACACTCTTCAAGGTTCACAATCATATGTGTTTAAACATAAAAATCTAAGTTGCATTAGAGGAAAACACCCTTAGATGAGATGGATAATCCAAAAGTAGGGGAAAAAAAACCTATATGAGGGACGGTTAGGTCCCTTATTATGCTACTTCCTTATATGGTGCATTATTGTTCTATCTTCTTTAATGTTTCTTTTCTCCCACAATAGCCCTTCTCTTTGATTACATCCCATAAAATTGTATCTTATTATGCTAAAAAAAACCCTAGTGATATTGAGCCACACAAAATTAACTTAACACCATTCTAAAAGGGTTCCACATATTGCTATATTGGTAATTTGCATAAAACTTATAAAAACCTATTTGAACACTCTTAATCAATCAATTAAGAGTCTAACACTCTTAAAATATAACTGCAACTGAGAGAAAAAATCATCTCCCACTTAGTTCCTTCATTTTTAAAGAGCTCATCAACTCTATATAAAAACTCATTTTCACTTAAAGGAGAAAGTCTAAGAATAAAATAGTGAACATTCTATTTTCTCTACTCTTTTTCCCCATATTCTTCTATCTCAATTAGCTTTTTAGAAAAATACATAAAAATGTTCAAAATTTAGGTTTCTAAAGTTGATCACTCAAACAAACTATTTCAAAATACCTATAGTCTCTAGAAAAGAGCATTCTTAAGCATCAATATGCAAAAATATAAAGTAAACCTTAAAGGAGCTTAACTAGTCTCTTAAATCCATTTTTGGTGATATATTTAGCAGAATGAGAATATTAATAAAGGCACACTTATTTATTTTTTTTCTTATTTTATTGTTGACATTGTTCACATTTTTTTTTAATTTTAGTATTTCCTTTGTCATTCCTACCCCATTTTATCTCTTTTTATTCTAGAATAGTATGAGAGTCTACATTTTGAGAAAAATTTTAAAGGCACACTTATTTTTTGCTTTGCCTTATTTTATTGTTGACATCGTTCACAATTTCTTTTAATTTTAGTTTTTCCTTTGTCATTCCTACCCCATTATATCCCTTTTTATTTTAGAATAGCTTGAGAGTAATTTTTTAACCATCTATTGAGCCATCGTAATTTTCTATAGACAATCTTTTATACTTCAATTTCTTGTAGTTTATTTTCTTTTATTTATGTTGTAAAAGCCCAGCCTCCTACTGATGATTCCGAGCGTAAAACTTAGTAATAGTCAAATAAATAATACTAGAATTTATAATTTAGCGGAAACAAATTAAGTTTAGGGTTACATTCCTTACATGTTTACTTAAAATACCTAATAGAGCTACGGAAATGCCCTCAAAATTTAAATGAAAGAAACATAAAAGAAAACAAATATGATTAATCTCTACTCAAAATTGACAAAGTGGAAGAGGTAATCTCTTAACTAGTTTCTTGCTATTCAGGATTTAGGTTTTGGTTGTTCTGATGTAAAATAGTTGACAATAAAACGGTGAGATACACTATCTCAGTAAGAATATTAACGTCTTACTACTGATTTAGAAAATCAAAGATTGTAGAAAATATAAAATAACTAATGGATCTCATTCTTAATAAAACTCGAATGCTAGTACATTCATTATTCATTTCACTAAAAACGATAGTATTTTCTTAACTCACCTGTAAATCATCAAATGTCATTTATTAATATAAGAATCAAAGTAGCAATCTAACAATATATATTCTAAGGACATATAACAATTAATCCTTCACTATTTTCCAAAATTGGATTATTTATACATATTCATCTCTATCATTTTACCTTTTTCCAACCACTATCGCTAGGGGTCCATAGGGATCCCCACTACACATGGACGCAAACCTTTTCTCTATAATCAAATGGTTGTCCTCATACCTCGTCTGGTAATAGATGCCACAACATACAACCGCCTCCATTCCTGGTCTGGTATGAGTGTAATTAGAATAATTCCTAACTCCATCTGGTATAGGACTTCTCAGCCCCGTACGACTGAGGGTAATGTCGACAGTAGGGTTCACTTTATGCACCAAGTTTGTACACTCTTTCTCAAGACACCTGACAAGCCAATTTCATTCAACACCATTAATTCACGTATATATTTTCTTTTACTTACTATTTAGCTTTAAAAGACATGTATATTTGCATTCCAAGCAACACACGAGTATAAAATTCATATTTTAGAGTACATAGGTGAAATAAACATGCATTATGCCGACAGAAACGTATTATGCACACAATAAAATTATAACAGCCTGGAACTAGAAAGGAAATAAATCATAAATTGAATGCGAAAGTAAGATAATAGCGTTAGGGTTTACATTTCTTACACAATAATTCAGAATACCCAATAAGCCTACGAGAATGACTATTCTAAAATAACAACGAAAAATCAAAGAAATAAATAGAAAGTAAACAATTGAAAATCATATTCGCAACCCTCTTATGAATCGGGATCTGGATCTTGATTTTCTTAATCTGAAATGGTTAATGAAAGAGTGAGCTATACTAACCCAGTAAGAATGTCACACTACTCACCAATATAGAAATGAAGGTTCGTAAAAATCATGAAAACAAATAATAAAATTCTTAATTTAAGTAAATTCATTTATCATAAATAAATTTATTTATGATATACTTACCGTAGAAAAATTTTCAAAACTGACCTATAGAGGTAATAACACAACAATATCATAATCTTTTATTCAATTAATCAAAATAAATGCTTTTCCTTTTAACCTACCTACTGGTATCCATAGGGGTCCATAGGGATGTCCCCACTATGTGTGAACCCTTATTCAACATTGTTAACTAACCGGCTGTCCCCATACTCCGTCCGGTATGAGAGCCAAAAATATCATCCCTCAATACTCTGTCCGGTATGAGAGTAAAACAGGTCATCTTCATACCCCGTCCGATATGAGTGCCAAAATACTAATTTTCGATACCTCGTCCAATATGAGGCAACGTTCATGGTAAGGTTCCTGGTCTATCCACCATCTCTTAGGATATCCGGTCTGTCCATTCATTCATTCACTTAATCAAACAATTTCTCATTTACATTTAATTTTTAATTTCACAATTTAACTGTAAATCATGCAAAACCAGTAATACATGCATCAAGGAAACACAATTGAATTATCTTACCAACCCTAGCGTATTGTCATACATTTAAAACTGTAGAATCAATCAATCAATTAAAACAAGATAAACAGTTATAAATAACTAATTCTGTCTCCATTAGTAATATGTGATTAATAATCGAAATTTTTTAAATTGTACAAAATATCACATTATTTATAATTAAACTTCAATTCCATAACAAAAAATAGGGTGAGAGATTCTTACTCGAATCAGTGTTGTAACGCTAAACTTTTACCTACGCCTACCAGTGGTTCTCGGGTTCTCGGAATTTTTTTTTGAAGATAAAAACATGCTCCAAATACCTAAAAATACCCCAAAAAACTCAATCGATGTTAAAACCCTCTTCCGACTAATTTTAAAATTCTAGCACGGCGGTACCGCTGTGCTCTGACGACGGCACCGCCGCCTGTAGCGGCAATTTACCTCGGACTGGCCGTTTTCGACCAGTTTCAGCCAATTTTGGCTGGTTTTGTACTTATCCAAGCGAGAAAACACGTTAAGGGGCCTCGATTAGGCGAAAAAATCGAAAAACAGAAGCTTACCGGCGGCGTCATTTTTCGATACGGCGCCCCATCCAGCTCACTTTCGCAATTGGGCATTTTTCTTCGATCAACCTGTGGGAAACAAAATGGTGAATACAATTGTAAAAAAATCGTACGAAATGGGAATCGAGAAGGGCCTCATCGGAGGTAATTTTTTATTTTTCCTACGGCAGCGCTGTCGGGCTTTACCCGTGGTTTTCGATTCATCCATTGGTTCTTTTATTCCGATTTAGCCATGGTGTGTTCAAAATCGAATTTCGAGCGAATAAGAAATGTTTTGCCTCTTTTAACGGTCGGAGGTGGCTCCAGCATGGCAACGGGTGGCAGTTGACTCTCTCTCCCAGCGACTGATTCTTCTTCTCTGGTGGAGGGCTGGCGGCTAAGGTTAGGGTTCGGTATGAAATGAAGTATTTATATCTATCTTCCTTTAATCTGGACCGTCCATCGCGTTTGATTTCAACCGTCTGATCGCATTTAAATAAGAAGTGAATTTGGACCGTTGATCGTGATTTGATCTAAATCGTACGATCGCGCCTGAGGAAAAAATGTATCCGGGCCGTCCACGCACGCGGAAATAATTTTGAACCGTCCGATCGTGGGCATGTAGATTGCCAACGTGGCCTCCTCCGTCAGCGTGCCTTTCCACGCGGTGCATTCTGGTTTGTCGGGGCTACTAATTGGGCAGTCCTACGTGATACATTTTTCCTAAATTATATTTTTTCTCCAGTTTATGATTTTTCTTTCAAAAACATCCCCAGAATCCAAAATTTCACCTATTTTTCTCAAAATTGTTTTCAATTTCACCATACACTTATTTTTCGTAATTTTTACTTTAAATAAAATTTATAAATTAAAAAATATATATTTTATATATTAATTTTAAAATTTTAAAATTAATTATGGTTATTACAACTCTCTTCCCCTTAAAAGAAATTTGGTCGCTTAAATTTCTCTCTCTCTCACTAAATCAACCAGTTGGGGATACTGGGTTCTAAAATCTGATTCTAGCTCCGATGTGGCCTCTCCCTCTGTGTGATTATGCCATAGGGCCTTAACGAAGGAAATTTTCCGGTTGCGGAGTACTTTGCTTTTTCGGTCTACAATACTGACAGGTACCTCCTTGTAAAACAGATCCTCTTAGAGTGAAAGGGACTCGTGCACCCAGACGTGAGAGGGGTTTGGATTATATTTGCATAGCATGGACACATGAAACACGTTATGGACCCTGGATAGCTCTAGAGGTAATGCTAGTCTGTAGGCAGCGGTGACAATTCGTTTAAAATTTCAAATGGCCCAATAAATTGGGGGATTTAGTTTTCCCCTCTTGTCAAACATATTGATTCCCTTGAAAGAAGTGACATTAAGGAACACTCGATCACCTTTCTCAAATTTTAAATTCCTCCTCTAAGTATCTGCATAACTCTTCTGGCTGCTCTAAGCCATCTAGATGTTCTTTATGATCTTAACTATTTTACTTGTAGTCTCTTTTATAAGATCTGAATCGAATAATTTTCTATCACACACCTCATCCCAACAAATTGGCGATCTGTGTGGGCGACCATACAATACCTCGTACGGAGCCATGTCGATATTTGCTTTGTAGTTGTTATTGTAGGCAAACTCTATTAGGGGTACGTGATCATCTCAAAGGCCCCCGAAGTTAAGAACACAAGCTCGGAGCATATCCTCCAGTGTACGGATCGTCCTTTCTGATTGTCTATCAGTCTGAGAGTGGAATGCAGTACTAAGGGATAATTCCGTTCCCATGGCTTACTGAAAACTAGACCAAAATCGAGAAGTGAACCTGGAATCCCTGTTGGACACTACTGTCACTAGCACTCCATGTAACCTGACTATCTCTTGAATATACATTTTTGCTAGCTTGTCTAAGGGGTCAGTCATCTTGATGGCTAAGAAATGGGAAGACTTGGTGAGCTGGTCAACAATTACCCAAATGGCATCATGTCCCGAGCATGCCCTAGGCAATCCTATTACAAAATCCATTGTGATATGTTCCCACTTCTATTCTGAAATTGGTAATGGCTGAAGTAGTCCGTTTGGACGTTGATGCTCTATCTTGACTTGCTGATATACCAAACACTTGGAAACAAAGTCGACTACATCTCTTTTCATCCCGTTCCACCAAAATAGGGATCGCATATATTGATACATCTTAGTACTTCTGGGATGCATGATAAATTTTGAGATATGGGCCACTGTCATGATGTCCCTTCTCAGCTCACTATCACATGGAATACACACTCTATCCTGAAATCTAAGCAACCCATCGCCAAATACTCAAAATTCTAAATTAACTCTCTTTTCTGCATCTTTCTTGAGGGCTATTAGGGTAGAATCGGTGGATTGAACTTCTATTATTCTCTGGATCAACTCAGGTTGAATAATCAGGTGGGCCAAACATGTGACTCTCTTCAGGTCCTGAAGTTGTACCTGTTGAGCGGCCTCTATTGCCCTACATTCTGAAACTATTAGGTGGGCCAATATACCTGCACTTTTTTTACTAAGTGCGTCGACTACCACGTTCTCTTACCCGAGTAATACAAGATGTTGTAATCGTAGTCCTTGAGGAGTTCTATCTATCTTCTCTAATATATCTTGAAATATTTTTGAGCGAATATGTGTTTCAAGCTCTTATGGTCAGTATAGATCTGAAAGATCTCCTCATACAAGTAATGGCGCCAAGTTCCAACTCTTCAAGGCGTGGATAGTCGCAGCAAGTTCCAAGTCATGGGTGCGATAGTTTTTCTCATGACTCTTCTACTTCCTGGACCCATAGGCTATGACCTTTCAATACTGCATCAGAACATAATCCAACCTCAGGTAGGAGGCATTACTATAAACTATATATTCACCTGTCCTGCTCGGTAAGGCCAACATAGGTGCGGTAGTCAACCACTTCTTTAGTTCTGAAAAACTCATTTCACAGTCCTCGTTCCACTCGAACTTGATGTTCTTCTTTGTGAGCCGAGTCAAAGGAGCAAGTAGATAGAAAATCCTTGCACAAACTTACGGTAATAACCGGTCATTCCTATAAACCTGTGAATCTCTTTGACCGAGGTTAATTTTTCCCAGCCGAGCACTGCCTCAACTTTTTTGGGGTTCACTAACACTCCATCCATTAATATGATGTGCCTTAAAAAGGTAGTTTACTCGAGATAGAACCCACACTAATTCAACTTCGTATATAACTTCTTTTCTCTAAGAACCTACAAAACCTGAGTCAGATGGTGAGTGTCATCCTCTCTGCTTTTTGAATAAACTAAGATATCATCGATAAATATAATGATGAACTGATCCAGGAATTGTCTGAAAACTCTGTTCATTAAATTCATGAAGATGGTTGGTGCGTTGGTTAGTCCAAATGGCATGACCTGGAATTCATAGTATTCGTACCTGGTTCGAAAAGCTGTTTTGGGAATGTCTTCTACCTTGATCTTTATCTAATGGTAATCTGAACGCAAGTCTATTTTAGAGAAGACTTGGACACCCTGCAACTGATTAAAAAGGTCATCGATCCTTGGGAGGGGGGTACTTGTTCTTGATCGTAACCTTGTTCAGTCCTCTGTTGTCAATACATAACTTTAACGTCTCATCCCCCTTCCTTGTAAATATGACTCTGGTACCCTAAAAGAACACAATATGTCGGATGAATCCACTATCCTGTAATTCATTGATATGTTTCCTCAACTCCTCCATCTCAACACGACTCATGCGGTAAGGGGCAACCAAAATAGGCTGGGTGTCTGGCTGAAAATCTATGGTGAATTTAACTTCTTTGTCCATTGGTTGTCCAGATAGTTCATCCGGGAACACATTCGGAAAGTCTTGGACTATCAAAAATTTTTAAATACAAATTTCTTTCTTAACTTTGCCTAATTAGAGAAAACAGCAGAGTTAAAGCACTTATTAATAGGAAAAATTACCATGAGGGAATAAATGTTAAAGAATTTTATTAATTTGTAAATGACTCTTCATTAGGAGAGTTGAATACAAACTTCTTATGAAAACAATCTACGATGGCTTGATACGCCGCTAGCCAGTTCATTCCTATGATTACATTAAAGTCCCCCGTGTCAATCTCTATTAGGTCCTTACTCAATTTCTTATCCGTTATCTCTATAATACAGGCTCTGTATATAACATCCCCTAGTAGTGTCCTACTCTCAAGAGTAGACACAAATAACACAGATTCTAGTCTTTCGAGTAATACATTCAAGTTTGGTGTAAAATCATATGAAACAAATGAATGTGAGGCACCAGTATCAATCAAAACATATGTAAGATGATTACAGATAGTGTACGTACCTTGTATCACGTCTAGGTTAGCTTCTGCATCTTACTGAGTTAGGTTGCAAGCCCTGCCCTAGATAGGAGGTCTGACATGATTCTGATTTCTCAGGTACTCTCTCATGTAATGTTGGGCAGTCCCATATATGCGGTAAGTATTGTTAAGGTGATAGCAGGGTCAGTCCCCATGATCCTTGTCATAGTGTTGGCAAGTCTTGTCGCATCCTATTGTTAGAATATGAGGAGGAGCTTGAGTCATTGGTATAGGTTTCTTAGTCTGCTGAACAGGTGCAGTAGGTGCTGGTCTATGGTGTGAAACTGAGGGCCTGAGGTTTCCTACTGCTTGAGAGAAAGTACGAAGGTTCATCTCCACTAGATGTGATTCAACCAAAACAGCCAAGTAAGTACTGAGCTCGAACACATACAACCGTTGTCTGATCTCAGGACGGAGACCCCACTCGAACTTTCTTACCTTTCTATTTTTATCCATCATGCTCTCATAGGAATATTGATCTAACTCTAGGAACTTTCGGGCATATTCTGAAACAATCATGTTACCTTGGAGCAGGTGTGCAAACTCCATTTTCTTCAGTTATCGGAGATGCTATGGGAGGTACTTTACATTAAAGACTATCAAGAATTGTTCCCAAGTGATTGGAACGGGCATGGTGGCATGCTTTAGTTGCCACTAGCGGCTTGCCTCTCCTACCAGCATGTAGGTGGCAAGTATGACTTTCTGCTCGGGAATCACTCCAAGAGTCATGAAGGCCTTCTCTGTCTCAGTTAACTAGTACTCTGTTTCTTTAAAGGAGGATTCCCCTGCAAATGTAGATGAGTTTAGTCTTTTATACATCTCAATGTAGCTTGAATCTATCATGGAAGGAACTGGGTCCCGTGGAAGAGGGACTGGATTATATTGAGGGTGGACCAGATAGTCCTGTGGTGGTACTAGATGATACGGTAGATGCACTGAATTGTACTGTGGTGGTGCCAGGTGATGCAGTTGGGGCACCGGGTTATACCATGGTAGTGCCGAGTGGTACTATGGTTGGGGCACCAGATCATACTGTGATGGTGCCAGATGGTACTGTGGAGGCTCAGGGTCGTACCGAGGTGGCTTAGAATCCACCCGCTGCAGGGATGGCTCAACTTGTGGTAGCGGGGGAGGGTTAAGTATCTCCCTCCTTTCCTCCCAGGCCTGCTGGGCAGGGATGAGTCTCTCCACTATTTCAAATAATCGGTCAATATACTCTCGAAGCAAACCCTCCCGGGCTGTCGGTTTAGTGGAGGTCTTTCTCTGTTCATCTATCTGTACCTACATTTCATAAGAAATGGTTAAGTGATAATTCATTCTTTAGTGTTTTCTAGGATTTTTGTGTAAGGAATGGTTTCGAGGAACGCAGCTCCGATACCAACTGTAATAATCCAAAACTAGAAAGGAAATAAATTATAAATTGAAAGCGGAAGCGAGATAATATCATTAGGGTTTACATTTCTTACACAATAGTTCAAGATACCCAATAGGACTACGGAAATGACCATTCTAAAAGAACAACGAAAATCAAATAAATGAATGGAAAGTAAACAATTGAACATCTTATTCGCAACTCTCTTGCGGATCAGGATTTTGATCTTAGTCCTCTTGATCTGAAATGGTTAATAAAAGAGTGAGTTACACTAGACCAGTAAGAATGTCACACTACTCACTGATACAAAAATGAATGTTAGTAAAAATCATGAAAACAACTAATGGAGCTCTTAATTTAAGTAAATTCATTTATCATAAATAAAATTATTTATTATACACTTACCATAGTGAAATTTCTAAAACTGACTTATAGAGATAATAACACAACCATATCGTAATCTCATATTTAATTAATCAAAACAACAACTTTCCCTTTTAACTTACCTATTGGTATCTATGGGGGTTCATAGGGATATCTCCACTACGCGTGAACCCTTATTCAACATTGTTAACTCATCAGCCGTCGCTATACTCCGTTCGATATGAGCGTCAAAATACCAATCTTCGATACCCCGTCTGGTATGAGGCAACGTTCACGGTAGGGTTTCCTATGCACCCGGTCTGTCCACCATCTCCCAGAATATCCAGTAGGGCTACCATTCATTCATTCACTTAATCAAACAATTCCTCGTTTACATTTAATTTTTAGTTTCATAATTTAACTCTAAATCACGCAAAACCAGCAATACATGTATCAAGAAAATACAACTAAATCATTTTACCAACTCTAGCGTATTGTCATGCATTTAAAATTGTAAAATCAATCAATCAATTAAAATAAGATAAACATTGATAAATAAACAATTCCGGCTCCATTAGTAACATTTGATTAATTATCGAGATTTTATAAATTTTATAAAATACCACATTTTTTATAATTAAACTTCAATTTCATAACAAGGAATAGGGTGAGGAATTCTTACTCGAATCAGTATCGTAATGCTAAACTTTCAGCTACGCTTATTGCCGGTCCTCAGGTTTCCTAAATTTTCTTCCGAAAATTAAAACACGCTCCAACTACCTAGAAATACTCTAAAAAACCTAAACCGGTGTTAAAACCCTCTTCTAACATATTTTAAAATTCTGGCACAGTGGCACTGCCGTGCTCTGACGACGGCAACCCTTCCTGTGACGGCGGCACTGTCGTGCTCTGGTGACGGAACCGCCGCTCACGATGGTGATTTGCCTCGAGCTGGCCGTTTTAAGTTAGTTTCGACTAATTTCGGTCGATTTTGTACTCATTCCTCTGAGAAAACACATTAAGGGGCATCGGTTGGCCGAAAAAGTCAAAAAATAAAAGCTTACCTGTGGCAGAGTTTTTTGGTGCGGCAGCTCCGCCGGTTCACTTTCGCAGTTGGGTATTTTTCTTCGGTCAACCTGTGAAAAATAAAATAGTGATTACAATTGTGAAAAAATCGCATGAAAGAGGAATCGGAAAGGGTCTCATCAGATACGATCTTTTATTTTTCCCATGGCGGTGTTGTGGGGCTTTGCCCACGATTTTTAGCTCATCCGCCAATTTTTTTGCTTCGATTTGGCCTTGGGGGTGTTCAAAATTAAATTTAAAGGGAATAAAAATTATTTTTACTTCTTTTGGCGGTCGTAGGTGGCTCCGGCATGGCGGTGAGCAACAGTCGGCTCTCTCTCCCAGCGGCTGGTTCTTCTTCTTCGGCAGAGAATTGGCAGCTAGGGTTAGGGTTCGGTGTGAAAAAAGGTACTTATATCTATTTCCCTTTAATCTGAGTCATCTATCTGTTTGATCTCGACCATTCGATCGCGTTTAAATAGGAAGTGAATCTGGACCGTTCATCGCAATTTGATCTGAACCGTACGATCGCACCTAAGGAGGGTACGCAGATTGCCAGGCGTGAGAACAATTCCGGACCTACCGATCGCGGGTACATAGATTGCTAGTGTGGCCTCCCGTGTGGCATCGTGTCAACGTGCCTTGTCACGCGGCGTGCTCCGGTTCGTCGGGGTTGCTGACTGGATGGTCCTACGTGGCACATTTTTTTAAAATTATATTTTGACCCCCAATTTCTAATTTTTCTTTCAAAAACATCTCTAAAACCTATATTTTCACCAATTTTTTCCAAAATTATTTTCAATTTCATCATCTACCTATCTTTTCTAATTTTTACGTTAAATAAAATTCATAAATTAATTAAAAATTTTATTTTATACATTAATTTTAAATTTTTAAAATTAACTACGGCTATTACAAAAATGACATGACAATATAGATTAAGAAACCTTATCACATTAGCCACAGATTTAAAGCGAATAAATTAAAATAAACAGAACAGTAAATAGATAAGCATAATAAACGATTGAATAAATAACTAATACAATTAAAACTCAAAACAGGCATACACTGACTGATTACTTGCTCCATTGGCAACCTGTATTTAATTAATTAAAGAGCTGCCAATTGTTTAAAATTTTCATTTATTATTAGTTTGGCTTCAATTTAACAGTAACAGGGAAAATAGATGAGAGATTCTTACCCTAAGTCAGTGTCCAACACCACCTTTTTTCACTATGATTTTTGGTTCTTGAATTTCTTAGATTTTCTTACTAATATCAAAACATACGTCAAAATAGCGTGAAAATATGCAAAAATTGCAAAAAAGGACAAAAATCTCACCAAGGGATCAGATTGGGATTCCGGTGCGGCAGTGCTGCCGCACTCTGCAGCCTGGTCCTTTTTTTTCGGTGGCTCTTCCTCTTAGTCAAGTCGTTTTCAGTCGATTTTCAATGAAAATCTATTTAAATCATGGTTAGGAGGTGTTTCTCGGTGAAATGAGGGAAAAAACAGAAGCTTACCAGCAGTTTTGTTCCTCCGATGTGGCGGCTCAGCCAAGCTCCATTGTTCCTTCCTCACGTTTTGCAGTTGTTCTCGGTTCCCCTGCAACGAAAATAAGTTAGACGGCTAAGGGCGGAGAAACGGAGAGAATGAGAAGAATTTTCAGCCTACCAGAGCATTTTCGACGATCTAGCACGGTGGCATCGGCGTTCCTTTGGCGACTATGTCTCTTTCCGGCCACCTCTCTTCTTTTTCTTGGACTTTTGGATGTCGGCTAGGGTTAGGATTTCAACAGAAAATATGTTTAAATACCTCTCTTCGATCGACCTCAGTCGTCCATTCTAGGGAATATGGAAGCACACGGGTCGTCTGATTGTTCCTGTTTAACAAACTGATCTGGTCATCCATTAGAATTTGCGTGAGGCGTCAGGAGTCCTCCCATTGCGGTCTATTCGGGGAATCAATATGGGTCGTTCGTGTGCGTGGGAGTGAACATGGGCCGTTGGATCGCCCTGGCACGCAGATAGCCTGCGTTGCGTGGCTCCCGTAAGGAGCCTGTGCCAACGCATCTACTACGCGGCATGTTTTGACTCGTCGTGCTGCTGACGTAGTCATCTTACATGGCCCGTACTTCTTTTTTTTTGTGATTTGACCCATGTTTTCAAACTTTTCTTTCAAATACACCTCCCTTTTTATTTACAGTTACACTCTGCTTTCTAAAATTGTTTCCAAATTCGTTCAAAATTTATATATCTAAAAATAATAATTAAAATTAAATCCTACAATTTTTATTATTATTTTATAAATTAAATTACACTATTCTGAGTGTAAATCTTGGGTTCGGAATGTTACAAATATTGTTCCTTTTTGCAATTCTATTCATAATTGCTTTTCATATTATTATTATTATTTATTTTTTTCTATTTATTTCTTATAAAGATGCAAATATTTTTCTTTACTGTGTCCTAGAATGATCTAAGTTATAGAAAGTATCAAATGCTAATTGTTAATCCTTATGATTAACGTCATTTAGATCAATTATATTCTTGAGAATTTCCTATTCAATAAATTTTTAGAATTACCTATAAGATACTATGATAGAATGTTGTTTTTCTCTTATTGAGAGCAGTTGATTCTTAACTACCATTAAATAACTCTATAAAATCTAAGTCATTCCTAATAAATATAGTCAACCAAACCACATAAAACAAATATTTATCTCTTATATTCAAAAAATATCTCTTCATACATAAGTTATTTATGATAGAATTAAGTCTAAAAAATAATTTTATATAACTGTAATTATTTAAATTTTTACTTGACACGTAATATAAACTTCATGCAAGAACCTACTACTCAAGTTAATCTAATAAATGTATTCCTATAACAAGCACTATGTCCTACATTTAAGTACTTATTAGCTTTTGTTTTTTGTTTTACTTACTACATTTATATTGTCTCTCGTGCATGCTTCTTTTCGTGATTTACTATTATTATGTTTTGAATATGGAATAATGCATGTATTAACTAAGAGATGTTCACGATGTTAATATCTACTTATAATGTAAGAAAAATGAATGAGATAAATATTAACTTCATGTGATGATTGATATTCTCGGGAAGGAAGTTAATGATACTTTTTTTTTTTTTTCTATTAAAGAGTAGTGATTTACTACAAAAATGTCTAAACTAATTATAATAATGTACAAGGAACATTGTTATAATAATTATATTTCAAAAATAATATAATTATTACTTTAGGAATAGCAATGTGTTTTACAGAGAATATTTGAAAGCCTTATATTTGTTAGGGTAGTTAACTAGAAACAATGCCTCTGAATGAAAGACCAAAAAATAAAATAAATAAAAAATAAAAAATCAAACAATATTGATATGTAGCTCACTTTTATTTGATAACACAACGTATAAAATCTAATTTCTAATGTAATTAATTTGAAGAAAAAACATGAATATATATATATATATGTATACTGTAAAAAGTACTTTTAATGTAAAATTAGTAGTAAGTTGCAATAAAATATCATTAATATAATTTTTTAAATAATATTAAATATTTTTCTTAAAATTTTTAAATAATTTTAATTATTTTATTCAATATAAGTGTTGATTTGAAATTGATATATAGTTTTCTAACTTTAAAATAATTTTAATAAATATGAAAGTATAATAATAAACTACAACTACATTTTATATTAAAATATTAAACTAATAAATTAGAGAAACACAAAGTAATAAGTATAGTTATTGAAATATAATTATTTACACCTTACAAAACCAAGTCATATGTCAAAAACATATATTTCTGATATATTTAAATTGTGTTTTTAACATTAAAAGTAGAAGTAGAAATGTAATTTAAAAAACCTCAAGACTTACTAAAAAATGGTCATTGAGTTTGTACCTCATTTTTTAATTTAATTTTGATATTTTAATTGTTAAAATTAAATTCTTGAAGTTTTATATTTTTTTTAATAAGTAATTTAATTAATTTATTTGTTAAAATAAATAAATTTTAGATACGTCATTATCACCTGAAACGACATCATCAAATGTCCATTACGTCATTGCCACGTGGTGATAACTTTGTCCATTGATGAGTTAAGTAAAGGACTTATTTGTAAAGTAAATAAAAATTCAAGATTTAATTAAAAAAAAAAAAATTGAAAGTTTGTGAACTAAATTGAAAAAAGAGTAAAAGAGAAGGACCAGTTTGTAATTAAAGAGACAAGAGAGTATGGGGTTTGGGTTGGGATGAGCTGTTTTATAACTGGATGGGAAATTGTGGCATGCATAACACTGCCATACATCTAGCTGCACCCATGCTTCTACGTATGTATTGATTGTAATATATATATATATATATATATATATATATTCTCACTCAAAAAAAATTATCTATATAATATATATACATGTGTGTGTGTGTGTGTGTGTGTGTTTGTGTAGGAGAGATAGAGAGGACTGGAAACTAATAACAAACTAAACCTTACGTTATGAAACATAAGCCACAGTTAATTGTAAGATACAACGGTGATACATATGTGTTGAGAAAATAAATTCTCAATATATATATATATATATATAATTATGAAGTATTATAAAAATAAATAAGAATTTAACGTGATTTCAGCAAATATAAAAAAAAAAAAAAAAAAAAAAATTTATTATGAAAATTGAGAATATATCATCAATAAAATTATAAATTTTTATATAAATAAAATATTAAAATTTTATTTTTAAAATTATACGCAGAATATTTTTTAAAATATATATAGAATATTCCCATTATTCAATAATATATTATAAAAAAATAATAGTGATTTCAAGTGTTATTTCTACTTTGTTTTATGTTGGAGGACTCCAATTGTTTTAATTATTGTATATTTGGTTATGTTACACTATATGTATGTATATGTATATGTTCATATTTGATATATAAATGAAATATATATATATATATATACATAGTTTGGTGAGAAAATATCATATTCATATGGGTTGTTAAAAAACTATATGTTTGTAGCAAATGTAGTATATAGATATTGATTAAGAGAATTATAAAAATATATATTTAACGTAAAATGATTTTAACATATCAAGAAAATAAGAATTGGCAGAGAAAAAGTAATAAAATAAAGTAAAAAACATTTTTACTGAGTGGGCAAAAAAGATTAGCGTGGGATTTTTAACATTCCCTTTTGGAGACCCCACGAGTGGACTTGTGTTTGCCTACCCTAATCCAAACTCCCTTCATCTCTCTCTCTCTCTCTCTCTGCAACCACACAGACAAGAGTCAATCAGAAATCAACAACCCCACAAAACCCTTTTGGTTCAGACTCCCACCTCCTGCAAATATTATTATTCTCTACCTCTCTCTCTCTCTTACTCTCAGATGAAGATGAGTTATTGAGTGAAGAGAAGAAGAAACCTCTATATGTACATGTGTATGTATATATTTTTTAAAATTCCCTGCTAGCTAGCCCACCAAATGGAGCTCACAGATTTGCAAACCAATAATAATCAAACCAACAATTCTTCCCCACAACCCCACCAAACCCATCACTCTTCTTCTTCTTCTTCCTCTCATCTTCTCCTTCCTTTTGATGGCAGATCAGGACCAGGTCCCTCTTTTATGGGCTCCATCTCTATCCGATCACAACCACTCCCTACTCCATCCTCCGCTTCTGCTTCTTCTTCTTCTTCTTCTTCTTCATCATCATCTCCTTCTTCACTATCTTCCTCTTCTTCCTCCTCTACTTCTGCTTCTATCTCATCCATCACCACCACCACCACTCCTCACCTCGTGGATGCCTCCCTCGCCATCGCTACCAGATCTACTTCTCTAATTGACTCTACAAACAACAATCAACAACAAATCGCAGCAACAAACCCAGTAAAACGCTCCACCAAGGACCGCCACACCAAGGTCGATGGCCGAGGCCGCCGCATCCGGATGCCGGCCACCTGTGCTGCCAGAGTTTTCCAGTTGACCAGAGAATTGGGTCACAAATCCGACGGCGAAACAATTGAGTGGCTCTTGCAACAAGCGGAGCCGGCGATTATTGCTGCAACCGGCACCGGTACCATCCCCGCCAATTTTTCTACTCTCAATGTTTCTCTTCGTAGCAGTGGATCTACGCTATCTGCGCCGCCCTCAAAATCTGCACCGCATTCTTTCCACGGTTCCTCGGCTCTTCAGCCTCACCACCGCGCTCACTACGATGAAGGGGGTTTTGCCCATACGGTTTCTTTGTTGGGTTTTCATCATCACCAGCAGCAACAACACCATCTTCTGACTGCAGATCAGATTGGCGATGCGCTTGCAACCGGCGGCGACGGTGGTAGGGAAGATGATGGTGGTGGCGATTCGAGTGACAACTACATGAGAAAACGCTTCCGGGAAGATTTGTTTAAGGAAGATAACCAGCCGCACAATGAAAGTGGCAGCGGCGATGGAGACGGAGGATCTCCCATCAAGTCCTTCAAATCCGGTTTGCAGCTGCCTAAGCCTCACCAACAAACAACGAGTTCAGGGCTGATGCGGTCGTCGAATCTCCTTCCTGCGACTGCCATGTGGGCCGTGGCTCCGGCACCCAACAGCAGCACGTTTTGGATGCTGCCGGTGACGGGCGGAGGGGGCAGCGGATGTTCGTCGGTGGGCGGCGGTGCTGGTCCATCGGAGAGCCAGATGTGGCCTTTTGCTAGTGGGAATCCAATGCAAGCACCTCTACATTTCATGCCGAGATTTAACGTTTCGAGCAATGTGGAATACCAAGGTGGACAAACAAGTGCTTTACAACTGGGTTCCATGTTGATGCAGCAGCAGCAGCAGCAGCAACCATCTCAGCATCTTGGTCTTGGAATTTCAGATTCCAATCTGGGCATGTTGGCTGCTCTAAATGCTTATTCTAGAGGTGGTTTGAACATCAATTCTGATCAGCAAAATAACCCAATGGGGCATCGTCATCAACAACACCAGCCTCAAGCAACTGATAGTGGAGATGAGGATCCCAATAGTTCTCAATGATCCATAATATATATATATATATATATATATAGAGAGAGAGAGAGAGAGAGAGCATATACAATTCATTCCCGTATGTGACAGCTCCATTCATGGCTTATATATATATGTATACAAACATACATCCTCTCGTACGGGAGAAGGATGAATCAGGTAGAGTTTTGGTGGGTTTGTTGTTGGGTTCCTCCAGTAAGTTGAATTTTTGCTGAGTCGATTGTTTGATAAAAGAGAAAATCCAGTACCGGGTTTTGTAGGGGGATGAAAGTTGAGAGTTTGCTTGGGTTTGAGTTTTTCCAAATTATTTACTTGATGTGTAATTTGGTTAGTTTAGTCCAAAGGGAATTGATGAGGAGAGTTTGTATTGTATAGCAGGAATTCGTTTGTGTTTAGTGTTGTTGTTTTGGTTTGTTTGTACCAAAAAGGAAGTGATGACTGATGAGAAAAGGATTTGTTATTTCTGTTTCAATTTTATTTTTATTTCAAAAAGTCTTGAATGTTCAATCAAGCCCTGAAATGCTTCTGGCTCTTCTTTTCCTTGAAGAGAGAAAAGCAAATTGAAAAGATTAGAGAGATGAGGAAGAAGAGAATGAAGGTGTTAAATTCTCTCTTCTCTCAGAGCCGAAGGGTAGTTGGTTGGTTTGGTATCTTCTACTGCTTCAAATCGTCAAATTACACATCCTGTTTCCCTTCTTCTTCTGTCTATCTTTTAACTTTGATATGGCGTTAACAATTAATAATAAGACTAATAAAAGATTATTATTATTCTTTTTTAAATGTATAAGAATTAATTTAAATAATATAAAAATTAAATTTATATTTTAATTTAAAAAAAAAAAAAAACCAATCAATTTTAGCTGGGGAATTCATTTTGATAAAGTGCTTAATATATTTTTGCAATGACAAAAATCTTTTTTGAGGAGTAAGACTCTTCTCATATTATTAGTTCGTCCAAGAACCAAAACAAGTTAACAATACGACCGCGGACATTGAAGATTTTAATAATCTTTTAAAGCACTTTTCAAAATTGAAATTGAAATTTTAATTTTTATGGTACTCCCAACTCATGGAAGTAATTATCCCCTATATATTTGGTTTTATATACATATATATATATATATATATTTCTATTTTAATTATTACTGATTATCATTTACAACAATTTCAACTATAATTATCATCAACTTAAAAAGCCAATACTAACAAATGGGTGACAATTAATATATAATTACTAAAATTAAAACAAAATATGTCTAAACCACAAAGTCTATGTACTTTTGTACAGCTACAATAATTAAAATTATAACAAAATATAATCAAATCTAAAAAGTTTGATATAGCTAAATCAAGAAAAATATTACAGAAAAATCCTTATTTCATTATAGAGTTGCATCTACCTCCGGCTAGATACAGACATGCAGAGTGTTACATATCATTTGTCATAATAGTCCATTACTTTGTCAAATAACAGCCTGGTGACATTCATTAAATAAAATATATAAATAAATCAGACACCAGTTTGTATGAATAATTGTTTATCCAATGAAAAATATATAGCTACCACCTCAACCAACTTCATATCAGATGGTGTAGCTACTCTCTGAAATACCCACAACTCAGCACAGCAGCCAACTTCTGATTGACCTGGTTAACTTCATTTTAATTCATGAATTATCTAGCAATTAACAGAAACTCAATTTCTCTTTCAAGACTTCAGCTTCAATTGCATCAAGGGCAATTGTTCCCACCAACTTAAAGACTGAATTTTCTGTACTCAAAATCAGTCTATTTGTAAAGAGAGAAAATTGTCATTGATGCATTTGAAGCTGAAGTCTTGAAAAGGAATATGAAGGCCATTAAGAACACGATATTATAGTTCATGAATCAAATATTAATCTAGAGGAACTCCATCAGAAATTATGGTCACTAACCAACTATAAAATTGCAACGCCATTATACTTGCAATTTGGAAACGCTTGATAGCATCATCCAGGTCATCTATAAACATAGGAACACACATTTTCATCAATATTATTTAACAGCAAATCATCAACGTTAAATAGAAGACATAAAACACATACGTACGTTCAGCTGAAATGAAAATTAGAGGTGAGAAATCAAGCAAGAATGGAATAAGAAGTGATCCAGACGAAGTGAAATCGATTTTTCAAAAATACATCAATAATAAATGTAGTAATTAGATTAAGGAATGATCAGGAACCATGTCAATAGATCAATGGTTACACTGCTTAAAAATCAGTTTGCAGTGACAAGTTCTGTTTTTTATTTTATTTGGAACCAAAAAGAAATATATCATCTTATCAGTTATAAACATCAACTGACATGGATTTAGCTTCTCCTAATCTCAAGAAGGAGAAAACCAGAGCTAGCCAAACATGGCAGGAGAAAGATTTAGAAGGAGGTTCAGCATGTAACAGTGACAAGAACAAAAAATGCAAATCAAACATCAATAAATTCCCAAAAAGTAATAAACGCGAATTGAATGGCTAAAAAAGACACAAGTACAGAGATCACCAGAACTCAAGCTCTGATCTGATCGACAATTGATGTTTATAACATAGAATATATAAATTACGTTCTAGATCTAGAAATGTGAGAGAGAAAAACACACATAAGAAAAACTCTCCGGTTAACAGAAGAGGATGAAAACTGACCTACTGTTCGGCAGATAATTTTAATCGTAAAAGGATGATGTTAAGATGTAGAGAAACAATCCAAAGCAAGCACCATCCAAAGGGCGGCCAGGGAGAGCCCTGAACAGAAGCTGAAGATGGAGAACACTAGCGTTTTACAATTATATAGAGGGAGGCGGCAGGATAATGGGCCATATTAGGTATTATCAATGCTCCAAAATTTCCAACCTTTGGATTAAATCGAAAGTATGTACACACACACACACACACATATTTCATATTTCCCTTATATCCGGAAAGGTAATGAAAGTATATACATATACACATATATACTATATACAAGTTTCCATGTAAGAAAGGGTCCTACTGTTCAGACTCCAACTCTGTAAATTAGAAACAATAATAATAAAAATATTAACTATGAAATAAAAAATAATTTACAGTACTAAAGAATTATAGTAGTAATAATATTATATTTATAAATGTATAAAATATTTTGAAGAAAAAAGCTAAAAAGAGTTGATAAAATATTGTTTTTTTTTTTTTAAAAAAAAAAAAAGTAGAATTGAATATATAAGTAAATATAAAAAATACATTAAAAAAAACTTAAAATTAAGATATATTAATTAAATTTTAAGTAATCATTTATAATAATATAAATCTTATAAGTTAATTGAACCAAAACTATATCCAACCCAATGATGAAAGTAAAAATAGTAAAACTAATAAAAGTAAATCATATCTTCTAAATGAACTAAAACATTTAATGATTTGTTATAAACATTTATAAAATTATATTTAATTTAACTAGGAGAGAGGAAAATTACATTGCATGAGCTTCCAAAAAATGGGGATTCATACAGAATAGTGACACGTGGCCAATGTCATTAATTATACACAGACTGTAAACTTTTTATCATATCCAACTTTTCTTAAGAGTCAACACGATCCATTCAAGAATTAAAATAAAGTTGCTATACATGCTTTTCCAGCCCTAAGAATGCGGAAGAGAAATTAGAATACAAAAGAATGGAGAAGAGGGCGTGGTCTCTGCATAGGAAACTTCACAACTTTCCTCATAACTGCTTGCTACATGCAGGATTTCAGACATAACGCTTATCCTTAATCTGTCTGGCATATAACTCTTGCTACACGCAGGATTTCCTGACATAATGCTTTCAATTTATGTAAATACCAACTGGCAACACAATCTCATCTGCCTCGAACCTGATCTCGGAAACAATTTAAATTAACAGATAAAGCAAAAAGAACTACAACTGTGCAATATTCAAATTAGGCAGCAATATAGATAATACAATCACAAAATCCAGGTACAACCAAGGAACTAGAGGTTCAGAAGCAAGAATTTATCGATTTAAAAACAGTTTTCATATTGCATACTTACACTTGACAGATGATGTACAGTTAGAACTCCTTAATGTTCCTTATTGTCTTGCCTTTGTTCTTGGGGCTCCAAGAGGAAGATAGATAACATCCACATCCTTAAAACCAAGCAAAGGAAGCAAAATAAGTCCCCAAGTTGAACACTTTTCTTTCACCATTTTTTAAAGACAATATACACATGATAATGGAGTTTGACATCTATATATCCAAAATATTCGTTTTATCCATGTTATGCTCTCAGATCGCGTGAGCCAACTATCAGTATTTCTACTATCAACTGCAAACTGAAATTGGCAAACTGCACACATGCATTATTCTTGCCAGGAATATTAAATGTGTACTATTAGTTATAGTTGTTCAACTATGGGGAGAAACAAACAATAATAACTTGCTCAGGAATACTCATGATTCCACTCTAATCTCAAGTCCCATAATTTGCACGGCCATGTTTAAGCAAACCAGAGATATCATCAACAATCTGAACACCTTTTTTTCTTTAGAAAAAAATAAAATCTTAAGCACCCTTTCAAGTGACTATGTTATTGTAATGTAGGACAGAAGTGGTTAGAAATCATGGCAACTTTGAATTAGTATGAATCTTTATATTGATGATCAAAATATGTGCATTTCAAACATAACTGGTAAATTTTAAAGCTTACTAAAGTTTGAAGCTTACGACAGAGTATCTGCAACATAAAATATCGGAAGCCTCCCAAGGCTGGCACCTTTCCATTTCCTTCTTTGAGAAAAGATTGCTTTCTCTGCCCCTGAGCTTGTTGCGGTAAGAACAAACTAAAAGAAAATTTGTTACCAACATTTACACAACCAAATTCTGGTAGCACATGGAAACTGGCAGGAAAGAAAAAAAAAAGAAAAAGAAAAAGAAAAAGAAAATTTTTACAACCATCAACGGAATTACAAGGCTGGGTTGAGGTGGACAGAGGAAGGGAGAGAGAAAGTGAGACATGAGAGAGGACATACCAGTGGAAACAGTATTGCCATGACCCCATAGCTCACAAGAGGTGAGAAAAAGAAAATAGCCAGGACACAAGGGCTTCCTGAATATAAATTAGAAGACAAAGCTGTAAATGTTTGCAAAAACCCAACCTTAGAATATAGGGAAAAAGCACGCACCATCTCCAAATAAGTTCCTACATGAGGTTGTAGATACTAAACATTGAGGAAACCCACTATTAAAATATAAATAATAAACTGATTTATCTCAATTAGCTGAAGTTTTTGAGATAATTGGTCACACAACTCAATTATTCCATCTGATATCAAAGTTCGAGGTAAAATATTCAAAACCTGGTTGCCTTATTTCTATTATGATTACTTTTAAAGACAAGGTGCAGTGGACCTGTTTCATCCATGCTTTCAGCCTTCAAGTAATTTTTTATCATTCTAAACTTTTGAGCAATCAGTCACATTTCTATATTATATCATACTAACATAAGGTCCTCATATGCTCCCACTAAATTAGGTCCTTGAGCCATTGGAAGCTAACTTTTGCTACCTTGTTGAGAGACAAACAGAAATAAAAAAAAAAAAAACCAATTGCTTATTATTATTGTTTTTTTTATAAGAAAAAAAAAGGCAAGTATCGCAAAGAGTCTTTGTTTTCTTTGAAATAAAAGGTATAAATTCATTCATTATACGCACCAAGAAGGTATAGCAACCCACGTACAAAAGTATTTATAATTCAATTAATATGCCAATTAAATCACCAAGATCCTCCATAGTTAGAATAGAATGACTCATTACAAAAAAACTTAAGGTTTGAAACCATCTCGCTCTAATCCTATCCATGTCCTCCTCCATCCCGTCAAATGTTCCCCTGTTCCTTTCTTTCCAAACAACCCAAAATATTGCCAAATGAATGAGCCTTAAATGTTTTTCTCCGACCAATAATACCCTTCCAAGCCCATAATTCATCTCTTACATTTCCAGCTAGAACCCGGCATATATCAATATCCCATAAGCCATCGCTCATAAACTATACGCTATGGGGCAACTTAGAAGAATGTGATCACAACTCTCTTCCACTCTCTTACAAAAACAACACTAATTAATAATGATCTAACCTTCTCATCAACTTATTGATGATTAGAATGCATCCACGGCTTGCTTCCCAAGCGAAAAAAGCTACCATTGGCAGCACATTCACCTTTCATAGTCTAAATGGGAAATTTTTCTTTTCTGGCTTCATTTTTAGTTAAATACCTGCAAAAAGATTTAACTGTGAAGTTTCCTGTTGAACTAGGAGTCCATCCAGGTTGATCATAGTTCTCAACGAGAGAAACAGAGCACATAGAGATCAAAAGTGACTCGTTCCCTGTATGCATCTTTCACCAGCATGTCCTTGTATCTAGTGGTAGCAAAAATGAGGGAACTTGTCTTTTAATACACCTCCATCGTTCCAAGCTGCAAAGGTAGAAGGAAAACCTCTTCCTGGCTCCATTCTCTATGATTCTAAGAACATCTTTAATTTCTCCCTCTAAAGTCACAGCAAAAGGCTTTTTTTTTTGTATCATCAAAAACCTTTTGGGTGATAAAAATAGCATGATTAAACCTTAAATAACCCGAAAAGATGATGGCAGATACCTCAAGCCATAGAGGATAATCACAAAAATGGGAGAGGGTAATGCATCACCTTACCAGAAGAACAGAAAAAAGAAAATATAAAAACAAGAGAACAGAAAGCCTTAACAGACAATGATCTCCCAATTCCTTCGCAAACTAGAGAGAGGCATATTTCTAAAAATCCATTTGCAAACTAGATAATGCCTCAAGACAGAATATAATTACAAGGATGAGAACGAAAAAAATTAAGAAAAAAGATGAGTACAATGCATCCTCATACTAGAAGGAAAAAAGGAAAGTTGAAAAACAAGAAAACAGAAAGGCCTCAAACATAGAATTGCCTCTCAGTTCCTTTGCATTAGATAATGACCCATCTCCAGAAACCCATGTATGTGCCTTCGCAAACTAGAATGTATCACACATTCATCTTGATTGTTCCTCAAGAACAAACGAAGACATGCATCTTCATGCAATGTTAGATGGCATAATGTAAATATGTGTACATTACTCACAAATATGCATTACATTCTCAGTATTAACTTTCTGTATATTTGACATCTTGCTCAAGTTTTGTCAGCATCCATTATGCTTCTTAACTTTAACATTCATGATATGGTCAAGAAAAATATGCTGAGACACCAGATACATGCATAATTTTCTGTGCCACGAATAATTGGGGTCTCAAATTTGACCCCTTGCTATTTATATTCAAGTTTATAAATGCTTTGCATACCTTAACCATCCAACTGTAATCTATTATACAGGAATTCGAATAATGAATGAGCCTTCAAGCAACATAAAAACAAATTCTTCCAGACGGATGGAATGCAATTTGAATGGAATAGAACAAGACTAAAAAGTAAATGATGTTAAATGATGTTCAGTTGGGTCATTTCAAAACAACCATGAAACCAAAAACTAAATGATTCTTAAGTTTCCTAAGATTTGGGAGGTTAAGATCAAACACTTAAATAAAAGCCATGCCAAGCGACTGAAACAACTCATCAACCAAACCAAGAAAACTATAAGGTGGAAGATATAGCACCAATCACATAAATACAAAGTGAACAACTACATACCAAAGCCAGCAAAGAATGCCCAATTAGATTCAAAGAAGTCCAGCCTTTTGTCCAGAGGCACCTCGGAGAAGTTCCATTTATACCTACCAATAAGCTCAAGAGCTAATATGTTACTATGTAGAAAACAGCAAGATTGAAAAGTTGAAAATAAAAAATTAAGAAAGTTAGTGCATTCCATCACATACTCATAACAGTAGTAGGCATACATCCAGGAAAGTAGGAGGAAATTAATTGTCTTCCCAATATATGGTAAAAATCCTGTAGCATACACCTGATTGTTATACACAAAAGGCAGTCAAATCTAGTATCAGAGAAGGTGCTTCAAAAAAATTTGATAAAAGATGAAATATCATTAGCAGGGAGGGGAAAAAAACGCAAAGGAGGACAAGCAACCCCCCCCAAAACAAAACAAAAAAAAAAGGTTGCAAAAGGAACATAATAAATACACTATTGATACATCATAGCAACCCAATTCCACTGGAAAGTTGATAAAGAAATTTCTGTAAAGAAATCATGGGCTTATCCCTAAGAAAAGATATTATAAGGATTCGTTAGCAAATAAAGTGTCTAGTAAGAATTGAAGACTGTATAGACACATATCATGATAACCTTATTTGTACATACTTATCATGTGAAAGCAACAATAATCTGAAATTTTAATACAGAAAACTGTCTCTCACCTCTAGGAAAAAAAAGCTCAAAAGTAGGACTGAATACACCTGCTCCCCTATTCCAACCATGATCCTGCAGAAAATTTAGACCAAAGGGAGCTTAGAAATCTCATCTGAAGCACAATCATTTTGGAATGATCGAAGCAGTACCCCCCAAGACCAGCAGGCTTGTTGGTATTTGTATTCTTTTGTGAGGTCAATGCATCATCTCCAGAGGGTTCCATAGCAGTCACCTCTGATTCCCCCAGTGCAGCAAATCCGTACTTAGCAATGTCGTTATACCTGAATTTGAGGTTTAAACGAAATAAAGGTATCACTAATCAACGAGTGACATCAAGGATATGAAAATTATTAATAATCTTTTTAATCGATTATATACATGTTTTGACTTGTTTACTCAGGTGGTGAACAGATTTACATGGAAGCAAATATGAAAAGGAACACATATCGTCATATGGCTTTCCTTGCCTAAGAAACTACATGGGGAAGAATCTTTGCTATAGGCAACATGATGTGATTAAGAAAGTAACTACATTTTTTCTCCACATTAAAGAGAAAGAACCCCAGGCCATATTTTTCTTTGGTGTCAAAGCAAGAAAGCTGTGGATCCAGCTTTCTTGATTAGCTAGGTAGTGAGAGGTTCAACAGCTAGTCAGTTTTAGGCATAGTAGGGTATGTGAGTGAGCAAAAATAATTCTAAAAGAAATTGATATTTCCGATCCTTTTGATGATTTTTTGAGTCTTATAAAGGAAAGTGGTGCACGAGCTTCTATGGTCATTTCCTCTCCTCTAGGTAGAAGTAGAGATCTTTCGTTTGAAGACCCCCTGTATTTTGTTTAAAGATCAAATGTCTTTTTTAATGCCAATAAAGTAATTTTCAAACTAATTTTTCATAGGATGATTTAGAAATAGAGGAAAGTTATGTGAGAAAGAGAAGAGTATAAGTAGCCAGGAGAATGCAGAAGATCAAAATGAAGAAATATAGGGAATCATATATTGAACAATATAGAGTTGACAGTACAAATAGAACAACAGACTCAGAGAAGTAAAATTAAACAAAACCTTAACAAAAGATATTCTGAATTCACCATTGTCTATCTAATTGTTTAATAGGCCTTTATATAGGCATTAGTTACAGCTAGTAGAAAAATGTTAAAATAACAAAAGAGAAAATCAAAAGTTTCTATGCTAAATAAATGTAAAATCAAACAGGATTCTGTTGTGACTAGAGTTTCTTAGTGTTTGGATTGTTAGAAGTGTGCTCCTTCCTTTGGTGATCTTGTCACTCTTGCCTATCTAGCATTCCACTTTACTACCATTTCTCTTGTTGAAATTCCTAGAGGTGTAGCTAGGAGAATTAAGAGGCTTGTGAAATTTCGTTTGATCAGGGTCTAACCATTCTAAGTCTTATGAGAAATTTCCTTTGATTAGGGCCTAACAAATCTCTGACTTAGTTGGGAGTTTCGTTGTTTGCCCAAATCTGACGGGGTTCTTGGTATTGATAATCTTTTTATATAAAATTTGTCTCTTTTGACTAAATGGTTACAAACATCTCCTTTGGAATCTAACTCTTTATGGAAGAAGGAAATTAAGAGCATTTTTGGTTTGTCATAGAACAGATGGGATTTCGAAGTAAATATTTGGAGGACATATAGAAGCCCATAAAAAGGTATTTCTAGCCTTAATGTTTCTTTTTTTCCGTTGCTCAAATTGTGATGGTTACTGTGGATGATGGTTAAGGTTTGAGGAAAACCCTTGATGAGGAATACTCTTCTAGGAGCATGTTTCCCTCCACTCTACCATTTATGTAGGCCCATCATCTCACTATTTCCTCTTTTTTGGTTCATTATAATAAGTCCTATTCTTTGGGCATGTCTTTTAGAAATCCTAATGACCGAGAAGCTAACGATATGACTTTAATTCAGCTACTTGATTCTTTTGCTCCTCTTTTCCCAATAACTCTAATTGTAGATTAGTCCTTTGGAACCTTCAGACATATATTCCTGCAAATCTTATTATGCTTTCTTGAGCCAAAACCCTACTTCTTGTAATAATATCTAAGATAAAAAGCTTTCTGAAGGTTCCTACTCACTCAAAGGTAAAGTTTTTTTTGCTTGGACTACGTTTTTGGCAAAAATGAATACGAACAATGGTCCAAGTTGCTGATGGAATCGTGCTTTATTTCCTGGGCTTATGTGATGTGCTTTAAAGCCACAAAGAGACATATTCACTTGCTTTTGGATTGTGATGTGGCATGGAGAATCTAGTGTTGGTTGGTTGATACTTCTAGTGTTCCTTTGATTTCTCCTATCACAGTTGAGGCCTTTCTTCTTCCATTCTTTTAGATTTGAAAATAAAGAAAAATGCTAAAGCCCTTTAGCATAGTGCACCTTTGCTTGGTTATGGGCAATTGCCTTGAGAGAAACAATAGAATTTTGAGGGAGCACTCTTTACTGTTTATACCTCTTTGAAAAAAGTTATCTTTCTTGGAGTTAATTTTGACCAAGACACATGAGCACTTTTAAAAGTTATTTTTGCCTTCTTTGGATGGAGGTAGGTTACCTGTTCTTTCCCAGTAATAGTTTATTTTTAAAAAAATAACAAGTGTAGAGTATATATTGATATCAGCACCAAGGGATGCCCATCCATATACAAATCAATTAAATTGTCACCTTTGCTTAGTTTCACTCGTAGAAACCGGTGCACGTTACTCACACACGCCAATCTAGGTGACCTAGGGCCATGGATCAATTGTCATTTCTCATTGAAAGTGTCAGAAGTTGGTGGATATACAGGGTTGACAGTGCATAAAACTATTTTGGCATGTCTAGAGATTTCCAATGATGTTTAGTCACGGAAGTTAAGCAAAAAGGGTGAGTGGCAATCTCTATTCTAGTAGATGTCACGGTGGTGGCTCAAGTGTGGAAGAGACTACTAAACGATTAAGTGTACTGGGGGCTTAGAGATTTTTTTCCCAATGTTTTTTTCTTTGGGAAGTGAATACCCTTTTTCAAGAAAATATTTCTTCATGGCAATATGTGGGAATTGTTTGTTTTCTCTTTTCTTTTGAGAATGTGTCAATTTAGCAAAGAAGGTGGGGATAAGAATTTATGCTTTGGTACCAGCTAACCTAAGAAAAGTAGTCTTGAAACTAAGTTGTCCGAAATAATCTAGAAAAAAGATGAAAGTTAACTAGGAGAATAGGGGTGGACTAGAGGAAATTTGAGATCAAGATGACGAAATATTACGAGAATTAGACTGTGAATAGGATATTAGACAGAACCATAACAATGAACACAGTAAGACAACAAGAAATAAAACTCTAACTAAAAAAGTTCTAATTCACACCTAACTATCTAATAGTTTGATGGCTAATAATTTTTACACTAACATCAGGTACAACTAGTAAGGCAAATATTAAAACAAGAAAAGAGAAAATCAAGAGTTTCTATTAAACTTAAAATCCACCCAAATAAGATAAATAAATTAAAGAGATACTAAATACTAATAATAGTTACAAAAGAAATTCTTTAAAATTCATTCCAAATTAAGATTTTCTTGTTCTGCATCAGCAATGATCCAGGGGCCTCAGATGTTTCGACACTTTTGTGTAAATTTTTATACTCAGGCAGAACCTTGGTTCATCGTGACAGAATTTATTTGTAACCAAAAACCCCACCAGAACTCTAACAGTTAACCAAAAGATGGAACAAAGTAATGTTAACTCCAACTCCAGAGGGATGTGCATCATTATAGCCTTTCTATTGAAGATACTGCTCACTTCTAGTAACGGGCATGGGGCAGGATTTGTAGAAAGTCAAAAGTTGCAAAACTAAATTTGGGTCTCTGATTCTGGGACATGATTTACATGAGTGGAATGATTTTGGGAATGTTTTTGATGTTTTAACTTAGTATAAATATTTTGAACAGGGGCAACACCCCCTTGGTGTTTATACATAATACATTCTTTTTTATCTCAAAACTTCTAGTTATGCATAGGCCAAAAGCATAACATGACAAACTACGAAGAAAATACTATAAAAAATAATAATACAAAGAACTGAAAAGAGCAAACAGTACCAGAGATTGCTTAGGATGAAGCTGAATATGTACAGTGGATAGAACCAAAATAACTGTAGGCAACAATGTAATGTTATTATAGCAGATGATTTTTAAAAACAAAATAAAAAAAGTGTAGTATGATTCATTCACAGACACCTACCTATACCAGATGAAAATTTAAACAGAAAATGAAAAAGAAACAAGAAGAAAGAAAAAAGAAGCATGTCCCTCAACTAATTATAAGTATACTGTCAGTACTCATCTACAAAAATGACATACAAACAGAGATCCTCGATGAATAGATACGTATACTCATAGGTAGCACCAGTTTATTTTAGATTACAGTCTTGTTGAGAGAGCTAAGATTTAGAGGGTGTTTTGCCTAGCTTAAAACATCAGAACTTTCAAGTTGAAGAGTATATAAATTTTCTCAGTAACTTATAAGCTATACAAGCTTATTTACAAATGAACCACCGAACCATTTCAGCTAATACGAGATTACAAGTTATTATGTGTTTGTTAAAAAAAATAACTAATTAGCGTTTCATTATGTCAAAATGACTTAAAATGTACAGCTGTATTATTTTTAATACATAAAGCTATCATATGAAGTTTTTTTATTAAAAAAATTAACTATTTACTTTCTAAATGACTTAAAACATTCATTATTCAAGAAACTGAAACATACAATTGGGAATTGCAAATAAACCTTCGAAAGATTTTCATTTGTAACATCTAATAATTGAAACTTCAGCCTTGTAAAGCTCAATATCCTTTTCCTTTTCAAGCTTCTTCCAACTGGGAAAGATGAAACACATCAGAGATAATGCATGTGATATCCACTTAAAAGAAAAAAAATATATAAGTAAATAAAATTTGGAGTTTGGATTTAGATGAAAGGAAATTTTCAAAAATTGGAACTTTTAATTAATTTAGAAACTTAAATGAAAATTAGTAAGAAAAAATGGAGTAAAAACATAAATAAGTGGAAGTGGAAGGAGGCAAAGGAAATCAAGAGAATGGAAGGCCCAAATCAGACCCCTTGAGAAGATCGGATGGAGGAGATTTTAAAAGAGAACGGATGGCCCAGATCAAGCTGGTGAGATCCAACAGCCAAGGAGATGGGTATATAAGAAAAGAGATTAGGGTTTTTCTTCATTTTGAGAGGAGAAGCCGAAAACGAGAGGAAAAAGGAGAGAGTCGACCGAGTGAGAGGGAAGAGAGGAGATCTGTTGAGGGGGGGAGGGGAGTCGAGAGAAAAAAAAAAGGAGAGGGAAGGAAGAAGGAGGCCGGAAAGAGTAAGGGAAAGGAGAGAAAAAGGAGGAAGGAGAAGAAAAGAGAGGAGGGGCCGAGCGGGAAAGAGAAGGGGAGACAAAGGGCGGCCGCCGCAAGGGAAGAAGAAAAGAAGAGAGGGGCGGAGGCGGGAGAAAGTGGAAGCCGAACCAAAAGGAAGGAGGAGGAAGAGGGAATGGCCGAGACGCCGTGCGACAGCGGAGACCAAGGCAAACGAGGTAAAGATTCGTCCTTTTCGTCTTTTCTTCCCCTATTTTCCTTTCAATCTATTTCTATTTTGCACTAACCGATTTTTTAGACGTAAAAATCATCATTCCAATCGCAAGCACGCAAGGGAGCCGCAGGGTGAACAAGAGGAGGCAAATTGGGAGCCAAGCCGAGGCCAAATCGCCCATGCTGAAAGATAAAACCGTTCTATTTTCGTGTTTTGGTGGTGGTTGAGCGGTGGTGGGGCGAGGCTAGTGTCAGGCTGGTCGCGCGGGTTTGGCCAGGCCACCCACCTGTGCGGGAACCGAGGAGGTTTCCTCGGGAATGGGGAAAGCCAACCCATGCAGGAAGCCGAAGGGTTTTCCCCGAGCATGAAAATCCGATCCACCATTTTGAGTTCCGATTCGCCGTTCGAAAAACTGAAAAATCTTCTTCTAAAAACGGGAATCCATTTCGCCATTCGGGAATGAAGATGGAGGCTAGAAAGAGGAAGGGAAAAGGGAGAAAAAGGAGGAAGGAGAAGAAAAGAGAGGAGGGGCCGAGCGGAAAAGAGAGGAAGGGTCGAGCGGGAAAGAGAAGGGGAGCCAAAGAACGGCCGCCATGAGGGAGGAAGAAAAGAAGAGAGGGGCGAAGAAGGGAGAGTGTGGAAGCAGAACTGAAAGGAAGGAGGAAAAGGGAACGGCTGAGACGCTGTGTGATAGCAGAGACCGAGGCAACCGAGGTAACGGTTCGTCCTTTTCATCTTTTCTTCCCCTATTTTCCTTTCAATCTATTTCTATTTTGCACTAATCAATTTTTTAGATGTAAAAATCACCGTTCCAATCCTAAGCACGCAAGGGAGCCGCGGGATGACCGAGAGGAGGCGACCGGGAGCCAAGCCGAGGCCAAATCGCCTACACCAACCGTTTTGTTTTCATGTTTTGGTGGTAGTTGAGCGGCGGCCCCTGCCAGGCCATCCACCCGTACAGGAACTGAGGAGGTTTCCTCGAGAATGGGGAAAACTGACCCATTTGGGAAGCCGAAGGGTCTACCCCGAGCATGAAAATCTGATCCACCATTTTGGGTTCTGATTCGCCGTTCGGGAAGCTGAAAAGTCTTCTTCAAACGGAAATCTGATTCACCATTTTCTGAATACAGATCCCAATAATTTCGGGTATTTCGTTGGGTGGTCGTCGGAACCCGTAATTTAATTAAACTAATTTTTAGTATTTCGAAATATTTTAATTAATTATATCGTGTCTACAGAAAAATTTGGACATTCAGATAGATCCGAAGAGACGCGTAGAAGAGTAAATATTTCTAAATCTCAACCAAGTTCGAATTTCGAAAAGTGCATTCATTTCATTAAATTATGAATTTTGAAATTTCAACGGACATTGATCCAATTTCGATGAAAAATAAAATCAAAATTATAATCAGTAAACCTAAACAATTGGAACCCTATGAAGAGACGAAAGCAGAAAACAGACCCAATGGACTGAAAATTATTTGAACTAATGAAATATGAAATTGAAAAAAAAAATTCTCAATTAAGGAAAAAATTGAAAAGGAAAAGAAATAAAATAAAAATGTAAAAAGAAAAAGGAAAAGAAATAATTGAGATTAAAAGATGATCATTTAAACAAATTGAGAATTTTGGAAAGAGAGGGAATGAGTGAATAGGGTAGGAACCCTAATACCTTCTCGTTTAGTTTGAATCGAGGAGGGGAATGTGTGTGTGTGGCTGGAGTTCAGGGGGCATAGTGAACCTGCACATGGATAAAGTCTGAAACTTAATTCACATGTGAACAAGCATTCGTGTGAGTGTGGGCCACCTAGCAAACATACCTGCTGTAGCTATTGTGTGATTTGTGTGTGCTATCCATACGATTAGGGGATCCATTTCGTCTTTCCTCGATGATGATATAAATGGCATCGCGCGATGAAACCTTAAAAATGACATTTCGAGTGTATAAGTGATCTTTAGTGTGTATGTGATTATGTTTCGAAATGATGAATAATATTCGAGTGGCCATTGTGTGATTTGTGTGTGTGCTATCCATGCAATTTGGGGATCCATTTTGTCTTTTCTCGATGATGACATAAACGGCATCGCGCGATGAAATCTTAAAAATGACATTTCGAGTGTATAAGTGATCTTCAGGGTGTATGTGATTATATTTCGAAATGATGAATGATATTCGAGTGTATCTGTGATCTTTTGTATGTGTGTGTGATTATGTTTCGAGATGATGAATGATATTCGAGTGTATCTATATTCTTTCAGAAGTATGAAAATATACATTTGAGATTTGTATATGATATTCGAGAGAATTCAGCAGATCGATCGATCAAGAACATGTGAAATAGTGAAAATAAAAAATGAATTTTGCACTGAAACATTTTTATTGATTTTGTTTCTTATTATGTGTTTTGCATGAAATTTTATCTGGATTGAGAGAATGGAAATACTTATTGAGTTGGTGAAATTCATTAAATTTCACCATGATATTTTTCAAAGGAAAATAAAGAGTCAGCCCGCTGGCAGACGAGTAGAACCCTGTAAAAAAGTTCTTATTTTTGTATATTTTGTACATATTCGAAAAGTTTTATTTTATTATATTAGATTCTAAATTCTAATCTCATGTTTGTATATATAGTTAATGTACATATCACATAAGATGTTAGGTTGTATTATATTTTTTTATTTATGTATGTATGTATTTTATGGGCCCACTATATAAAAATAACATAAGTAGGAATTACGCCTCATATCGAGTATCGGAATGTGACAATGCACTCTCTTAGTGCCAAACATACAAAGTTCCAACATGATGACGAACAGTGCCATGAGTATAATAGTCATAAATAAACTTATCATCATCACCGTACCATGAGTACAATAGTGGTAAATAAACTTATGAGATGTGAACGTATCTTCTAAAATGTATCATTTAAAGAAAAATCATAAAGGTAACAATACTGAGAGGTTGTTAAATAAACAGATTAAAATTGTTGATCAACATAATAAAGGTATTTAGCTTACAACAGTTACCCCCTACCAGCTGTTTAATATCAGTGTTATAACAGCTTTTTAAGCTCTTCATAATTGTCAATCACTTCACTAAAATGTTTAAGCTAATCGAGAGCTTATAAGTTCCATTTGACCAAAATCTGAGCTCAGTTAAATACCCTCTTAGACTTTAAAATCTAGAAACTACAAGATATGAAGCTTATAAGATCCCATAGACTGAAGATAGTATAATTTTGCAGATGATGCAATTAATGAAGGATTTTTTTTTCTTTCTTCAAACAAAGTGATCAAGAAATCTCCTATCGAAAAATATTGCCTGAAAAGGGGTAAAAACAAACTCCATGCTTCAACAACAAAAAGAACATCTTGTATCTTAACAATTATGAAACAAAAGAAAAGAGACAATAATGACCAGCTAAGCAAAAAAAGTTTAGACAAACATTACAGGAGCAAATGGGTTTTATGATACTTCATTTGCATTTAATTGTCCCTTACCAAACATAAAATTTATCCAATATCATTTATTCAATGAAGTAAAATGATCCAATTTCTTAATTCAAAAGCTATTTGGATAACATACTAGCAGGCCAATGGAAAGAGACCACATCAATCTTTTCTTTATAGTGTCTGTTAAAATTGAGTGCATGCAGCAATTACTATGATATCAATTGCATACTTACATAAAATAGTTGCACGAGCCCAAGACGTAACAAGTAATAAAATTTTAAAATACCACCAAGCGGACAGGTTTCTTGATCAGTGATAAGTGAGCACTGATGAGGCAGCATCCATTCTAGTGTTGGAATCACAACTGAGTTAAGGACAAATAGACTGCATGGAGATTATAATAGAGATATTCAAATCATTAGATCAAGAAAAGCATGATTTTGAGAGCACAACTCAACAACCATCAGAGGCATTCTTGCACATATAAACAGGGACCATTTTCAATTTAATATAGATAATGACGAAGCTAAAATTGATCATAAAAGTAAGACATATATTTACTAAAGCAGTAATACTAAAATTGTATTTGCAGGAGGTGAATGTCAGTCAAAATATCAACTAAACTACAGACTTATCTTCTCTCCACAAAGCATTGTCCTCTTGAGCCTCCTTGGAAAGGTTTGATGTTAATTCCAAAAGGAGGTTATCAGGGGGTCGGCTTAAAGGCAGCAAAGCTAGCAAAGAAAGCTCTGCCCTGAGACACTAGCCTTTGGCTTAAGCATTAATAGCTTTTAATTGTTATCTTATCAAAGTTATGAGATGTAAGGATAAAATAGAAGTTTCAGAGATCAAATAGAAGATAATAAAGTGAAGGATGTGGCCTTTAGGAAAGGGCACAAGAAGAGGAAAGAAAGACAGGTAAGGAGAGGTTATTCTGTAGATAGAATCATTAAAGAGCTCTGTTGGCAGTCTCCAATTTACAAATTATTGTACTGACTCAATCAACTCCTCCAGAAGGTGAGTAACCCTTTGAATATGAATACCCAGTTCCTTCAGTTAAAGCATTTCAAAGGTTTTCAATTATAATGGAACCTGATGCTATAAAGAAAAGCAAGCATTTCAACTATATTCATGAACCCTTCCCTCAAATCCTCCAAGTTTATATCCAATTCCAAATTGGTCCTCAACATGTATATTTCTAAACTTACGGACAAAACATTTCAATGCACTCTCAATAAAGTTTTAAGGATTAGATTAATTTCTAATAGAAGTTCTTTTGTTAGTCAAAATGCCATTTTAATTTGCTTTCTGTTGCTCTAATATAGTGGCAGAAAAACTGGAAGAGGAGGCCTACGTGGCAAGCATCCATGGAATCCGAGAATATGCAAGTCAAACTTAGGAAAGGGGTAGTTAAACCCCACAAAAGCCCTAAGTCATAGAACCTGACTCCTCGTCCACCTTCAATCGGTGAACCTCGGGTTTCTTGCATCCTTTCAGCTTCTTTGGTGGACAATTGGGAAGATTGTTTATGCACCATTTCATGTATTTAAGCTTCCATAGTATTCGAATATGGCAAATAATTTATCCAAAAGTATTTTAAACAGTCTCAATCTCTCTTGTTCTCTTTCACTCTCTCTCGGTGTTCTTCTCTCTCACCTTAGGAAAGGTGATGTCATCAATATATATATTACGATAATGTCATCAACATATATTAAGAAATGTGTAACTCCCCCTTTCTCTGAGTGTTTGGTGAAAAAAGTGTGGTCTCCTTGAGCCTATCTGTAGATACTTTTTTGTTACCAATCTTGTTTTATCTCTCAATTGTCTCATCTGCTTTATATTTGATGAGAAAATCCATTTGCATCCCACTTGTTTTTTGTCTTTTGCTAGATCCACTATTTCTCATATCTCATTCTTTTCAAGTATTTGCATTTTCATACTCATAGTGTTTTTCCATTTTTCCCAAGATACTGCCTTGGATATTGTTTTAAGAATAAACTCACTATTTAAACTTGTGAGAAAATTTCTGAGTTGATGAATATTTATCAAATGATACAAATTGTGATAAATGATACAAAAAGTGTTTAGTGCATTCTTTTGTATCTTCACAAAGTGCAATAGATATATCATTATTAGAGAATTGTATAAGTTTTTTGAGACTTAACTCAGTTCCAAGATCAATGTCAAATTCTTGGACTTCTTTTTTTTTTTCTTTTGAAACAACACCTTATAAAGGTATCATTAAATATATGCACCAAGGCGTGCAAACCCATGAACAAAATTATTTAGAAACCAGTAAGGATATCAACAATTTCTCCTCAATCTTCATCATTCAGTACAATGGTTGACCTAGAAACAAAAAATCAAAGATATGAAATCACGTCTTGTAACTTCTGAACACCTCATCCATCCCTTCAGAAACCCTTCAATTTCTTTCCTTCCACAAGACCCTAGAATAAGCCCCAAACAATTTTTCTGCTTTGTTAAACTCATCCAAACTCATAGTTCATCATTCATTGACCCAGCCATGGCCCAATTAATGCCCAACCATAAGCCAAAGACCACAAGTTGTGCTGGATGGGACACCAAAAAAAGTAAATGATTAAATGCCTCCTTCGTCATCTTACACAAGCAACATCAATCACTCGTATCTTTCATCTCCTTTTTAGCTTGTCAATAGTCGATATACTTGCCTCCCATGTGAAAAATATTATCTTAGGAGGTGCTTTTACCTTCCATATATGCCAATAAGGAACTTGCTTTGGCTTAGTATTCGGCATCTTCCTCCTTATATGCACTTGAGAAAACATTGAGTCTAATATGATAATAAAGGTGCTTTTACCTTCCATATATGCCAAGAAGGAACTTGCTTTGGCTTAGTATTTGATATCTTCTTCCTTATATGCATCTGAGAAAACCTAGAGGCTAATATGATTTCTTGAGATGATGGATTTTGAAGGTTTTCTTGTGGTGGCAAATTTTCTTATGGGTTATGGACATTCTTTTCTAGTATGGTTTTGAAGTTTATGACAATGGTGGTATGTTAAAATCCATTACGAATTCTATATTATTATCTTCCAATATACGCTCCCCTAAAGATAACATTAGATGAAGTAGAATTCTTATTTAACAAATGTGACACTTGAAGATAAAGAAAATTTTTATATGAGTAGATGGTAATTTTTGTACTCTTTTTGAAATGAGTACCCTAGAAAAACACATTTTATGTCTCAGGAAACAAATTTTCTTCATTTGTGAGAATGAATATGAAAAATGGCAACACACTTAAATATTCGATAGACCAACTGATTTGCTGACACTTACTGATGGATAAAACTACCGAAGTGTTTCAATAGGACTTTTTGAAATTAAGAATACTTGTAAGCAAACGATTAATAATATTGGTGGCAGTAAGAACAGTTCCAACCCAATATTGTTTTGCAATGTTTTGGAAGAGAAAGCTCTGGTAGTGGTTAAAGGTGACTATCTTGGCATTCCACTATCTTGTTCTATTGTGGGGTGTGACCATATGATGATTCATAAAGGATTCATTCTTGATAGAAGAATGAGGAAAGTGTTTGATTGAAAAAATTTTAACATTGTCAATACATAGATATCTTTATGAATGTTCTAAATCAGGTTTTTATTGTATTGTAGAACTGAGATATGATATGTTCAACATCATATTTAGCTTTAAACAAAAATAGTCAAATGACTCTAGTGAAAAAATCAATAAATAACACAAACCATAGAGTACTAGAAATATTAGGTGTGTGAAATGGGTCCCAAATATGACTTTTTTTAAATAAAAGTATGTGTGTTGCCTTTACAAAAGATTTACAAGCTAAGGGTCTGAAACCATTTATTCTAAAAAGATCATACCCTTCTGTATCCTCAACCCCCTCAAAGCCCTTTTGTTCCTATCTTTTCACACAACCCAAAAGATAGTAAGCGAAATAACCTCAACATGTTTCCTCCTACTACCCAATTCCTTTTAAGTCCAAATTTGATCTTTCATGGAATTTGAACACACCCAACTGATACCAAGAGTGCTATAAACCATGGACCACAACTTGGGAACGACTGGACACCATAGCAACACACGATTACAGCGTTTTTTTGCAAAAATAGAGGCGCTGACCAAAATCTTACCCCCTTCTTCTTTACTTATCTGTAGTCAGAATACATTCTTTGCTAGCCTCCAAAGCGAAGAAGGAAATGCATGGTGGAATATTCCCCTTCCAAATCTGCTTGTACAGAATAGTATAATCAATGTCATCATGTTTGTTAAGCTGTCTATAAAAGGATTTAATAGTGAATAGCCCATCCTTTGTTTGATTCCACATTGAGATGTCTCTACAATCATCAAGAGTAACTTGGGAAAAAAATTTGAGTAATCACTCATATTTCCTAATCTCTCAATCGTTCTGATGTCTTTGCATTAACACTTGCCACTCACTCGTCCTACCACCACTCTCTAACACTACATCACATATTCTAATCGCTTTTTGCCAGTCTATCGCATAAATTCAAGAAAATTGTTCCCTGAGGGGCCCACCCTCTAGCCGCAAGTCCTCCCACAATTTAATCCCGTCCCCCTTCCCAACCTTCCATCTGATATTCCTTTGAAAATGGTCTTTGCCCCTGCTGATTTTTTTCACGTGGTCTCGAGCTCAACCTTGTAAATTACCTCTTGTCAACCATATCGTACTTAACTGTAACCACTCTACTAAAGACTGAATACCCAGACCCCCAAGTGCAATCGGTTTTTTTAATTCACTCCATGCAATCAAGTGATACTTCAAGTATTTCTCTATATCTTCCCAAATAAATTTACATTGAATAGCCTCTAGTTTTTTGGCCACATTCATTGGAATAGTTAATAAGGACATGAAATAAGTTGGAAGATTACTCAATATACTTTTGATTAGTGTAAGTCTCCCTCCCTAGATAGAAGGGTTCTCTTCCAACCAGCCAATCTCTTTACAATCCTCTCCACTATTGATTCCCATGTCTTCGCCTCTTTAAACCTATAATGAAGGGGAAGCCCCAGATATTTAATCAGTAAGGTCGTAAGTCTACCACCCAAAGCACTCGTCAAATTGTTCGAGTCCTCTACATTCCCCAATCCCAATATTTTAGACTTTGTTAAATTAATATTGATACCAAACATCTTTGTGTATAATAATATTTTTCTTTTATTTCAAAAAAAAATATTGATACCAAACATAGCTTGAAAACTCATCAAAACACACTGTATGTTGAGCAAGACTCTTCTCTGAGGTTTATAGAACAACAATACATTATCAGCAAAAAACAAGTGATTCATCTCCTCTGCCTGTCCACCAACCCCAATCCTCAAACCACTAAATAGTGTACAATCTCCAACTTTTTAATTAACACTATTTAGTGATTCCATAACTATAATGAACAATAACGGCAAAAGTGGATCTCCTTGTCTCAACCCTCTTGAAGCCTGAAAAAAGGTCAATGCACGATCATTCACAATTACAGTGAAAGAAACAAAAGTCATAGAAGCTCTAACCCATCCTCCTCTCCACTTCAACCCGTAACCTAGCCTCCCAAGCATGTAGTTAACAAACTCCCAACTCACATGATTATAGTTCTTCTCCATATCAAGCTTACATAGAACCCCCTCTCTCTCTCTAAATACCATTTTATCTATCACTTCATTTGCTATCAACACAACATCAAGTATTTGTCTACCAACCACAAAAACATGCCGACTCTCTCAAATTATCTTACTCAAAACAGATGTCATTCTCCTAGTTAGGACTTTAACTATCAATTTATAAACATACTCCACTAAACTGATAGGTTTAAAATCCCTAATGTTGTTGCCACTACGTTTTTTAGGAATAAGCACCAAAAAAGGTGTTGAGAACTCTTACAAATTTTCCTAAATCATAAAAAATCGTGGAATATATCTATAATATATGTTTTCATGATTGGCCATCCGGACCCGGGACTTAGTCCCCTTTACACATCATCAGACTCTTATATATCTTTTTTTCTGAAAAGGCCTTCTCTAACATATCCTTCTACGGAACATCTAGTGGCGTGAAACATAGACCATCCAACTTTGGTCTCCTGCTCATTTCCTCATGATATAACTTGCCAAATATGCCTTGGCCGCCTCTTTAAGTTGCTTATTACCACGAACCATTTTACCATCAATCTCCAAGGATTCCACACAATTCATTCTCTAGTGGTGACTAGCCATACAACAAAAATATTCCGCATTCCTATCCCCCTCCTTAACCCACCTAGATCTGAATTTATACTTCTAAGCAATCTCCTTCATCTGGAGTCTAGTGGCAACTTCAACTTTTAGTTACTCTTTTCTAACCATATCATCCCCAATAAAATTGCCCTCCCCCTCTTTCCTATCTAGCTCCTCAATCTCATCATAGAGTGGCTTCAACTCCATCTCATATCTGAACTCCTCCTCCTCCTTGCTCCATTTATTGATCTCTAGTTTAACATATTTCAATCTTTACACCAATATAAAACTTGTCTTGCCTTCTGGATTAGCACCACACTACTCGTTTACCCTATCCCAAAATCTATCTACCTATAATCACTTGTCTTCAAGTCTGAAGTAGAACCCCATCTAATGTCGTTTAAAAACAAACAAATAGGAAAATGATCATATGTTAATTTTTATACCTTTTTCTGACACAGTTTCTCCATTATATTCTGAACATAAATAGAATCAAGAATCTGTCAATCTTAGATTACGATGGATTGATATTGATTTGACCACGTCCATTCAACCCCACTAATAGAAGATCAATTAACTAAAGTCAACCCACAATGTCTTTAAATTCATCGGCATAGCTTTGTGAAAAGTGGTCCCCTAATCTCTACCATCTCTGCACCACCATATTAAGATCACAACCCACCACCCATGGCGCCTCCCACAACTTCCTACATGTCTCCATATCCCCCTATAACAGCCTCTTCCTCCCTTCACCCCTGTTATAGACACCAAAGAACACCGACCTGAACCTACTGCAATAGCCCCTGAATAGGCATGAGACAATGCAATTTCCCAATAGAGTTTCCTCACAAATCCACCAATCCTCCTTACACAGGATAAGGATGCCCCCAACAGTACCAATAACAGGTAAGGATCTCCACCCCAATGGCTTACATCTCTAAAGACTCCTTACAACTCCCTTCGAATAGTTTCCATTTTGGTTTCTTAGAAACAAACAACATCAGGCTTTCACCAACCCAGACAACCCCTAATATCGAGCATCTTATTGATATCATTGATATCCTTAACATTCCATGATTCAATGTTGTCAAACATCATCATTTTCCAATCCTTCCCCTCCTCTCACCTTTTCACGATCCATCATAGTTCACAGTAATAACCAGTCTTCTAAGCTCTCTTGGACCCTCAGCCCCTTGTCTCCTATTCCCTTTTGCCTTTCCTCTCACCTCCCTCTCTTTTGATTTCCTCTTCTTCTCTAATTCCCTAAACAACTTTACCACTTTTCCTTCTAACCCTTCAAAGGAAACTCCCACCATACCACACAATCGTTGTACATTTTTCAACACCCATATCGAATCTTCCTCAACTGATAGTATAGCCCTCCCTCACTCCTTCACTCGAAAAATCATATTCATAATTGCCCTCCAGCAAGCCCCCACAACCATGTTCCTCCACACAATCGGCATCAAAAATCAGCATTATGTCCAGTGCTCTCTCTGATGAATCCAGAACCATCACACCATCATCATCGACCACCACCAACAGCCTTGATTCCAACTCCTCAAGTCATTGAATCACATCCCTCGACACTCTACTATATTCTGAAAACACTTCCGAATTTTGACAAATCCCCTCCATGCGCTAGTGAGCAATCGGAACCCGACCATCTATACACCTCTCTCCTCTATATTCTATTGTAAACCGACCACTCTTTCTGTGTCGAAATCGTCGCTAACCTCCGTAACCACCACCTCTCTCTTTTCTGCCCGTGCGTTTCTTCTTATTTCAGCAAGTAGGGTTTCATTTTGGTGTTTAGGTTTTCGGGTAAACCTTTCTGCTTAACCCCAGCCTGCTTACTAAATTCTACTCGAAACCAGACTCAATGTTGTCTCAAAATAGGCCCATTTCTCTATCTTCCAAACTCAGCCATGTTTACTCTCCTGCCCAAATCAAATCCGATTTGTTTCCCTTTAGCTTTAACACGACCGGATTCACTTTCTAGATGGCCCAACTTCATCCACCCATTTCTCTTTCTCGGCCCAAACCGTCTACCCGCTCCATTGCCCCTTCTTATCACAATCTTTGTCTCCTGATTGGCCCTACCCAATTTATCCAGCCCGTCTAAGTTTCTACTACCAGCCTCTCTCTTCTCTGAGCCAAAAAATGGTTTCCCTTTGCGTTTCATCCAACATTTTAAATTTCAAAACAAATGGATCTTGACTTGAGTTCAAACTTTTTCTTTTCAGCCTGATATAACGATTGCGCCTAAGATTTCATCATCGCTACAAATGTGGCTCTCCATGCCCTCCCAATGCTCACCATTAGCTCCGCCTTGCATACCGGGCAGCATACCCTTCCACTCTATCCATCTTCTCCCCAACCATTTCTCCCTCATGATCTGCAGCCACCACTCTCTCTTTCCTCTGCAATTTCCTTTTACCAATTCGACCCCACCACCTCATGAAAAACCACCATCAATATCCACCACCCATCTCCAGGACCTTCTGGCAAAAAAGTTCTTCTAAACCTCCCTCCCTAGTTTACAGAGAATACCAAAAACCTCTCTCTTTGGTTTCGGCTTAGCACTATCCACAAAGTATGGGTGTTCTTTCTCCAACATCTTTCCCATGTCTTCCCCTTCTTAACCTAGAAAAAATCTCTGAAACACTGACGGATCCACTTTACCTCCTCCTCCCTATAAAATATTGATCACCTGGATCCTCTCCTATTCTCTGAAAATCTAATACTATCCTACCCAATCCCTTCCTCTATAATGTCAAAATATTTTTGTTTGATGGCTAGAAATCTCCTGTTACCAACCATCGCTAAGTTTCTGTTACTGGCATCAATACATCCGCTTGACACTATTATTCAACCAACAATCTCGCCTACGACCATCTCCACTGTAACCCTAACTACACAATTCCACTCATTTTAGTCCCCAAATAGTATAGTGCATTAATTAAAATAGAACTAAATTGTATTTATTACTAATGAAAAATAGCACACGCTTATGTTTTGCAAACTAATATATATTGCAATGTAAATTTTCATATTCTAAATTCTTAAATAACGAAAGAAACATCACTTTTAAGATGAAGAATGATAGATGCCTAATCTTTTATGGTGAAACCAAATCTTGTGTGTGAGATCGATAGCAATAACAAAAAAGGATCCCAATGTGTATCTAAGTATTAAAGTCCGTTTCTGACTTCAATACGTCTAGTCATCTTCCGCGAATTCAGTCTTAGAAGTCACAATAAGAAAAGTATAATATTGCTTTGCAGTTTAAGTCTTATGATAATTACTTACTGACACAAGATTAATACATAATTTGGGGACATGTAATATATTTTTCAAGACAAAGGTAAGGTTAAGCTTAATGTCGTCCTTACCTGTAAAAGTATTGAGGGAACCATCTGCAATGACAATTCTTTTACTACTTTGACATGGAATGTATATATAAAAATTTTAAAAATATTGATACTATGGTCTATGACTCCTGGTCTATAATTTAAGAGTTCTCAAAAAATTTATCTAAGACATTTATTTCTTATGAGGTAGAAGTTATATCTGAGTATGCCAATAAATCAATACTTGTTTGTTTCTCTAGAGACTCAAGTAGTGTCCTTAATCTTTGAATCTCCGCTTTGAATTTACTAAGATTTGAAATTTTCATGTTGAAATTTACTCCAATAATTTGGCTGCGTGAGGAAACATTGATTTTGTATTGAATCAATTCACTAATTCAACTCAGACCAGGAACTCATTGAGTCAACTCAGTAATTCCACCTTAACTCAGCTTGCCTTGGATTTGGACAAAAGTTGCGACAAGGATACCAACAACTAACACGCATGCATTTCTACTCAAAGGGTTGCAATAGAGATAAGCTTAGGATGGTGCCTATGGCGAGTATAGCGACTTGGAACTATGACAATGAAGGGAGAAGCAGCAACTTCTAGCGCCGACTACAAAGGCCAGCTAGTGGTGGAGCTGGTTAGTCCTATGGTGCCTGGCGATAAGAGGTGGCGGCCAGTTATGAAGGCAGACCTCTTTTAGGTTTTTTTTTATTTGATAATGGAGGCTGAATAGAATTTGTAAAATAATTTCAGAATTTCTTAACCTAAAAGCTCTAATATCATGTTAAAAATAATTTTTTGATTTATACGTATTTTATTGAATATTAAAACCTACTATATACAAGTTTCCAGAACAAAAAGAAAATAAACAATTAATTACAATGGTATAATTTACCTTTATACCCTGATTTACTTTTTTTTTAACATTATGATTTACTTTCTTTCTAATATTTTGATTTATTTTCTCTTTAACATCTTGATTTACTTTCTTTTTAATTCTCTAATTTACTTTCTCTTTAATACTTCAATTTACTTCCTTTTTAACACTATTCAAAAATTTGAATCTAAAAAACTAGTATGAAACTATTTCAAAAGCACATGACAGAATATGTTTATTAACCAAATATATCTATAAGGTCTAACATCTCCCCCTCATTGATGAGATAATGACGCTTATTACCTAACAAAAAAATATCATAACATATTGTCAAATAACAACATAATTTATGATACTCCGTCCGTCATTGTGAAAAATAAGAATGCAGGGAGATAAAGAATTATCTTAAAAATTTCCTTTGGGCATTATTGGTACAAATGATTCACTTTTATAGAATTCATTTCAATTTAATTTTGCAAAATTATTTCTATTTAGGATACCCTGCATGAACTTCTGTGAAGACGAAAACCAAACCAATAAATCACCCTCTCTTTTAAGCCATCATACTTCATTTATGAATTCCATCAATTTTGATAAGACTCTAAATACATATTCCCAATTCCACTTAATATCTATTTAAAATTGAATTTTCATATTTTTTTTGTCTGAAGTAAATAAATTTGCAAATGAAATCCAAACAACAGTTTATATTTCCTACCATATCCGCGATTTCTATCCTTTTGGTTTTGTTATCACGAATTCCTTTTAGGTTATGCAGGTTATTTTCCTATTTAGTTTATACAATTGGTGCCTACATAAAAGAAAACACAGTTGTAACCAACAAATTATACTCTTTCAATGCAAAGGGTAACACTCTTGCCAAGAGCAACATTTCAAAAAATTTCTATTTTTTTGTTTACCCGAAAAATCAAAATCCAATTAATTAATCAATATCATACAAGACACAGTACCAGTTCAGATCGTTAAAAATTACCTTCCTAAGAAAATCAAACCGTTCAAGAGAAAACACTGTGCTGTGCGCATTAAAAGCGTTCTGGACCTGAAGTAAGAACCGAGAAAGAAGGAGAAAGCAAATGAGAATCTCGTAAAGAGGAACAAACATAATCAGTAAACAAGGCGTGTAATTAATTAGAGAAAGAGATAAGAACCGGAGGCAGAGAAGGACGACTCTGTGTAGACAGCAAGCTTCCCTGAAACCCTCAAGCCATAAAAACGACGCTTGCGTCGATTTTGCTTGTATTACTTTCACAAAAGGCTGTGAATTTTCCATTGCAGAAGAAAAGAGAGGAAAGAAATTTGATGAAGAAAAGTGTTTGCTTCACCCAGAGGGTCAGTCTATCAACCCTAATCAGAATGAAGGACCTGTTTGAATTTGATCATAGGTTTCTGTTGGGACAAAGTTGGGAGCTTTTCAAAAATGTTATATTAGTGGTGTTCTGGACATAAAAATATAACTTGGAGGGTATTTTCGCCAATTCAAATTATTTCAATATTAACAGGTTATATAATTCTGTAAGAGGAGAGAGAAGATGACGAAGAATTCATTTGGTGCAAGAAACAGAAATCAGAACGAGAGACGAGAGAGAGGAGAGGATGGGAAGGGAGAGCAAGGAGCCTTGCAAGAAAGTGGCATGCGATATTCAGGCCTGTCTCTCGAAGAACAATTTCCTACCTCAAAGGTATCCATGTTTCTCTTCTCGATATTTACAAAAATCTATATGCAGTGAGATCAAAGTATTGTTTGGAAGTTTTGATTTTAGGAGTTGACATGATTGATGCCTGGAGTCGGACAGAATTTGCTGTGTTGAACTGTCGGATAGGATTCTTTACCGTGATAAGATTTTCGGTCTGTTCTATTTTAGTATTTGTTTAGGCGAAACAAGTACGCTAATGTACAAGAACATAATTCCCTTTAGAATTATTGAAGAAAAAAATTATTTTCCCAAAACCTGATAGATAAATTTGTTCTTAACCTATCATTGTCGCTTTTATTCTTCAATTCTATCTACCGTTTATCTTCATTTTCTTGTTCTTTTCAAATCTCCACCATGGCATGTCTGCAATTCACTCATTGAGAATTGCTCTAACTTCCTCTGTGTATCTTGACTGCATGGACGAGTATGAGAGAATAGAGCACAAGTGAGAGTTGTTCATTTTTTAGCAGCTAGACCCAAATAATGGCTCATTTTCCGTCATTTTCCCATAAAAATCACCCAAAGTCCTTCGTTTTCTTTGAAAAGTCCCTCATTTTCCTTTATTTTCCCATTGCACATCACCCACAGTCCTTTATTTTCCTCCATGAAAAATCTCACATTCTTAGGTTAGCACACAAACAGGGCTTATCTTCACTACCCAAGAAAACTTGCATTGGCAAACAAATTCCATTCCAGCAATCCCACCACCTACTCAAAGACCTAAGGAGCTATAGTGGGGATAACGAAGCGTGACTAGATGGTTTCAACGTGAGGTTCATTAAGCAAAATTGTAACACTCTAAAGAAGGATATTATCTTCCTATATAGGGAGTGATACATGTTCTTTTGAGTCCAACCTCACTCTACTTTTTGGTGCTCATTCCAAAAGTTATCATGGCCTCAAACATAAAGGATTTTGGATCTATCAATCTTCTAGGAAGCATTTATAAGCTTCTAGCAAAGATCCTAGTAAAGAAGATTGAGTCAGGTGATGTGAAAAGTTATAAAGGAATGTTGGCATGCTTTTGTGGGAGGGAAGGTAAATTCTAGATGCAGCTATGGTTGCTAATGAGGTGGTGGGTAATCTTTTGAGAAGTAGAGGGGAAGGAGTGATGTGCAAGGTTGATATAGAGAAGACATATGTATCTTGGAGCTTTGCTTTATATGCTACATAAAATGAGTTTTGGCTATAAATGAGGTTCTTGGATAAAGATGTGTATCTCGACTTTCCTTTGCAGTTATGGTCTCTGATAGTCCTTCAACATTCTTTAAGGCATTTACTTGCCTAAAATAGGGAGACCCACTTTTCTTCTCTTTTCTTTATCAAGGTGGGCAAAAACAGTGGCATAAAGGAGGCCCCCCAACTTCTTTTTGCAAATGATGTACTACTATTCTACAAGCTTGAGCCAATATTCTTAATGAATATCAAAGGTGTGCTATTTTCAAGTAGTCTTTGGGTGCAAGATCAACATATCAAAGTCAGAACTTATTAGGTTTAGAGATTGGGAGACTTGGTTACATTGGCTAGCATTTTAGGATGTAAGAAGGTTGTGCTCCCTATGAATTATTTAGATTTACCCCTAGTTCTAAATTGAAAGATATATCCATTAGGGAACCCATTGTCAATAGATTTTAAGCTAGACTCACAGTTTGGAAGAAGAATTCTATGTTAAAAGGAGTGCACCTGACTTTGAACAAGAGCACATTTGCAAATCTCGCTATTTGTTACCTACCAATTCTGATAACTCCAGTAAGTGTGGCAAAGAGATTGGGAGCTATCCAATATAGATTCATATGTTAAACCTAAATAAGAAAAGGAGTTTTCACTTAGTTGCATGGAAGTTAGTTAAAGAACCATGAGACGGGTGCCCTAGGTATTAGGTCAATGATTGAGTTCAACAAAGCCTTGCAAGGAAAGTAGATATGGATATTTCTGATGGAGATGACAAGATTTAGCTCCATTAGAAAAGACTTGGACATCCTTCTTTTTCTATTCTTAAAGTGATGTTTCCTTTTTTATTTAAAGAAACCAATAGTGAAAATTTATATATGAGGTATGTGAACTTGGTAAATATAGTCGTATAATATTTCTTATAAGTAATATGAGAATTCTTACTTTTTCATTAATTCATAGTGACATATGGGGTTCATCCTATACTCCTAATATTTCTGGAGTTAGATGATTTATGTATTTCATTGATAATTGTACAAGAGTCATGTGACCTTTCTTACTTAAATCTAAGTTTGATGGGGGTTGCATAGTACCTCGATTTTATAATATGATAAAAACTCAATTTAGATGTCATATCAAAAGATTTTGCAGTGATAATGGCAAACATTTTTTCAACTCACTCACTCTCATTCTTCTTTTACCAAGAAAAGATTATCTAGAATCTTCATGTGTCTATACAGTACAACAAAACAGAGTAGCAAGATGAAAGAATAGTCACTTTCTTGCTATGACCCGAGCTTTCTTATTGGGGGGAAAGCAATTCTTTCAGGTATTTACATCATTAATCAATTACCCTCAAGTGTTTTGGATTTTAAAAGCGCTACGGAAACACTCGTAAAATTTTATCACCGAAGTCGGTGTCACAAACCATTGAATCCCTAGAATAGTCTGTATATTTACTTTGTTCACATTCATTGACATTGGAGATGAAAATTTGATCCCAGAGCCTTAAAGTGCGTATTTGTGGGGTACTTCTCTTTTCAAAGGGGTATAAGTGCTACCATATGCTTATGTAGAAATTTTGTGTCTGCAAAGTTACATTTGTTGGAACAGACTCTTACTTTTTCTAACCTTATCTTTAGGAGAACTTATATTGAAAGATAAGAATACAGATTTCTTTGTTCACATCAACCTTCAATCATTTCCACCTCTCTAATCACCAACTACACTACCGTAGAAAAGCTCTCAAAATCCATCGTTACCACCTACCCAATTGCCACCTACACCACCACAAAAAATCTCTAAAAATATTCTAGAAAATCAACCTACGCAAGAAACCATGCATAGCCCGAGATTTACTCAAGTGTACTCAATAAGAAATAATATGGCCTGAGTTGAAGCAGGTTTAAGTATCAAAAACAAGTTCTAGAATTGAAGTCTTGAAACCTTGTACAACTTGATATTGATGTCTTTTACAATCCGTAAAGGAACCAAGGAATGCATTAAGTACTCTCTTTATCCAATCTCACAGTTTGTGTCGTTTAATAAATATTCACAATCTCATAACAATTTCCTTACGAGTTTGAATGATGAGTCTATCCCTAACACTTTTGATGCATTATCCTATGAAAGATGGAAAATATAATGAATATTGAAATGCAACCACTGAACGAACCAGACGTGGGAAGTGGTGAATTTATCCAAATGAAAGAAACCTATGAGATGCCAATGGATTACAATAAAATATTAGGGTGGTGGAACAACAGAGAGGTAAAAGACAAAGTTGGTGGCCAAAGACTATATCTAAACCTATGGGATAGATTATCAAGAGACATCCGCTCTAGTTACTATGATGAAATTAATGCGAATCTTGTTGTTTCTATCTATCCACTTTAACTAGCAATTGAAACGATTCGATATAAAGAGTGTTTTTCTGTACAGAAATCTATAAGAAGAAATTTATGTGGAAATTTCGCCAATATTTACATGCAAGAACAATAAATTGTGTAAAGTGGAAAATGCATTTTATAGGCTCAAACAATCCCAACACATGGTTTGGTAGATTTCCAAAAATAATATTAGACTTGAGATGTAAACGAATTCAAGAAAATCGTACTCTATTTCTCAAACACTCAGAACTAGGGAGAGTTACAATTCTCTTAATATATATTGATGATATTATTGTGATAAGGGATGATGAGAAAAAAAATTGATGCTCAAATAATGCATGATCAAGAAGTTTGAGATCAACAAATTAAGAAAATTAAAGTACTTTCTTGAAATTAAAGTTGTTCACCTAAACTCGGGGATTTTCATCTCACGGCAAAAATATATAAATGAACTACTAAAGGATACTGATAAGATAGCATGTAAACTAACTAGCATTCTTATTGATCTCAATCACAAATTGGAAGTAGTAGAAGAGGATACAGAGATAGATAAGGGAATGTACTAAAGATTAGTTAGAAGATTGATATACTTATTACAAACAAGACCAAACATTATCTATTCAATAAAGTATAATAAGTCAATTCATGCAGAACTATAATCAGATGCACTTACAAGCAGCCTACAAAGTGTTGCATTACCTGAAGGGGACACCTGAGAAAGATATCATGTTCAAAAGGAATGATAGGTTACTCCTTAAAACCTATATCGATGTAGACTATGAAGGGTCAATGGTGGAAAGAAAATCTACCACATGTTATTGTACATCCTTTGAGATAACTTGGTCACTTGGAGTACAAAGTAAAATATAGTTGCGAGATCGAGTGTAGAGTCAGAATTCTGAGTAATGGCACAAGAAGTGTGAGCTCCTATGGTTAAAGAGGATTCTTGAATTTTAAGAATCAAATGGAATGATCTTATGCTTTTATTGTGGCAATAAGTCAACTATAAGCATCACACATAATTCAGTACAATACGACAAAACGAAATATATTGAGATTAATAGACATTTCATAGAAAAGAAGGTAGATAGTGGTCTTAAATGTACACTATACATGTCTACCAACTTAGAACTTGCGTACGTGTTAACCAAAGGATTGAATAATCCAGTATTTTAGACTATCATTGCCAAGCGAGTGGATAGACAATATTTACTCCTCAGCTTGAAGGGGTGTATTGAAGAACAAACTATATATATAATTAATCTAGGAGATTAGGTTAAAGCACATTCTTGACAGTCCCAAGTTAGTCTCTTAATTTCTCATATATTTACTTGCATAAGTTATGAAATAAAACGTAAAGTTTTAGCCCAATTGGAGGTTGATTAGGCAAAAAGGTCAAAGCGTTTTCACTTCCTTTTCTAACTTTGTTCCCGTCCTTCATCGCCAAACCCTAGCATTGTCTTTCTTCATGAAAAGAGATGAAGAAAGAATTGATGTCTGTATTTGTTTTATTTTTTTTATGTTGAGGTTAATAATAATATTACTATTATTAATAATATTTTTTTGGAGAAAATAATAGTGATAATATTATTATTGATGAATATAGGTGCAGAAAAGTGATAGAATTACTGGAATTGTGCTGTGAGAGATGCAATTACAATTCTACACATTGCGCTTCCGTTGCTGATCTGCTCAAGCAAATCAGGAAGTAAGCCACTTTTTGCACAAACCAGAGTGCAGATTCACCGAAGCAGAATCCATCTTTTCATTGGTGCTGAAACAATTTTTGAAGGCAATTGTCTTTGCCTATGGTGTGTTTGTTCCAGAAGAGAAGCCTTCTTTGCCTGCTCTTCTTGCTGCATTGCCTTCTCCTAACAAATTTTGCAATTTTATACATGCATGTCTGTATATATCTCTCACCAGACAATTTTATTCCCCATGGAATTACTTGAACTGAGGAATATTCTCTCTTCTTTCAAATAAATCCCTCTCTGAATTGAATTCTAATCTTTTTTTTTACCTAAGTATGGATTAAGAGCCAAGGTAAGAGATAGACTTTCTTTTGGTCCACTTTTCCCCATCCATGAATTTGGAGTTAAGATGTATATTCGCGTATTGAAAAGATAGGAATAGGAATATATCAATTATCATCCGATTCATGACATTGTTGTTTGTAGAAGTATGATAAGAAAATTTGTTGATATATATATATTTATTTTCAAATTTATTAGTTTGTATCCGAGCAAAATTTGAAAAACTCAATTTATAAACGGATCGTAATGCTGTATTTCAATCTTTTTGTCATTGAAAATAAAGCCATATAGGCACACACGTAAGTTACCAAACATAGACAAAGGTTTGGGTGGTTTTATCACCGGAGAACCCTCTTACAGTTATGTTTTTGCATTAAATAGCTCTACTTTTCAATTGAATGAACTAGTCCTAGGAATATTTTGGATAAAAATGTGTAAAATAAGATCGCAATTAAGTCTTGACTTTGCATTTATTTAGATGCACAAGTGACAAGAAAAGAAGATAGAATTGGACAAAAGAATAAAACGTACTAGGCAAAAAAATTGATTTATAATTCATAAGTCTTTAATTTTTTTCTTTTTTTGAGAAATTAGTACGTTATTTGATATTTTAAAAAAATTATAGAAATAACTAATTTTATTAAAAATATTAACTTATTTGAACCAACACATACAAAAAATTATCAATAACAATAATATTCTATTATTAAGTTTCTCTTATATTTATAAACGATAGTAAAGGTTTAAAATATATAAGAATTATATATCAAAGATGAAGAAAATCATAAAATTAAAGAATAAGTAAATCATGAATTTAAAGATGAAGAAAATTATAGTATTAAAAAAAAAATCAAGATGTTAAAGATAAAATAAATTAAGTTAAAAAGGTAAAATTATAATTTTTGTAATTAATTCTATTAATTGTTTATTTCTTTTCCGTCCTTGAAAATCTATATATATAGGGTAGTAATATTCGATAGAATACAAATCAATCAAAAAATCATTCTAAGCAAGATATAAAGTCTTAAATTAAAAAATCTCTAAACTTTTTTATAAACTATTTGTAGTTTTCATTGTTGAAATTAAAAAAAAAAAATCTAAAAGATGTTAGCCTTTATAACCAGACACCACCCTCCAGTCAATAGCCACCATAGGGCTAGAAACCACCACCAACCGACCTTCATAGTCAGCCCAAAAGTTGCCACTTCTCCCTTTATCACCATACTTCCAACCTGTAATAGTCACCATAGATACCATTTTCAACTCATCTCTATCACAAATCTTTACACACAAATGCGTGTGTGTCAGCTGTTGGTAACCTTGTCACAACTTCGGTTTAGATCCAAGCTTATATGAGTCAATGCAGAATCATTGAGTTGACTTAGTGATTCCATGGTCTGAGTTAACTTGATACAGAATTAGTGTTTCCTTATATAGCCAAATTACTAGAGTAAATCATAACATGACAACTTCATATTTTGGTAAATTCAGAATAGAAATTGAAATACTAAGGGCACTACTTGAGTCTCTAGAGATACAAACAAGTACCATTTTATTGGCAAACTCAAATATAGCTTCTATCTCACATGAGCTAAATATTTCAGTATAGACTCAAGAGGCATAGATCATAAAATTAATATATCTAAAATATTTTTATACATATATTACATATCTAAGTAACAAAAAGATTATCATTATAGATAATTTTCCTAATACTATTAGAGGTAAAGATAACATCAAGCTTAACTCTATCGTTGTCCTCAAAAAATATATTACGTGTCCTCATGTTATGCAATGATCTTGTATTAGTGAGTAAATTATCACAAGACTCGAACTATAAAGTAATATTTGTTTCTTCTCATTATGATTTGCAAGATCATAATTTTGAAAAGATGATTGGATGCACTGAAATTAGAAATAGACTCTACTACTTGGATCCGCTATAGGGATCATTCTACTATTACTACTGGCCTCACGCACAAGATCTTGCTTCAATATAAAATATTACAGTAAATGCAAACATGGCAAGTTCATAGTTTAGTAAATTATGAGTGGAGATTGAAAGATTAAAGGCATGATTTGAGTCTTCAGAGAAACAAATAAATATCGAATTATTAGCACACTCAGATATAACTTTTATCTCACAGGATTTAAATATCTCAAATAAATCATTTGAAAACACTTGGATTATAAACTTAGAAGTCACAAATCATATGACTAATACTTGTAAATATTTTTTTATATATATTTTATGTGTAAATAATAAAAAGATTATCATTATATACTATTCTCTTGGTATTATTACGTGCAATATGACATTAATTTTAGCTCTACCATTGTCCTAAGAAATATATTACATGTCTCATTTGTGCACTAATCTTGTATCAATGAGCAAATTATCACAAGACTTGAACTACAAAATAATATTTTACTCTTCTCACTATGACTTTCAACACTAGAATAAAGAAAATATGATTGGATGCATTGAAGGCAAAAACAGACTCTATTATTTAGATGTATGTAGAGGATCCTTTCTCTTATAACTACTAACCTCACACATAAAATTTGACTTTATCATAAAAGACTTGGAAACCCATCATTCTCTATTTTAAAGATGATATTTCTTTCATTATTTAAGAATTCAAAATATAAAAATTTACACTATGATATCTGTGAGTTTGTAAAATATAAGTATATGATGTTTTTCACAAGTAATAAATAAAGTTTAATTCCATTTTGATTAATTCATGGTGATATTTGGGAACCATTTTGCATATCTAATATTTTTAGAGTTTGATGGTTTATATTATTTATTAACAATTGCATTAAAATCACTTGGTTGTTTTTACTTAAAACTAAATATTATATTAGTCATATCATACATTAATTTTGTAATGTTATAAAAATCCAACTTCGAATATCCGTAAAAATTATGTACCTATAATGCCAAAGATTTTCTCTATCACACACTTTCCTCATTCTTCATCAAGAAAAAATATTTCATGAATCATTATACATACAAACACTACAATATAATGAAGGCGGAATGCAAAAACAAAGTTACCTTCTAACCACCACTAGAGTTGTTCTATTTCATAATAGTATCCCAAAACAATAATGAGACAAAGTCGCTCTTACTGCCACCTATATTATTAATCTTTGGCCCACAAGTTTTCTTGACTTCAAAAGTCCTTTTAAAATACTTCAATAGTTCTATCCAATAGTAAGTGTCACAAATAATCTTATCTCCCGAATATTTACATATATTGCATTTGTTCATATTCATTCTCACCAAAGAGAAAAACCTAATCTCTGAATCCTGAAATATGTATTTATGGGATATTCTTCTCAAAATATGATACAAATGTCATCATCTATTTACCCAAAAATTTTATATGTTTATAGATGTCACATTTGTTGAACAAAAATCCTACTTCACCCACCATTATCCTCAGGGGAAGCTTATATTAAAAGATAAAAAAATAGAATTCATAATTGATTTTAACCTACCACCATTGTTACATACCTCAAAACCAACAACATAAGAGACTGTTCAAAATCCACCAAAAATCTCACCACCATAAAAAAACCTTCAACGTTCATTATCTCAAGAAATCATATTAGAGCCTAAGTTTTCTCACATGCATAGAAGGTAGAAGATGCAAAATACTAAAATAAAGTAGGTCCAAGACTCTAACCTTGATCTTAAAATTGAGGTAAGTCTTAGAAAACTTATTGTATTTTATAAATGTATAAGAGAATGTATTAAACATCTTTTATACTTTATCTAATAATTTGTGTCATTTGATAAGTATTCATTAATATAGAAATTTTCTCATAAGTTTAAATACTGAGTAATCCCTAATATAGTTTTTTAAGCCATTATCCTGTGAAAAATAAAGAAATATTGTGAGTGTGAAAATGCAGGCACTTTAAAAGAATCATACTTGGAAAACAATGGATCTACCAAAAGGAAAGAGACAAATGAAATGTGAAATAAGTTTTCTAAATCAAACATAAAATGAATGAAACAATCGAGAGACATAAAACTAAGTTGATAACTAAGTATATCCACATACATATGAAATAGATTATGATGAGACATTCACACCAGTCACCAAGATGAATACTATGCGAATTTTGTTGTCATTAATTACCAATTTTGACTAACAATTATAGCAGTTTGATGTAAAAAAAATGTCTTTTTGTATAGAGATTTAGAAGAAAATATCTATATTGATATTATTGACTACCATACTTTATTATTTATTATTTAATTAGTTTATTTTGTTGGAATAAAAATACTTTTAAAATCAATATATCTATAAATCTAAATATATAATCTCGTACTGAATCAATAAAAAATGTAAATGGAAGTGTACCTGAATCCATCGTAGAAGATTCGATTGCATTCTGCGGTAAGTACTTCTGAATCAACATAATGCCTCAAAAGCTAGTTTTTTTTCAAGTGACATGATGTTAGAAAAATAAAATGGCAGTTTTGTTATTCGGGGACCATAACTACCTTTTATATCGATAAACATTTATAATTTTCATTTTGCCCATCATAAAACGAGAATATTACAAAAATAGTATTTGCACATTACAAACTCATATTTAAATCTGATGCATTAAGATTCAATACTTTTTAACTGTAATTGATCACTTTTAAATGAATCAATTAAATTGATAGTCTGATATAGATACCAAGACCCCCAGTAAGCCCACATATTAGAAAAACTCCAACAATCTCCTATTCGGGTTTTATATGACACCTTAACTATACATTAAATAACCATAAAAGTACTTAGAACTGTACTATCAATACCTAAATGCATCACCAAAATAATTATATTCATTGATCATAACGACATGTGATCAAAACGGTCTTCGCTACAGCTATTGTAGTTAAAATCTTTAATGGTTACGTATATCAGTATAACCGAACGACATAGATCAAACATGGATGTACAATATGAAAATTACATATTATGTGATCTAAACATACCTATTTCCAACTGGTCCTGCCTTAACCTTAGTGAGATCAACTGTAAGAAAACTCATAGATAATATATATAAATAAAAAACAAAACACAAGAACTGTAATGAAATCATATATACATAAACAAAAGTCAAAGCATAAATTTTATGACGTCTTACAAAATAAATGCAACTAAGGTACAAGACTCCCATTGAACCTACACACCATCAAGGGATAAAACACCCATATGAGCAATGTGCTCATGAAAGACCTTAGGTGGTAATTCCTTAGTGAACGGATCTGCAATCATAAAGTTTGTTCTAATGTACTCTATCGATATCTACTTACTCTGAACTTTTTCTTTAACAACGAAGATATCTATATACTTAGACTTGGTCAAGCTCCTATTGTTATTAGAATACATAACTGCAAATTTATTATCACAAAATTACTTTAATGATCTTTCTATGCCATCAACAATACGCAGGCCAGTGACAAAATTTTGCAACCATATTCCTTGATTGGATGCCTCATAACAAGGTACAAACTATGCTGACATAGTAGAAAAAACTACAAGTGTTTACTTAGCACTCTTCTAGGAGATAACTTCCCCAGTAAGTAAGTAGATATAGTCTTATGTAGATTTTCTGATGTCTTGACATCTGGTGAAATCAGAATCAGAATAACCAATAATCTCCAAGTGATCTGACATCTTGTATTTAAGCATATAACTTTTTATTCTTTATAGATACCGCATGACACATTTAACTGTTTTTCAATGATCCATACTTGAATTGCTTAAATGTCTAACTAACATCTCAATAATGTATGCAATATTTGGATGCATATAAACATGTGCATACATAAGACTCCCTACAATTGAAGCATAATGAACCTTTTGCATCTCTATAATCTCTAGGTCATTCTTAAGGCATTTACTTAAACATATTTTTTTTAGACACAGTGGAGTCACTTGGTTTACAATCCTATACGATAAACCTTTTAAGAATCTTTTTGATACAGCTCTTTTGTGATAATTCAAGAATACTCCGAGAGCAGTCTTGATGTATCTACATCCCTAATACAAAAGAGGCATCCCCAAGATCTTTTATCTCAAATTTTGTTATCAGAAATCTCTTGATTTTATACAATAAACCTATATCACTACTGGCAAACAGTATGTCATCGACATATAAAATTAGAAAAATATACTTACTTCCACTGAACTTTTGGTATACATAATCTTTCATTAAATTCATCTTAAACCAAATAAGATGATTACTTGATGAAATTTGTGATACCATTAATAGGAATTCTGCTTAAGTTTATAGATGAATTTTTTTAGTTTGCAAATCACTTGCTTTACATTTTTTGATATAAAGTTTTCTGATTGTACTATATAAATTGTCACATCAATATCACCCATTGAGAAATGTTATCTTAATATCCATCAAATGTAACACAAGATCAAAATGTGCCACTAAAGCTATTATAGTCTTGAAATAGTCTTTTGACGAATTCGGAGAGAAAGTCTCTTTATAACCGTTGTCTTTTTTCTATGTAAAGCCCTTAACGATAAGACGGGTCTTGTACCTCTTCATATTACATTTTGAATCCCTCTTGATTTTAAATATCTATTTATAACCAATGAGGTTCGCATCCTTAGGTAATGGGACAAGATCTCAAATGACATTGTCATTCATAAACTTTATCTCTTCATTCATGGTATCAATCTATTTTTGAGAGTTAGAACTTTATACGGCTTGATGGAAGTTGATAGGATCATCTGCCACAGTATTAATGTCAAACTCATGTTCTTGGATATATATAATATAATCATCTGGAATCGCACTTCTCCTCTCTTTAGTGAATCTCCTTAATGTCATAAATTTTGGAGGATGTAAAGTTTGTGCTTGAGGAATAATTTCTTAAACAGGAACAGGAGATATTATGACATTGTTTTGATTTGGATTTGCTTGTTGGACAATGTTCAGTATAAGAACTTGATCTTGATCATTATTAAGAGCAACTAAGGGAATAGGAATATCGAGTAATTCTTCGTTAAATACAAGGTCTCGAACTCTTTCTCCCCCTGCAAACTCAACATTCTCAAAGAATTAGATATTTTTCATCTCAAAAATTATATTAACAATGGGATCATAAAATTTATAACCCCTGAATCATTTAGAATAACTAATAAAATAGAACTAACTGTTCTGGAGCCCAGTTTTTTTCCTATGGCAATAAGGCCTAACCTCAGCTGGACAGTATCAAACTAGGCCTTTTGCCCGTCCAAATCTCATAAGGAGTCTTTGTAGTTGCTTCAGTTGGAACTTTGTTGAGTAAATATGTTGTGGTTTTTAATCCTTCTCTCTAGAGTTATTCAAGTAAGGTAGAAAGACTAATCATACTCCTCATCATATCCTTAAGTGTTCTGTTCCGCCTTTCAGCAACATCATTCATACTAGGAGAATCTGACATGGTATATTATAAGATGATACTGTATTCCTCTAGGAATTGAGCAAACGGCCTAAATACTATTCACTTGATATGTCAAATCTACCATAGTATTCACCACCATGGTTAAATTTAACAATTTTAATCATTTTGTTAAGCTGGTTCTCAACTTCTACTTTAAAACTCTTGAACATATTCAAGGACTAAGATTTCTCATAAATGAGATATAGATAGTCATATTTGGATTAATCATCTATGAACGTTATGAAATATTGTTGTTCATTCTAAGAAATCATAGGGAATGGTTCACAAATATCTGCATAAATAAATTCTAATACGTTCATAGCTTTGTTGGTACCTAATCTTTTAATGTTTGTCTATTTACCCTTGATCTAGAAGTTCATCTGACACAAGTCTCTTAATTCTCTTTTGGAAGATATGACATAATCTCTTGTGCAATAATAAACTGGAATTCTCCTTGGCTGATTTTTTCTTTACACTTCTTGTACCAATATGTAAGGATTTATTATAAGAAGCAATTGTATTAGGTAAATAAAGATTATCATGCGCTGATAAAGAAGCAGAACCAACAAGATTTGATTTAAGAAAAAGACTAAATTTTCTATTTTTAAATAAACATGAATAATCAAATTTATCCAACAGAGAAACATAAATCATATTTCGTCTAAATGACGATACAATAAAATTCTATTCTAAATCCAAATAAAATTCAATACTTAACAATAATCTAAATTTTTCAATTAATTCTACTTCGACTAGTTTGTCATTGCCTATATAAATGAATCTGACAACATCACTTGACTTGTGGCAACCCTACATAGACATACTAATGTAAGTTGTGGCACTAGAATCTATCCAATAACTGTGTGTAGGTATAGAAGTTATATTAATCTCATAACAAACAAAATTAAGAAGCATACATTTATTTGTACCACATGCATGATAGTCAGCACGTTGCTTCTTCTAGTGTCCCGAAGCTTTACAAAAGAAACAAACATTTTCGATCTGAACCTTTTGTTGCTTCTTCTGTTGTACTGAAATCGCAACAGATTTACCTTTTTTTTTTTAGTTCTTCTTATCCTTTGATATTATTGCGAAATTAGTACTCTCTGTCTTCTCATACTTGAATCTTTCCTTCTCTTGAACACAATGTAAAATGAGCTTATTCAGATTCTAGAATTCCTTCTAACAGTTGTATGTCACGTTAAAATGATTGAACTGGAGTGGAAGAGAAATAAAAATTAAGTACATAAGTACTTTTTCTGACAATTCTACTTCAATTGCCTTGAGCTTTGCATGCACATGTGATATCTCCATTATGTACTCTCTGATATTTTTATTTTCTTTACACCTCATTGAAACTAGAGTCAACAGAAATGTGCATGCTTCGATCTTATCACGTTTGGTGAAACGTTGTTCTAGAAAATGAAACAAATCTCTAGCTATTGTGATCTTATTAGACATAGTGCCTCGAAAAACCTCTAGAATAGTTTGTTGCATAAGCAACATATTCATACGGTTTGACTGATTTCATCTTTCAAACTCATTCTTTTACTCAGAAGTACTGTCAGAAGTAATCAGATCAGTTAATCAACCCGTCAAGCCCAATCCAGATCCATAACTCAAAGCACAAATCAAACATTATTCTTCCATTACTTGAAATATGTGTCATTCAACATTATGATGGAATTAACATTCGCAGAGATACTTCTAGTAGAAAAAAAAACTGAATAGAGAACAAACAAAAAATAAATTAATTAATACTCACATAAAACTGTAAATCATAAAATTTAATAATAAATTTTAACTAAAGGTATATTTTCATATCAAGATATCATGCACTTCATTAACACTCTATCTTTAGACAGAATATTAACTTGTAAGTGGTACTGTGTAACAGTAATTAAATATAGACGGTATAAACACATCAAATAATAAACGTTCATTTGAGCCGATTTAAAGTTCACATATTATACTAAATAATTGTTATATATTCATTACCACAAAAATAGAATACAATAATATTAAATATTAACCTTCTTTTGGACCGATTAAGATTCATATAAATTACATTTATGCAACTATTTATATTATAAAATAAATAAATTATCTATAAGAGATGTCATTTTGTTGACATATTTTATAAATCAATTTATTTCAATATATATATGTACATACTAATATTAAAATTCAAAACTAAAATCAAATTTAAACAAATTAGGAAGAAAATTGACCACAAAATAGCTAAGAATACATTTAAAACAAAAACTTTTTTAGTCAAAATGATGGTTGTTGACCGGTCAAAGTCAATGTTGACCGTTGATCGGTCAACCATTGATTATTGACCGGTCAACTATTGACCAAGTCGGGTTAACATCCGGTCGGGTCTTGGATCGGGTTGGCCCAGCCTAAACCCGTATGGGTTTTGGCCCACCCGAATTGGTCTTTCTCTTTTCTCCATTTCCTTATTTTCTTTCCTTTCTGTGGAATAAACCCGCATAATTTTTTTTTAAAAAAACTTAACCCTAAAAACCAAGCTCATTTGGACATAAAACACATAAGTCCATAACCTAAAAAAAAAAAAACTTTTTTCTTCTTTCTTTTTTCCTTCTTCTTCCTCGCGTTCAAATGAGCATTTGAGTGCTACAGTAACGATTAGAAAAACTAACCATTACGCATGAGATTTGGTAGTCATTTTGAATGTCGAATGGTCGTGTCACTGTTGGGTTCATACAGCAGCGGTCGGCTACTTCTTTCCTTCCTTTTGTTTTTGTTTTCTCTGCTGCATATATATATACATATATATTCATCCTAAACTCATATATATATATATAAATATTTTTTTTGCTTTAATTTTTTTATTTTGAAATTCATATATATATTTGCTTTAAAAATAAATATATATTTCTCATAAATCCATATATAATTTTTATTTTTTAAAATACATGTATACATATTTCTAATCCTCATATATATATACACACGCATATATATATTTCTTTTCTTAAATCCTGAATCCAAAATCCAAAAATCATAAAAAATAACTTGAATCTCAAAAATTCAATACGAGAAATGCTATGATACAAATTGTTGGAATAAAAATACTTTTTAAATTAATAGATCTGTAAATCGAAACATACAATCTCATACTAAATCATTAAAAAATGTAAACAAAAGTGTACCTGAATCTATCGCGGAAGATTCGGTTGTGTTCTGCAGTAGATATTTCTGAATCAACACGATGTCTCAAAAGCTAATTTTTTTTTGGTGAAAAAATTTCAAAAAAATAAAATGGTAATCTTGTGATTCGGAGACCATAACTGCCTTTTATACTGAGAAACTTTTATAATTTTTATTTCACTCATCATAAAAAGAAAATATTACAAAAATAGTATATACATATTATTAGCTCATACTTAAATCTGATGCGTTATTTTTTAACCGTATTTGATCACTTTTAAATGAATCTATTAAATTGATAACTTGATACGTATACCAAAGCCCACATTAAGCTCACATGTTAGAAAAAAATTCAACTTATTTTTTATTAGTTAAGAGGATGTAATTAGAGTTTTACTAAAACAATAATATCATGTAATTAGAATTTTAGTAGAATAAGAATTTTCTTATTAGTAGGTTACGAATTTTATAAATATTCTAAGTATAACAACCTAAAGTGTGAGAAATAAAATTATTATTTTCTTTCAAAAGTCAACATTGTATTAGGGCCAAAATAAGATTATTTTAGGGTTTTAATTTTAAGATTTCTTTCAAACCCTAAGATAACATAATATCCTATGTTAGTGTCTATTTATCCAAATCTATCCTTATCACCATTCTAAACAACGTCAAAAGCCTCATCACATAGTAGATCAGAGAGAGAATAAACAGTAGCAACAACAGTGGCTGTTGACAGATCTGCAACCAGATGAAACTAGTACACTATTCGGCGATGTAGCCTGAAGATAAAGAAGCAGATATGTGCACGTGATAAGGAAGACGACCTACGCATACAGTTTGAGAAAGCAAACCGTGTGTGGCCTATAAGGTGAGACAAGCTTCAGCGCGACCAAAACCGAATAAGGTGACTCACGTGGCCGCTTTTTGACGGACTGTTGTGTTATTGAATCTATTGTACTGAGGAAGATAGATTTGTCCAATGATTTTTTAAAACCAAAGGGCTGAAAAAGAAGGGACTGCATTCGTTTTTGTGAAACCAAAAGAGTTGGAGACAAATCACGCTACGGAGCTTGCCAAACAAGCATACTCAACTGCGATGACCTACTTCACACAAAGGCAGAATCAACGCATTTTTGGAACGATCTCACTGAATCCGTGCCTAATCTAAACCCACCAGTGTGTTATGTGTGGTTTTCGGTAATTTTCAGCCATGACACATGAATTTCCAGTGACTGTGCATGTGCTGGCTTATGGAGGCGTGTGAGACTCCAGTGGTTACAAGTGGTGGTATTCCTAGTGGTGTAGCGTGGTGGTATTCCCAATGGCGTAGCATGGTGAGATTCCCAGTGGCGGCATGTGGTGGTCCAGTGGCAGCGCATCCAGCAACGTGTGAGAGCTTGTGTGATATGAGCCCGAATTATTTTAAAATCGAGCCTAAGCTATTTTAGAGCCGAGCTCGAGCTGTTTTGAATAAGGCTGAATCATTTTGGGTCGAGCCGAGTCGAGCTACTGCATAACAAATCCGGTTTCAGTTTGGAACACTTATTGGCATTCTTTGGTACTGATTAGAAGGATGGCTTTTCAAACCTTTATATGTAAGTTGGACATGTGTGATATATCTGTGACAACTTAATGGGGGGTGTTAACTACCCTATTTTATTATTTAATTAGTTAAAATGATATAATTAGAGTTCTACTAGAATAATAATATCATGTAATTAGAATTTTAGTAGAATAAGAATTTTCTTATCAATAGGTTAGGAATTCTATAAATACCTTAAATGTAACAACTTCAAATATGCGAAATAAAATTATTATTCTCTCCAAAATCAACTGATATTCCCTAGGTTTTAAGAGATGACCAAGAGCTAATAAGGTATGTAAAATAAAGAAGACTTTATATGGATTAAGTAATCATCAAGAGCATTATTTGACAAGTTTGTAAAGGTGATAATAAATTTTGGATTAAAGCAGACTCAAGGAGACTATAATCTTTTCATCAAACACTCAAAGACAAAGGAAGTTACAGCTCTCCTAATATATATTAATGACATTATCGTAATAGAAAATCATGAGAATGAGCAAGGAACACTAAAATAATGCGTAACAAAAGAATTTAAAATCAAAGAACTATGCAAGTTGAAGTATTTTTTTAGAAATTAAAGTAGTTCGCTCTAAGTTTGGGATTTTTATTTCTTAAAATAAATACATTCATGACCTGTTAAAAGACATTGACAAGCTAGTACGCAAACCAGTTAACATTCATATTGATTCTAATAATAAACTAAGAATAGTAGAGAAAGATAATTTAGTAAATAAAGAAATATATTGAAGATTAGTTGGAAGATTGATTTACTTGTCTCACATAAGATCAGACATCGCTTATGCAGTAAGTGTTATAAGCTAATTCATGCACAATATGAAATAAGTGCACCTACAAGCTACAAATGGCAACTTGCAAGTGTAATAGTGGTCGACAAGGTAATAAGGACTTAAAAAAATAAGCAAAAAGAAATAGAAATAGAAATAGTGAGAGTGTGAGAGATTAATAGGAATCACACTAAGCCATAGGTTAGGGATCTTTTCAAATAAGAATGTTGTATTTGAAAAAAGTGAAATAGCTCGTCAAGTGCGATATTCCCACTGGGCAATCACTATCGCCTGTAATACTTGTCGTTTTTCATGAGGTCGCCTGTGAAGTCTTACCTAGTGAACCCTAAGCTGCCAATACTCCCTCAATGAAGCTTCTTAGTATACAATTCCTTCTTTTTGGAGAACAACATTGTTTTATTCATGAAGGATTTACAATTGGGAAGTAACCAATAATCTCCCATAGAATTCAACTGCATGTTCTAAGTGGAGAACTATAACAGCATAATTCTGTGATGTTTTGATGTGTTGATTGAATAAAAAGATGAGATTTGAGTTATGTATTTTTGGGAGAAAACAAAGAAATGAAGATTAGAATAAATAATGACGGATTTGTAAAAATAGGATGCAAATTTCATATAATAATATCTTTAGGATTTTTTTATCTTATTACTATCTATATTCTCAGTTTTCTTTATTAATACTTTCACAACTTGATTTCTTGATTTAAATGTCAACAAAAATATTTTTTGGTTTTCTGAAGGAAAGACTAAAAAAAAAAGAATTTCTTTTTAAAGTTTAGAATTTTGAGTTGCTTTAACTGTTATATGAAAACCAAACAATAAATGAAAAATTAAACTTTTTCCACTAAAAGATTAACGTCATTGTGTTAAATCATATTTTGTAAAAAATTAAAAGTTTGGGGATTATTTTGTAATGAAAATAAATATTTAGTACTAAAATAGAAAAAATAGATTAATAAGAAATTAGTTAAACCATTAATTAGAAATCCATTTACCAAGGCGATGATCAGGCTACTTCGAGATGATGATCATCACAATGGGGCTGAAACATGATTCAAACTCTTACGGGAGGCAACCGTGGGGAATTTTTTATAATGTGCGAAAGTCTAACAAACCAATATCGTGTGGAGGTAGAAGGCCCATGGGTTGTGAACTTCTTTTCCCAGATAAGAAGCAACAACGGATGCCAAAAATAAAAAAAAAAAGGTCTTGGACACGTGATGGATCTTGAAGTACTATTTTTGTATCGCCTTTGACCAAATCTACCCACATTAGGATTATCCGTTAATGGTTGATCGAGTTTGATGGATTCGCCTTTGGAAATAAGAAGTTCTAATCCTGGGGGGAGGGGGACAATATCAACCACTTAACATCCATTCGATGCATCGAGGCCTTATAGGCAGTGGTTTACCTTGCAGCAGATATCAATAGTTCGAGTTTGCTTATCTTCAACTCGTAAACTTAGTCGATATGAAACTATATAATAGGGCCAAATTTTTCTGATTCAGCAATTCGATCTATGGCTTCTCATTCATAGACATTGATAAGATAAGATCTTCCCATTTAATAGTACTTTAGGATGACATAGCCTTCAAGTGAAAGGTGAAGTTCAAACAAAGAAAGGCTTACAATGGATACCTAGGCACCCAGAGACAAAGAAGGCGTAGTAAGCGACAAAATATTTTAGGGAGTTAAAAATAAGCATGGATCTAGAGATTTTCGAATAGGTCAACATTTTGAATAGCTACTGAATCCATCGGCAGGCAAGAGACAACGTGGTAAACTGAAACATCTTAATAGCCAAAGAAAAAGAAAGCAAAAGTGATTTTCATAGTAGCCGCGAACGAAACAGGAGCAATCTAAACCGTAAAAATGGGGTTGTGGGAGAGCAATAAAAGTGTTATGTTGTTAAGCGAAGCGGTGGAGTGTTGCACCTTAAATGGTGAGAGTCCAGTAGCCCAAAGCATCACTAGGTTATGCCTTAACCTGAGTAGCATAAGGCACATGGAATCCTAATTAAAAAATTAAATATGAAACTTCATACACCTTAAGATTCATAAGATGAAAAGAGAATTTTTAAGGTCTTTATACTCATTATACCTACCATTAGATGGATTAGGGTTACTCTTATAGCACATCCTTGTATAATGTTCAAGGCTCTAAGCTAAGTAGCAGGAGCAACTTTTAATTTGTTATAAGCATAAACAATGGATCCAATAGGTTCTTACCAATAACCACGCCCGTTGAATAGAAACATTAAACTAAAAACTCATACAAAATGAGCACTTAGGAAAAAAAGACCATATGCAGATAATAGAAAACCATAAGATTGAATTACTTGGTATGTTTGCATTCATAAAAAATCGTGTAGCCACCCATTAATATTAATGGAACTCTGCACAAAGTTTCCTCTCGTGATATGAGTTACCACTCTCTGATCGTTTATACTACCCCAAACATCTGAGTGCATTTTCCAAATGAATGGAATATTATTGCAAAAATGGAAAGGAGCAATAAAATAATAATAATCATAACAATCAATTAAAAAAAATGGATTATTATACAAATATTTTATATAGAAAGATAAATAAGTCCATTTATTTAGTTCTACCTTTCTTATACCTATTAGATATATATTCACTGAAATATACTTATATATAATATACAAATTCAAATTATAAGATAAGACATCTTTACAATTAAGAATATAACAATAATAAGTACAAATATTAAATTGAGGTCCATTCTATGACAAACTTGGCCTTTATTTTTATACCTTTAGTGGGCCTAGTATATCTAGTAATTGCAGTGGCTTCTTTATCTCTTCATGTTAAAAAATTGAGGGGTACCCATCATCTTCTCTGTTATTTCCCCCATATTCTAACCTCATCAATATTAAGACTTTCACTCCTAAATTACCCACTCCCAGTTCACCAACATTGATGATGATGATTGCTTAATCAATATGAAAGAAGGAGAAGCAACTAACTAGCAACAACATTGAGCAAGGGTAGATGGGCTGTGAGTTTGGGTTCATGCCAAAAATTTACACACTTGTGAATCTGTATGTTGGGAACGAAGAAGACGATGTCAGGACGAACGAGAGCGAGAAAGAGGGACCAAATGAGGAGGAATTGGTGGTCCAGGCACAAAGTAATGAAGAGGTAGAAGCTAAAAGGACCAAAGGTGGCAATTAGAATATCTACATTTAGGATTATAGGTTTATATAATGATATATTATATATATTAGCCAATCCCAACATAATGTGATCAGGACGAGCCAGTTTCTTCTATTTGCACATTCCTAGATCGAGTTGGACTAAAAAATTTGACTTGGTCTGATCCACATTTAAAAATTTAATTCAGTACAATTCTTTAATCAAAATTGAAAAATACACATGACTAACTGTGTCCAGATTATGAGCATACATTTTAAAAATAATTTAAAATACAATATGACAAAGCAACCTTTTTGCACCTCATTACGATAAAGAAATCTATGGCTCATTAGATTGAAATTAACCTATTATGCTCTTTTCTAATTTTTTTAAATAGTTTGAATTCAAGTTGGTTCGAGACAAATAAATAATACATAATATTAGAACATATTAGTTTTTGTTTAAAAAGAATAAGTTTAAACTTTGGTTACTTATATAATTTTAAATTGAAGTATAATTTTTTTGTAATTAATTATATTGTTGGATTATTGAATTTATCATTAACTTAATTAATTAATCTTCACATAACGGATTGGTTTGATCTAAATGTTTTGAAAAATTTGTTTGCTCAACTTAAAGCCACATGAAAATTAATGAATCCATCCCAAATTTTCGTGCCATAACTATAGGTTAAGTTCAAGTGTTATAGAACTCCTTTTAAATTTCTTTGTCATCCCTATGTGTACCCATGAAAATCACGTGAAAATTCACCAACCCGTTCCAAATACGGGATACGGGATGGGTTCAAATTAACGAACTGAACCGTTAAGATGCTCAAAAATAATAATTAAAAAAAAATCGAAGAGATGGGAGGAGCATGCAGTGATTTATGTGCGTGAAATAGAAGGGAATGCGAGTGTCTCTGCTGCCTCGTCTTTCTGACAGATCCCGCTGTTTAGGGTTTCTTTCTCATACTACTCAAAAATCCTCGGCTCTCCATGTCTCTTCTCCAGACCAATTCCCCACAATGCCCTTCCTCATTCCCTTCCTCTCCTTCCCCCTCCCTCTTCTCTTCTTCCTCATTTCGCATATCTGTAGCCCGGCCTAATAGCACCAGTAGGGCATTCATTTCTTGTTGTTTATCGCAATCTCAAACTGCTATCGTCAATGGGGGTGTCGTTAATCGAATTGCTGAGAGAAATGAGATTCGCTTCGGTTTGCCTAGCAAGGGCCGAATGGCTGCTGATACTCTTGATCTTCTTAAGGTATTTTGCTCTTATTTCTGTTTGGTTGCCGCGGAAATGAATGGAAGTCTAAGGAAAATCGCGATCTTATATTTGGATTTTCTTTTCCTTTCGGAAAATTTATTTGACTCGGAAAATAGAGACATTATTTGTGCAATTCTGTCTTTGTTTGAATTCATGATAACTTCTTGTTCCTTTTTTGTTGAACTGCTGCGTTTCTTTTTAAGTGTTTCGCGTTATTTCCTGATTTTTTTTTCAATTGGTATAATATATCTCAAGGCAAATTCGTCAATTGAACTACGAACTAGGTAGCTGAGAAATGATTTCAAATATATCTTCTCTATTTTGTTTCTTTATTCCAGCACTTATCTTGGTAATGGCGCGGAAACTTGAGCCTCGTATGAACTACTTACTACTTGCTATTCTCAGCTCTGACGCCATACTTTAATTTGTTCTTTTGAGAAGGATTGCCAATTATCTGTGAGGCAGGTTAATCCTCGACAATATGTGGCAAAAATCCCTCAGGTTCTCTCTCATTTTCATCACAAATCCTCTGTCACTTATTTTTTTGGTCCGTCGTTCTATATCTTAAATAAATGCTTCAGATTAGGCTGTTGGAATAAATATAAAATTTTCTTTGACACTTTTATTTCTCCTTCAGCTAGCCAATCTGGAGGTCTGGTTTCAGCGGCCAAAAGACATTGTACGGAAACTTTTATCGGGAGATCTGGATATTGGTATTGTGGGTTTTGACACTGTTAGTGAATATGGTCAGGTATTACAGCATCTAGTATATTGTTGGACTTGGATTTTATTTTCAGATTTTCTGTAATTACTTGGATCAGTTAGAGTAATCTTGATGTTACTGATATATGTCCAATAAATCCTGTCTCAAAGCTCAAAAATATTGCTTTTGGCAATTTAGTTGATTGCATAAGCCTTTTTTGAAAAATTAACCATCCTATTTTGCTCTAGTTATTCTTGGACTGATCTTATAGTTAGTACCAAGGAATTTTGTTCTTTGGGTTTGCATTAAGGTGGGTCACTTCATTTGCCTGTGATAACTTGGGAGTTACTCTGTTTCCAAGAATAGGAAAAAGACATCAAATTACATGTATTCTGCATACTACCTGTGTATAATTGTGCAAACATCTCTATGTTTTCTCCTAGGCATAGGGTGTATTCTTCATTAATCCATAATGCTTCTCTTTGCATAATGTTTTTTGATGGAATGCTAAAATCACTCAAGTTACCTTGAAGGCCCTGAAACCTCCACCTTCTTTACATTCAAGTTCTTTGCTCAGAGTACATGCATTTTTCTTGCATATAGTTCTCATGAAATAAAGAGGCATCCAGTTATTTTTCCCAAGAAGAAGAAGGAGAAAAGGATTAGGGCATACATTTGCTTCGAGTTCATTTAAGTAGCTTCGATTCCTTCTTTATGGAAGAATGATTATATATGTTCTACTCTGTATGAAAAAAATTATTCTAAACATATATCATCCTTCTTGACAATCAGAGAAACCACATTCTATATAAAAAAGTGGAGAAACCACATCATTATTTATTTATTTTCACTTTCATCTTTAGAATGAGTCGTTGTAACAAATGATTATGTTCCTTAGCATTGTATAGTATTTTGATAAACGTGGTAAAGAACAAGTGGCTAAAAGTATTTTTAACAAGCAATCTGCAAAGTTCCACCATCCGGTCCTTCTGGGACTCTTTGATTAAGAGTTTAGAAGTTAAAAAATCAAGGCTCAGATGCTGCAGCTTATAGTCCTCCGGAGTTAGATGCATAATATGAAGTTCAATTGTTTTAACAAAAGGGAACATAAGCATCTTCCAGATTCTTCTAGTGTCTTGGCAATGTGAAAATCATTAACTTGGAATGTGATGAAAGTATATTCTTGCTAAAACTCTTGGAACATTTGATTTTCTTGTTAGGGGAATGAAGAGCTTATTATTGTTCATGATGCTCTTGATTATGGGGATTGTCGTCTATCTCTTGCTGTAAGTGATTTTTGCTTCGTGCATATAACTCATTTGAAGATTTTCTCTCATAGTTAACAGTCATCATGGCCATCTTTTATAATGTCAGATTCCGAAGTACGGAATTTTTGAGAATATAAATTCATTGAAGGAACTAGCACTAATGTCTCAATGGACTGCAGAGAAGCCTCTGCGTGTTGCTACTGGCTTCACTTATGTATGATATGCTAGCTTCTCTTTCCATACTAAATTAATTTTTTCTTCTAGTAAGATTTCTTTTTTGAGCTAATGGCTAGAATGACTCTATTCACATTTAAACCTACTTCAATTTTCTATGCAGCTTGGTCCTAAATTTATGAAAGAAAATGGACTGAAGCATGTAGTCTTTTCAACTGCAGATGGAGCCTTAGAGGCAGCTCCTGCTGTAAGAAATTCTTCCCTTCTAAATAATCATAATGACTTCCATTGTAACCTGAGTGATACTAATCTGAAATGATTTGGGTGAAAATAGTGGAAAAGAAAGCCTTAGAAGCAGCTCCTGCTGTAAGAATTCTCACTTTCTAAATAATCATTATGACTTACATTATAACTTGAATTATACTAATCTGAAATTATTTGGGTGTAAATAGTGAAAAAGAAAAAGAAATAAGATAAAGAAATTGAAGGCTTTGAAATAACTCTTAGTAGAAACCTCTTTAGCTCCTTCACTCGGTTTGATTCTTGGCTCTAACTCTTTGTAGAAACTTCATAATCCTCATTATTTTGCTATTAAAATACTTTTTTTCCAACTAGATTTTAGATTCTGTACTTATTAAAAGTTGTTTGTTTCTTGGTTGATGTTATCATTCTGGATGATGATTGTGTGAACTATTAATATTCATTTTGTAAGATGCTTGTCTCTCCAAGTGATGCTTATCAAAGTATTTCTCCATATGATGCTTATCGAAGTATTCGTTTCTGTTATTCTAGATGGGAATAGCCGATGCAATTTTAGACCTTGTGAGTAGTGGAACAACATTAAGAGAAAACAACCTGAAAGAAATTGAAGGGGGAACAGTCTTGGAAAGCCAGGTAAGATATCCTGTTTCCATCTGTTTTGCACAAGCGAATCATGTCAACTTGTAATCTTGAGAGTCTTATTAGTTGTTGGAAATTATTGTTTGTTGGAGATCAAACAGCTTTTTTCAAAATTCTCTTTAATGTCTCTCATTTTACATCAAGTAATGGTGTTTTTTATAGGCTGTTCTCGTAGCGAGCAGGAAATCTTTGGTCCAGAGAAAAGGTGTGCTGGATACAACACATGAAATTCTTGAGAGGTTGGAGGCTCATTTGAGGGCAGTTGGTCAATTTACGGTGTGTAGACCAGGGTTTTTTCCTTTTTAGTCATTTGTTTATTTAGTCTTAATTGTTTTCTCATACAATTTGATGGTAGGTGACTGCAAACATGAGAGGAAGTAGTGCAGAGGAGGTAGCTGAGCGAGTACTGAGCCAGCCATCACTATCTGGTTTGCAGGTGATATTTGAAGAATCCAATCTTCATCTAATTTGGAAGTTGTACTTATCTTTTCTTGGTAAAGTGCTGAATGACAGAGGTCTTTCAATTTGTAGGGGCCAACTGTAAGTCCAGTCTTCTCCAAGCGTGATGGACGGGTAGTAGCTGATTACTATGCCATGGTCATTTGTGTTCCAAAGAACGCACTATACAAGTCCGTACAGCAGTTGAGAGCGGTCAGCTATGACAAATTCTACCAGTTCTTATCTGTGTGTATATTGATTATGTAGTTTTGAGTACCAGCATATTGGTTCTGAACTCGTGAGAAGTTCCTGTCCCTCTTTTGGATGGAACGAACATTATTTCAATTCTTAAAGCCATATTTCTAATGTATATGAAAATTACTTGTATTTTTTGGACTTGATTCCATATTTTTGATAATATCACAAACAGGATTTAAAGTTATTGCTATGTTGCAGATTGGAGGGAGCGGGGTGCTGATTTCACCATTAACCTACATTTTTGATGAAGAGACTCCCAGATGGCGGGAACTGCTTTCAAAACTTGGGCTCTGATATCGAATTTAGTTAATTTGGGAAGTGAAGTTAGTGTGTGAAATCTTCAAGGTTTTGCTTTTTTAAGGGAGCCTGTTATTTCATCGGGCAGCAATATCATCTGTTGTTTTGTTGTATCTGTAATAAATTACTTGTAGTGCTATTAGAGGTTTCCTTATCAATGGATTCTACAAGTTATTCGATTTGAGATATAATTCAGTTGTTTAGTCATGTTGATAGTCTCAAAAATTACAGTGTGAGAATAAAATTGAAGATTAAAAAGAAACCTTTAGCAGCAAATAAGTGTATATCTATATACATGTCAAAAATGGGACAAATGCAGACTTATTCCTTTTGTTATATTTTCTTCTGAGAGAAAAAAAAAAAAAAAAAAGAAAGAAAGAAATGCGTGTATATATATATATATATATTTCATATGCCATAAATGGTAAATATTTTAAAGAAATTACTTTTGAAACACAAAAATTAGTACAAACGCTTTATTATACTAACATCTCCGTAAAAATTTATAAATTTATAAACAAGTGTTTTCGGAGTATTGTGAAAGAGAAAAATGAAGTGAAAAAAGAGAGATGAAAAATAAAGTGACAAAGGTGGAATGGGAAACCACATTGTTCTTTCTCTATTTGAGTTTGGGTCTGTAAAGTTTTCACTTTACCCCAACCAAATTAAATGAACCTAACTCATCAAAATCCAACCCAAGACCCAAAGCCCGCTCTTTAGAAAATTAGCCAAACGACGCCGTGAGCTCGGGATCTCTTAGTGTTGAAAACGGCGTCGCGTGGGGCTAGGGTTAAATACCCGAATGCGGTTTGGTTTCGTCATCTCCTCTCTTCCTTCACCCAAAACTTAAGCGTGTGGCTTCTGGAGGCGATTGGAAGAATCAGAGGAATCTGGAGTTGGGAGAGTGAATAAGCGGAGGAAGAACGACAAAGAGCATTCAGCCTCTAGGTATAGTTTACAGATCTGGTTCTCAAGATGAAGCAACGTTTGTTCTTGAAAATTGATTTGGGTGCAGTGTTTGTTGTTCTGAATTATGCTATTTCAAGTTGATTGAAAATTTTCAATTTATGTGTTATGCAGTTAATTAGCTTCTTTTTTTTTTTACCGTAATAGGCGTATCCGTCACAAACGTTATAGTCACCAATATAAATATACTGTTACTGCTAGGAATGAAGTATGGTAATTTTACGTTCCATCGTTTGTCTTCTTTTTCTTTATGTTGGAGCGATGTTCTTTTGCTGCTGATATATTTCATTCACTATTTATGATATTTTACAAATCATATGCGTGCCAGTCTCACTTGCGTTTTGCATAAAGAGTTGCCACGTTTTAATTTTCTTGCTGCCTTCCCTCAATCTGATACTACTACTCAAGAGTTCGGACCTCCAGGATACTATTATCAGCTTTTAGCGGGACATGAGTCTGGTTCTGTTTGCTAATGCCATTCATGTGGCTACCTTTCTTTCTACTTTTTCTTTGGACCTGCTGTTTGCAAATATAATCTTCTAAGGGTTTTACTGTGCCTGGTTTCTTTTTAATTTTTAGCACGCCTCTTTTTGGCCTTGACTGAGTAATGTTGTTATGGTTGCAGTAAAAAAGAACTCAGGTTATCAAATATTCTTATTGAGTAAAATGAACGAGTATGTCCACAATGATCTCTTGGGTTTTTAGGTTCTCTTATGGTTACTTGCAACTGTTACATGCATATGTTGCCACCTTTGCTGTTTGAGTTCCGTTGTTATATATTATGGCTTCATGTTGTACTACTTCCACATCGGTATTATAACAGTTGTTTTGCATTGGAATATCTCTTGCTCGTTGCATTCCCATGATCAAAAATGAAAAGCATAAAAGGGATAGAGAGGAAGGCTCTTACTTTTTGCAAAAGGTTGAAATGGTTGTGAACTTTGATTGCTCTCTTGCGGAGAAGAAAATGCTAAAGAATTATTAGGTTGATCATTGGCGTGACAAGATGAGATTTTATAATTTTACTTTTATTTCATTTCTTATTTTGTTTTTCTTGTTTTCTTTTTTTTTTTGATGTATTTGATTTTCTATTGCTCATATATTTTGTGAATGTAATTAAAATAAGCGGTATCTTATAGATTTAAATAGAGAAATAGAGGGTAATTTCACATTCTAATAATCTATACTAAACCATTATGTGCCCATGCGATTTTATTATTATTTTGATCACATTTAACTCCTAACATTTTATATTTAAAATAGGATTTTTTATATATATTAGGATTACAGCCATTATTATTTTCAGAGAAGATAGAGGCCCATTTGCAATTAATTATACAGAGGAATCTTTAAGTAGTTTCTATGAAAAAAGGGGAATTATATTTTTTATTACCGATTTTGAATAGCATCATATTTTATCAGTTAAAATAGTGTGAAAAATGATTAATTATTTATTTGTGAAGATGATATTTAACAAATTTAAAGAAATAGGAACGATGACAGGATAATTGTCAGAGCTCCAAAATCAGATCCATTTGGAATTAGAAACATAGGGCCTGGAAATCTAAAAGGGTATTGGGCCATCTTAGGCTTTCAGAAAGAATAAATTCAACTTCTGATCCGACCACTTGTAATCATTGGCACTTCTATGATTCTTTAATAAGTGAATGGAATTTCTTTCAAAAATTCGTTTTATATATACTGTGTTTTCTTTTATGCTCTAGAGTTTCAGCAACAGAGGAGGGTTTCTGCGACCAAGGGGGAACAGCAGCAGCGGAGTAGCAGCCATGGTTCTCAAGTAACTTTTTCCTCTATTTTTTCTCTATTGTGTTATTGTGTTCATTGAAATCGTTTTCAATTGACGATCTTTGATTTAAATTACCCTTTATTTGTCTATTTAGTTTCTGGATTTGAAAGAGTATAGTTTATCTTCCATGAATGCATAGTTTACACGAGAAACACGATCTATCTGTTTCCACCTCCAAAATATCGATCTGTGCTTTTTTCCTTCAAATATTTAGTCAGGCAGCAAGATTTGAGGATAGCTTTTTATTTCTATTTTAATTGTTCTTCATCACATTTTATAACCAGTTTAATGGTGAGCAGAGGAGTCTAAAGGCGAAATAGAATGACTCCGGGAAACTAGGGGAATGTAATACTGAAAGCAATTTACACTTTCTGCTTTTTGGGTTTAAGTTTGATTCGGATGTGGGTTTCTTTTGTTGTTTGTAGAAATATGGATTGCCATAGTTCAGTTAAGGTTTCTGGTATTGTTACTATGGATATGAGTGACTTAGCTTTTGCAGTCTTCCTCAAGAATTGCCTCTTTGAGTAGCTATTTGTATCAATATGTATAATTTTAGCTTAGTTAAGAGGCAAAAATTAATAGATCATTATTTGGTCTTCTATGGTATTTCGAGGGGACACTGTTTTTCCCATAAGTGATCTCCATGATCCCCTGGACATTCTCTTTAAGTTTACTTTGACCGAGTGCAGTTGGTTTCTTCAGAATTAATACCCAAACATCACATCTTTTGGACTCAGGAAACAGACATAAATAAAAGGACTGTTGGATTCCAGAAGTAGACATAAAATAACAGGATGGTCTGCTTGGCTTTACCATCCAAATTCTTTAGGCTTCAGAATTCCAGTCATGATATTGCCCTCAATAATTGTAATTTGATTAAATTCTTTTAAGGCAATATTTCGGTGGATAATTCCATTTGATTAGTTATGATGAAAATGCTCGTGGCATTGGAACGATTTCCTTGTGTCTGATGTGTCTCTATTGTTTGCAACTAAAATGTAGGTACTCAACACTTACGGTTATGAATAGCAAAAACCTGAGATGCTTTGTTTTCTCAGGACACCTGACAGGACTTAGGCTTAAGTTATCCAGATAAGCTCCTTATATTAGCATCAGAGAAAGACTGACAATGCATATAAAAAACATTTAACCTTAGTTTGGTTTATTTTCATTGTAGAGAAAATAATTGGTTTCATGTATAGAAAGTTTATTTTTTTCATATAACAGTGAATATGTTGTACCTAAGTATTTAATGATCATGTTGAGATTCTGACTCTAAAACTTCAAATTATTGGTATTATAGGACAGAACTCTGCCGTTTCAGTGGAGCCAAGATTTACCCCGGGAAAGGCATCAGATTTATACGTGCTGATTCTCAGGTGAATTTCATCTAGTTTAATTTGAATTTATCTATTTTCCCTGGCCAACATTTCTTTTAATTGGAAATGGCTTTCTTTTCATATGGGTATCATGTCTTTATTGGTAATAGTTAGGTGTTATGCGGTTGTTTTCAATGATAATGACAGATCTGCACTGTATTTTTTAGGTTTTTCTGTTTGCCAACTCAAAATGTAAGAGGTACTTCCACAACCGACTTAAACCATCAAAACTTACCTGGACTGCCATGTACAGGAAGCAACACAAGAAGGTAAGATTCACTGGAGATTGGTTTTAATTTTGGATGGGGTAGTTAGTGGATCCATAGGTTCTGTATTTAATCTTGTTTCTTTGAGTGAAGAATCTGATAGATGATGTATGATAAGCCCCTCAACTTTTCTAAGGGGCCAGATTGTCTATATGCAAACTAGATTAGTCAAATCTTTTTAATGAGTTACTTGAATATGTTTGTGGACTTATTCCCGATATGTTAAAAATTTCAACCTGCACAATGCTCCTGTCTCAGTTTAGTGAATAAAATAAATGTATCCAGTATCAGCCACAACTCATGAATAGGTTACCTTACTATGTTAAAGGACATTGCCCAAGAGGCTGTGAAGAAGAGGAGACGCACCACCAAGAAACCATACTCCAGGTCCATTGTGGGTGCCACCTTGGAAGTTATCCAGAAGAGAAGAACTGAAAAACCGGAAGTTCGTGATGCTGCCAGGGAAGCTGCGCTCCGGTGTGTATTCATTTAGTAGTTTTCTTGTTGCTATTCTTGAACATTTTGTTTAAGTTTTTAATTAGCCATTTCTTTAGTTTCCTGCAAAGCATAAATCTTGCCATTGTGTTGTATATTTGTTATGGTTCTCAGTAGATTTACAATTATATTGCAGTGAAATTAAGGAAAGGATCAAGAAGTCAAAGGACGAAAAGAAGGCAAAGAAGGCTGAAGTGATGGCGAAGCAACAAAAGATAGGAGGCAAGGCGAATGTTCCTAAGGGCGCTGCACCAAAAGGTCCCAAACTTGGTGGTGGTGGTGGAGGGAAACGTTGAGGTATTTTAACAGTTGGTAGTAGTTATAGGTTAATTTGGAAGGTTTTGTTGACTACACTTGTGTTTGGCCAATTTGGAATTGGCATTTTTGTTAGCTTACATTGATTACATGTTTGAATGGATATCTGGTTATTTTATGGATCATGGACTTTTTGTAATTTGAACTTGCCTGTGCAAATATGCTTTTTATTTTTTTGGGGGGATAGTGTGATGAGAAATATGGATCTGGCAATTGTTGTTCTAACATTCTTCTATTGAACCAACTGAATAAGCTTTTTGTCAGCAGAGGGAGGGAGATATTTTCAGCTCTTTGAGATATTTTAACCAACTGAATAAGTTCTCTTTGAACTTCTTGATAGGAAAAATTGTTATTGGGAGTAATTAATGCATTCCAATAAAATATTTGAACTTTTAGTAATGAAAAATCGAATATAAACAATTATGTATGAATATAATCAATAGTTCTATGATTTTAAAACCAATTATATACAAAGCATAGTGGCCAATATTCAGGGGAAGGAGGTTGTGGTGATGGATGCACAGAGTACGGTTTTTATAATCGCAGATTGCATGGCATTGTTACATTGAACTGGGTCTGTATGGATTGTAACATGGTGGCTCATAATTTTGCTCAAGCTGCATGCATGTAGTGTTTTGAATTTTCACGTTTGAGAAAGACTATCCCGGAACATGGATGCATTCTTTGCAAGTTAATTAATTTCTATTGGTTTTTACTACATATAAAAAAAAACCAATTATATACAATACATAGGTTATGTCAAAAAATTAAATCGAAACCTTTGTCAGAAAGAGTTCATGTGCCAATAAGATATAATAAAGTGATTGATTCATACAAATTATGTCACAATTAATAATAATAAACTTATTATTAGAATTCATAGCTACAGATAAATTTTAATCAAACAAAATACGGAATAAGACTGTTTTGAGATAAGATAATTAATAATAATAAAGTTAAAAGTAATAAATAAAAAAAAAAGTCTCAATTAATTAATCACAAAGATGGATGGATAAAGTACAAAGCTTTTCGCTTTCACTCAGTTATTAAATATTAATTATCCAGTAAGTATAATTTAAATAAAATTTACATATTTAATATATACTTTAATCAATTTTGATTGTATTTTTAATTGTACGATGATTAATATGCCTTGAGATTTTTCAATAAAGTGATAATATACATAATTTGAATTTGATATAAAATTAACTTGAAATTAAAATTATGTTTCAATTTGAACTCCTATCATGCTTATATTACATTTTTTTATTTATATTATATGAAATTTGAATTTAAATTGAATGTCAGGTTTGTCATACAAGTGTGTAACTATATAAGATAAAAAAAAAATTTAAATATAATTTTGGGTTTTTAAGATATGACTTGTACAATATATTTCAAAGTTCATCTATGTTGGCGTAAATAAGTAGTAGCTAATCCAAGGAGGTGAATTAGGTTTTTAACAAAAACTGAATAATCTCAATTTAAAATGACAACTACAAGAATATGCAGACAATTAGTATAACTTAACAAGTGATAAATGCTTAATGAAAATAGTTTAGATAATGTTTAATCTCTATTAAGTGCTTTTAAATTGGTGATGAAATGAACAATTATCAAATGTTTTCAATAATTATAATTTATGCTGTCATAATAAATTCAAGAGCAAGAGACAACTAAAACACCAAGTTTATTCAATAGATAATTAAAGTAAATATACAAGAGAACATTTAACAACAAGCAAAAGTTGATTTACAACTTGTAAATTTAAATGCAATGTGTAAATTTAAGAGATAAAGGAAGAAAAATTATAAACTCGATTTTTGTAAAAGTTCGACTACTCACGTGCACCTATATTCTCTCCCCAAATCAAGTCAACTACTTAAGTATTTATATTATCTTATCAAAATTCTTACAAGTGCATTTTTTTTGTCCTTTATTTCACCTATGACAAAAACTTGTTTATCTTAGTGTTAAATTTTACCATTCAAGTGGATCTATCAAATACTCAATTCTCAATAGGTCCCCCACCTCATTTTACAAACCTCTAAGAATGTGAAATGGAATATTTAAATTTTATTCCCACCAAGATAAAAATTACAAGATGAAGCTTAAAAAGTTTTAAAAGGATTTTCTAAGATTTACCTCAAAGAATATTTAACTTTCAAAAGTTATGGTGACAAGCACTTTTCTAAAATAAATATCTTTTCAGACTTGAAGTACATAGAAGAATAAAATTAAAATCAAACTCTCACAAAAAATAAAATTTCAAGTTGAAGCTCAATTATATGGGATATATTTTTCAAATGATTAAATCAAGCTTTAGTTTTGAAATCTCTCGAAAGTTAAGTGAAAAAAACGAATAAATGAACAATACGTAAAAGCTCAAACAAACTTTTAAATGTTACCTAAAGAATATCTTATTTAAGAGTAAATGGCAAGAATGAACACGAAGAGATTCAAAATTTTGAGGTTACGAGAAAGTTAAGAGTTTTTCACTTTCAAGATTCAAATTTATCTCTTCAAAATTATCAAAAAAGAGGTAGATGAATTTTTTTTAATAATGTCAATGTTGTACTACTCGTTAGACACATAAAATGAAGTTTTTGGGTATTAAATTCATCCAAGACACGTATAAATGCATGTGTTTGTGCATTAAAAATGACGTTATTATGAGGTGCATTAAAATACATCGTAACTGTTAAAGATATCCATTCGAAATCATCTCCAAATCAACATCATTTGCTATTTTCTCTTTAGCACACTCATTTGTACAAGCTCATGTCTGCGATGTTATCTCCTTCATATTGTCTATCTCTTCAGGACTTCATTTTTATCTCAATAACTCCAGCATATTTATCTTATCTATTCTGCACATATCTCATCCTACTTTCTAGCTTCAATATTATCCAACAATGTACTATTTAAACAACAATATATTTAATAAGAATATAACATAATTTCTGCTTTATTTCTGGGTTCATAACATGGTATCAGAGCCATCATAGAACAAAGAAAAACAATGGCTTCTTCTGATAAACTCTCCCTCATCTTTGCTTCCTCAAACAGTAATCCCATAACCACTCACTATTCCTTTTCTATCAAATTAAATCCCAAAAACAACCTGGCATGGAAAACTCAGTTCATCCCTATCCTAAACTATCAAAATCTCAAAGGCCTTGTTGATGGCAGTGAATCAGCACCGCCCGAATTACTAGTCACTGGTGAACCTCCCACCACCACTGCAAATCATGTGTATCTCGCATGGTTTCAGAAAGATCAAATGCTCCTTTCGTGGCTTCTATCCTCCTCATTAGAGGAATTTTTTTTTGTGTATTATTAGTCTCACTGCCTCATTCTCTGTCTGGAATACCTTAACAACTGTATTCGACTCTATATCTCAAAACTACCAACTTTAATTACATATTGAGCTGCAGGACCTAAAACGGAATGACCTATCAATTTCACAGTTTCTCTACAAAGCTAAAGCCTTGGCTGATGAACTTGCATCCGCTGGTCGTCAACTTTCTTCTGCAGAGTTCAACGCAATCATTTATCACAATGTAGGTAAGGAATTTCATGGAATCATCACTGCACTTAATATGAAAACCTGTCATTCCATTAGCTTCATAGGCAGCTACTTGCTCACGAAATTCTAATAAAAATCACTTAGGACGCACTGATTGCTAATATTGTTCACACCACCAGCTCTCACAAAGTTGACAAATAACCATCTCAATTGTCCTTCAACTACAACAGGTCTGCTTAATCCAAACGTAGGGGACTGTGCCAGATTTGCAGTTACCGAAATCACACCGCAGATAAATGTCAAAAAAATGTATCATCCACGACATCCTACTCCAGCTCAAGCCCACTATACTTATGGTAATCCCAGATTAATCTCAAGTATTCCCCATCACAACCCCCAACCATACCAAGGTACTCAGTATCTATCATGGAATCCAGACATAGTAGCCTCCCGCCATATAACTCCGGACATTGCTTCCCTCCATATTGCCAACAATTATAATGGTGATAATTAACTCAAAGTTGGTAATGGCCAAGGTATGCAAATCACTCACTCTGGTTCAGCTACTTACTACTCTTTTTCCCATAACTTTTACCCTAAAAATGTTCTCTGTGTCCAAAATTACACAACCTCTATTGTCCGTTCAAAAATTTACACATGATAACAATTGTTTCTTTGAGTTTTGGCTGTCACGTTTTCTTGTTAAGGATCAGGTAACTAAAAAAGTTCTTCTCCTCAGACCTAGTAACAATGGTATCTATGAACTGCAACCACCAAGGAAGCAAGCACATGTCAACACCACTTCCACCTTCATTGATTAGCACTCCTGGCATGGTCATCCTCATCACAGTATTGTCTCCTCTATCCTCAAGTCTCACAAGTTGCCCAGTTCTCACTTCTCCACTTCTAACTTTTATCAGTCTTGTCCTTTAGGAAAATTATCTCACTTAACTTTGTATTTTATTGTCCACAAGAGTCTGGTGCCGTTTGAGTTAATCCACTCTAATGTATGGGGTCCGACACCATCTCTTTTGAGTCAAAGTCATATGTATTTTTCCATTTTGGTTGATAATTTTACACAATATACATGGTTGTACTTTTTAAAAGATAAAAGTTAGCTTTTATCAAAATTTCTTGAGTTCAATGCCTCTATTGAATGTCAATTCAATTCCAAAATTTAATCACTGCAATCAGACTTTGGGGCTGAATATCAAAAAGTAAATCAATTCTGTAAAACAAAGGGAATCATTCATCGTTTAGCTTGTCCTCATACGCATGAACAAAACAGTTTATCAGAAAAAAAAAATCATCATATTACTAATATGGGTTTCACTCTCCTTGGTCACTCAAATGTTCCCCTTCGGTTATGTCAATTTGTATTTGAGACTGTAGTCTTCTTAATCAACATACTACATACCAATGTGTTAAACAATTCCTGCCCATTCACCAAGCTTTTTGGTTCTGCTCCTCTTTACCAGAGCTTAAAAATCTTCGGGTGTCTCATCTTTCCTCTCCTCAGACCATATAATCGTCATAAGTTTTCATATAGTTCCAGTCCTTGTGTTTACTTAGGTAATTCCCCTTCCCATTCTGATTTTTGTTGTCTTGATCCTTCATCAGATCGTCTATATATATGTCGCCATATTAAATTTAATGAAATAGTCTTTCCAGTCAAAATCTCTTCATCCTCTATTCCTTCCACCACTCCAGGTGCTGCAGATGCTTCCTCTCATTGGTTAATAATTCACACAAATAACTCCCTTGCACTTACCCCTATGTCTCCCTTCACTTTGACCTCTCCCCTAACCATTCCTCACCAACCAGACATCCTTTCCTCGATTTATTCCTTCACCTTATCCACTACCATGCCTCCCATCCCCCTTATAGTTGATCTCACCTAATATAATTCGAATACAAATCCCCCTACTTCTCCCTAACGCACCCACCCCATGACATTTCACCCTTCTACCATGACCCATAAACATATCGCCTACCTTGCTAAACACTCCTAAACCAAACTATCTTCAGACTGAGCCTCAAACTTATAAATAAGCCTCTCGTTATAAAGAATAGAATGTTGCCATGAAGTCTGAGTTTGATGCATTGCAGTCTACCAACACTTGGTCACTGGTACCTAGACCCACCCACAAATATATCATTAGAAGCAAATGGGTGTTTCATGTTAAAGAAAATATGATGGCAATATTGATCACTACAAGGCCCTGTTGGTCGCCCAAGGCTTCTCCCAACAACCTGGCCTTGACTATAAGGAGATATTCAGTCCTGTTGTAAAAGCTTCCTCCATCAGAATACTATTATCTCTTGACTTTGCTCTTAAATAGGACATTCAACAATTGGATGTCTCAAATGCCTTTCTCTATGGTACCTTGAAAGATGAAATTTATATGGAGCAACCTTTGGGTTTTAAATCTACTGCTCATCCTTCTTACGTTTGCAAATTGCAGAAGTCACTCCACGATTTGAAGCAAGCCCTGCGGGCACGGTTTACCAGGCTAAGTTAGTTCTTAATCTCGGTTGGCTTTCATTTCTGTAAAGCTGATACCTTATTATTCATCTATCATCATGGCACTGATAAACTCTTTCTCCTATCATATGTTGATGACTTAGTTATACCGACAATAATTCTAATCTCATTTTCCGTATCATTACATCCTTTAAGTCTGAATTCCCTGTACGCGCTCTTGGACAACTACATTATTTCTTGGGTATTGAAGTTAATTATGAGCATAATGGGCTGCTCCTCACTCAAACCAAATATATACACGATCTTCTCTCAAGAACAGGCCTTAAAGATGCAAAATCGTGTCCAATACCAATGAATGGCTTTCCTATACTATCTAAATCTATGGGTACTCTACTTTCAGATGACTTTATATATCGTCAGGTAGTTGGAGCTCTTCAGTATGCAACCATCACCAGGCCAGACATTAGTTACTCAGTTAATAAATTATGCCAGTTTATGCATGCTCCAACATATATACACTAGAAAGTCGTTAAACGAGTCCTACGACATCTCAAGTACATAGCCTCCCTTGGTTTACTTATCTCTCGTGACACATCCCTTGATTTTCACTGCTTCAGTGAGAGTGATTGTGGCGGGGGCCCCGATGATCGACTTTCTACCTGTGGATATGAAATTTATCTTAGCAAAAATCTTATATCTTGGGTTGCTAAGAAATAACCAATAATAGCTCATTCTTCCACTGAAAATGAATAAAAAGCTATTGCTAATGCCACTTTTGAGCTCATGTGGCTTCAGAGTCTGATGTGTGAACTTGAATTTCCTTCCCCCAATAAATCAACCTTATGGTGCGACAATATTGATGCCATCTAACTATCTGTAAATCCTGTCCTTCATGCTCGCACTAAGCACATTGTATTTGATTACCATTTTGTCCGAGGACAGGTAGCAAACGACAATCTTCTTATTCATTTTATGACAACTAAAGATCAAATCGCAAATGTCTTCACCAAGCCCCTCCTTCGGGATCAGTTTTTATTCATTAGAGATAAACTTCGCCTACAATCCTCGAAGGATGGGCTTGCCGGGGGTGTTAAAGATATTCATCCGAAATCATCTCCAGATCAACCTCATCTACTAATTCCTCTCCAGCACACTCATCTGTACCAACTCACCTATGCAATGCTATCTCCACCAGATTGTCTATCTCCTCAATACTTCATCTTTATCTCAATAACTCTACCATATTTATCTTATTTATTCTGCACATATCTCATCCTACTTTCTAGCTTCAATATTATCCAACAATGTACTATTTAAACAACAATATCTTCAATGAGAATATAACACAATTTCTGCTTTATTTATGGGTTCATAACAGTAATATGCATCATCACAATGAGTTTCACATTGTTTACATGTTTCCTCAAACGAAGCTCACATTACATGTTTTGGTTATTTTAAAACTTTTTTAATCCAAAACTTTGTTCATATTCTTTTTACCTTGATAAAATATATTTCAAAAGAATAGTATTTTTTCACATAAAAACTCATAAAAAATCGACTTAAAATATATATATTTCATTTTATAAAAGAAATCAATTTTCTCAAAAATTCATTTAAAATTTATCTATCTTTCAAAAAGTTTTAAAAGTATATTAAAATAATTTTTATGCGAAGAACCTTAGGAATAAAATTAAAAGGACTTCAAAATGGATTTTAATATTCTTCAAATATAATCTTAAGCCAAAAAATGAAAACACTAACATAAGAGGATATTATACCGATATATTTACATTTTCAATTTTATTCACTTCCAAATATATCCATGTAATCTCCAAATATAATATCTTAATTTTTCTCATTTTTTTTTTGTCTATATTCATTTTAAAATTTAATTTGATCCATTAGTTCGTAAAACTATTTATTCAATTGTAGACGTATCTAAAAAACCTCTAATATAGGAATAAATAATCAATTTTTGAATAACTTATTGTCAGCCTCTTTTGCATATGAGTCATCTGATTTATAAGAGAATAGTTTGTATTAGTATCTCAATTTCAATTCAAATATTTGATTGATTCACATTCTATATTTTGATAAATATTTACCATTCGAAAAGAGGAAAAAAATTGAGTTTTTGTCTAAAGAAATATATAAGAGAAATGGTAGATAGATAGAACATTTCAACAAGATATTGTTTTTTAACATTCTCAAAATAAAATCTAGTCCAAAAATATATATCATGATTCCTTACTTCAAAAAAGACAAACATCTAAATTTTATATTTTTATATATTTTTTAGACTTATCGCCCATAATAATAAGTAACAATAAAAAAATTTATATCTATTTTTTATGATTTTATACTTGGATCAAATATATTATGTTTTCAGGAAAAAAAATATCTTCCACAATAAAATATGATAAGTAAGATTTCGAGTAAGTATTTATATAATATTATCTTGTCCAAGGAAATGATTCATTAAAATAATGAGTCACCATTGATATCGACATATATAAAACGCTAAATATTTAGGAGTTCATCTATTCAATCATTTTAATTTCTCATCTCTATATCTTGCTAACACAGTAAATATTGCATGTAAACTTGCCTACGCCACTTAGCTTTCCTTTCCTTTGTTGATAGTCTATTAAGTATAGCAAGCCAACAAATGAAAGTTTGTCCTAGGATTCAATAAGAACCCCACACATGAAGTAATCCACTTTTACAGTTTTCTTTCTCAAACTTTCTCAAGAGCTACTAACTTCAAACTTTCTGCTCTGAAAAGGAGTCCACCATGTCTACATCTTGCTACTAGGAAAGAGAACTCCACAAATTAAATTTTAAATAGTGACTAGGTCCTCATATCTAGTTGGAGGTCATTTCCAATCATTGTCTTGAACAATTGCTGTTACTATTGTCTCAGTGTCAATGGAAATTACAGAATCATAGCTTTATCTTTAGTTTAAATATTATTTTAAATTTTTTTAAAAAGCAAAACTAGTATAAATTAAGATTTTGTTATTTCATCAAAATCAATTTATGTATTTCATCTAACTGTAATTTATATAATTAAAAAATCAGTACAATAAATAACAACTTTGTAGATTTAAATATAAATAGACGGTAATTTCAAATTCTAATGATCATACCGAACCTTGTTTACCCGTGCTATTGTTACTATTATTTTGATGACCTTTTACTCTGCTCCTAACATTTTATTACAGTCATTATTAATTTTAAAAAAGATATGGACCCATTGAAAATTAATTATACAAAGAAGAATTATATTTAAGAAGTCTCTTATGACAAGAAAAGGGAATTTATATCTTCTATTACTAATTTTCGAGGAGCAAATATAACTTTATCAATTAAAATAGTGAACAAATTTTATTAATTTTTAATTTATGAGGGTTATGTTTAACAAATTTTTTTAAAAAAAATAAAAAATAAAAAAAAGGATGTCTGATGGGCTCATGTATTGGAGCACCAAAATTAGGCTCATTTTGAATTAGAAACATAAGACCCAAAAATCTAAAAGGTCATGGCCATATGAGGATTTTGTAAAGAGCAAATTTAAATTCGGATATGAACCATGTAACCAATGCATTCCCCCAAATTCTATGACAATCCAAGGAGGAAATGAATTGGGTATATAAAATTTCAAACTTTTAAATAATTATTCTACTTTCTTTACATGCAATTTTCCTTAAAATGGAGGAATTTTCTTTGTAACTATTTTTACTAATTAATATGTATAGAATATATAAATATTTGATTTTCTAATCAAGTCCTTTACGATGATATAACAAGTATCAATGAACTATTGATAATAATAGACTTGATTTTATAAAACAAGTATTCAATTATGTACATGAAATGTAAGTAAGAATTAGATATCAAACTGTTATTGAGGAATATATCAAAGATAAGTTAAAAAAGAGAAGGGAAAAAGATAATACAAAATTCTTTTATCGAGATTCGCCAACCGCTTATGCCTGTATCATCTTTTTCAAGCAGAACCAACCACATGAGATTCTACTGCTCTATTCAATCTTTTACAGCATGTTAGTTGTTATTGGTAGTTAATTCACCAAAACACTTGTGGATCCTCAACAGAAGAACTTTCATAGATCTCATCAAAATTTTCAATTGTTTTATTATAAAACTCCAGATATATAAAAAAAAAATATATTATAATTTTCTTTATCAAAGACTTGATTTACAAGTAAAAAGTATATTTAGAGCTCAATTGAGACTTAAGAGGAAACAATAATTTTTTTTTTTTTTAAATTTTCAAATTTGATCCTTAAAAAACTATCTAAAATTTGTTATGATAAAATATTTATATGAGAGAAAGTTAATAAGAGTCACTTGAGACTTTTTGAAACCATATTTTATTTTTTAAAGTTGTAAATACAAACCATATTTTGTGATATAATCATATTGATCGCGTACTCGGACACACCTCCCACTGAACTAATAGACCATCCAATAGGTTCCCTGTTGGGGCCTCGTTATGCCAAACCATGTGGCGACTGGGGGGAAGGGAAGGGAAGGGAAGGGGAAGGGGGAGGGGGAGGTTGAAAAGGGGATCATATCATATCAACTTGTATCATAAAAAAACTATTTTTAACTTTATTTTCTAATATAATTTTTTTGATACATTTATCATATAAATATAGTTTGATTTAAAAACTGTATAATTTAGGATATGACACGAAGAAAACACATTCCGTTGTATTTAACATTAAAATGTTCTTTTTCTGTGCTCTGTGAAATATTTTATTTGAATAATTTTTTATGATACATTTCAAATAATAATTCTTATAATTATATATATGTTGACACACAAACTCACATTTTTTTAAATAAATTTATTTTTTTTTAAATTATTTACCTATATAATTATCATTTTTTAAAAAATAATTTTTATTATTTTTAAGAACAATAAATTTTCAAAGAGATTTTCATAAACAAAATCTTCTTAACCTTTCAATCATGAGTTACCTCAAAAATAATATGTCTAAATTAAAAATTGCTTTGGGGATTCTGACAGTAAAATACTCTCCTTCTTTTCCAAAATTTGCTTGTTTTTTTTTTTTTTTAAAGCAAATTATATATTGATGATAACAAAAGTAAGTACTCTACCCAATAGAGTAGAGTACTCATAAAATGATAAAGTTGAACTCAGTTAGCCAAAAAATATAGGCAAAAAATTTACAGAACTGGACTGGAATGTCAATGTGAAGATGTCTTGTGGGCCGATGATAGCTTGACAGAGCTTTACAGATCCACTTCTGTAGCCCTAATTCTGTCAGTAGCAAATTGGAAAGATTTTTCCGTTGCTCGGAAGCCGGCCATTAGCAGAATCGAAGCAAGGGTACTCATTTTCTTTTTTAATTAAATCTTTGCTCGCAGGGGCGCCTAACGTTATTACAAGGGTTTTGAGCAAGCTGCTAAGTTTAACCCTTCTGCTTTTTTGAAGTTATCGAAAACGAAATCCCGACAACCCCAAGAGCGGAAACTGAAACAGGTATTTTACCCATAATTTTCCTTTCGAGTTTAAGTTTATATTTGCATACTTTTCCTTTCTCTCCTTTTGTGATTTCTACTTCGGACATGTTTTTCCTCCCAAAGGTTCATGTTACGTTTTAAATGGATATAGGATATTGGGAGAGAGAATGGAGACTTGTGGTAGACTTGCGGTGATGGGTTCTGTGCAACACCCTGTTTGGTTCCAGCTCAAAGAATCGAGCACGGCTGCTCTTCCTCTACAGTTTAAGTTCAATTCATTGATGTCTTCTAGGTCTTCTTATCTTCATGGAAGAGTTGTTGCTGCAAGATCATCTTCTTCTGTTTCTGTCGCAGCACCAGAAGTCAGTGGTCAGTATTGTTCGTTATCTACCTCTTGTTTGGAGATTATGTGGGTAGAGTTTTTTTTTTGGGTTTTTATGTTTTATTGTTTGTTTCTGTTTATATACCCGTTGGTGTGGGGATTGACAGTAGTAGTGGAATGATAGTAAGTTTATTATGGTCAGCATCATTTCAGTTACTCAGTGGAAGGATTTGTTCAGAGCTGATCTTTGTTTAAGGAGTTTCTTGTTGTTTTGTTCAGCAAATGTCAGTGCCTTTGTTGACCATAGCTTGAGTGACATGGACCCTGAAGTACGGGCGATTATCGACAAAGAAAAGAATAGGCAATTTAAAAGCCTTGAGCTTATTGCGTCGGAGAATTTTACATCTCGAGCAGTGATGGAGGCAGTTGGTTCATGCCTTACAAACAAGTATTCTGAAGGACTACCCGGTAAAAGGTAAGCTTTTTCCTTTTCTATTAAGAGGCTGCTTTTTATATTTTTTTATGAATTCTCGATCATAAATATCTGAGAAATTTTTTTTTTTTTTTTTTTTTTTCCACATCTTAGATACTATGGTGGGAATGAGTACATTGATGAGCTTGAAACCCTTTGTCAGCAAAGGGCTTTGGAAGCTTTTCACTTAGATGATAAGAAGTGGGGGGTTAATGTTCAACCACTATCTGGCTCTCCAGCTAATTTTGAAGTTTATACAGCAATTCTTAATCCACATGATAGAATTATGGTGAGTTATTTCTTTTGAGGTGCTGTAATCAGTAGTTGTTGTTCTGGGGTACAGGAATCAGTGATCTGTTCTTTTAACTTAGGGCTTAGACTTACCTCACGGTGGGCACCTGTCTCATGGGTTCATGACTCCTAAGAGGAGGGTTTCTGGCACATCAATCTATTTTGAGTCTATGCCTTATCGACTCGATGAATCTACAGGTTCAGCATTACTTGGCCTATTTTCTTAGCATAACATGGGCGGTGTACTGGTCAGTGATTGAACTGGTTCATTCAATGTTTTATTTGAAATTTTAACAGGCCTTGTTGACTATGATATGCTTGAGAAAACAGCTAATCTCTTTCGACCAAAACTTATAATTTCTGGTGCTAGTGCATATCCTCGAGATTTTGACTATCCTCGGATGAGGAAGGTAAGGCATTCTTGCTGGTTCTATTCTAATAGATTTTACCAAAAATTCTTTTGCAGCGTGTTGGGTTTTCTTTAAGATCTAACTTCTTAAAATCTATATGAACTTGAAGATAGCAGATGCTATCGGTGCTTTTCTCATGATGGATATGGCTCACATAAGTGGACTTGTTGCTGCCTCCGTGGTTGCTGACCCTTTTGAGTACTGTGATATTGTGACAACTACCACACACAAGGTGTGTATTTAACTGTTTTGCAACTGCAAATTAGGAGTCATTTTCTATGTGGTACTTAAAATCTTGGTCTTGCTTGTCTCTGAATTCCAGCTTCATTTTATATTTTCTAAATTGGGTGTAGCATAGAGCAGGTGGCGCTTTGGTTCTCTTTGTTAGTGGATCTACTTTATTTGTAAAATTTATCTTTTACCCTAAACTCTTGAATAACATTAAATCTAGAAAGAATTTTTATCCTTCCCTTTTTCAATTTGCACATGCACTATCTGATGTAAAAGCCCTTCAGTCTTTGAGAGGTCCAAGAGGTGGCATGATCTTTTTCAAGAAGGAACTGGTTCTTGGAGTTGATCTGGAACAAGCTATTAACAATGCTGTTTTTCCAGGTTTACAGGTCAGTTGCGCAGTCATGTTATTTCATTTCCAAATGTGATGATGAGCTTCCATGTTTGTCCTCTTCGGTTATGAAGCTATTTTTTAGTGTATGATATAAAGTCATGATGGACAACTGAAAAGGACCAGAACAGAATGTTCTGTCACTGTCGGATGTCATAACAAGAGTTTCATACATTAATATTTTTATATAATACCCCACTTATTTTAGGTTGTTAAAAAATAATTAAATTCTATGGAATTTATGTAAGATATAGTTCTATATGTATATTTTAGTGTTTACAGTTTAATTTTGTATCTTGCTAGGGGTTTTCTTTTACTATTTGGAAATTTTCTTTGCCAAATAGTACCATCTATAATGCACTTCTAGTTGGTTTTAGATGGTCTATTACTATTGATTCGGATTCAATTAAGAATTTCAAGATTCAAGTTCTCTTGTTAGTTGGTGTTTTCTTTTCTTTCCTCCTATATTCCCTGCTATGTTGACCTCCATCAATGACACTCTGTATGCAGGGTGGTCCTCATAACCACACAATTGGGGGCCTTGCAGTTTGCCTCAAACATGCACAGTCGTCAGAGTTCAAAGCTTACCAGAACAGGGTAAAGTTCCTGTTTTGAGTTAACCAAGATATTGGTTATTTGTGATCAAAATAAGTCCTGTATTTCTGAGCAAAGATATGGTTGCTCTGCCATGTAGGTGGTATCCAATTGTAGGGCCCTTGCAAACAGGTTGATTGAATTAGGGTATAAGCTAGTTTCTGGTGGGAGTGACAATCACCTAGTTCTTGTAGATCTCAGGCCACTGGTAAGTTTCTTGGTTCGTTGTTTTGTTTTTTACCTTCAAATATCGGTTTAGCTATTATATTGCTTATATATCCATTAAAGTATGTCTATCCATTCAAGTATGTCTATATTGTTCAGTGGTTGTTTGTCCATGTTGGAAACACGAAGTTAACGATATATGGCTTTGTGCATGGGATTATCTAAATGTTTCAGTATAAAAATTAGTGTGATGTCATGTTGCACTTAATAAATTTATAGTACCATGCTCTTTTAGTTTGTAGATAAAGTAGATGACTTTGTTAATGACCAGATTAAGTTTGTTTAACTTTTTAATTTTATTAAATAGAAATGGGAATACAATTCAAGTAAGATAGAAATTTGAAAGCATTCCGTCTCCAATTCAAGATAGAAGTTTTTGCAGTTCATTCTTTAATAGATGAGAACATGTATCTGTGGTGGTTGATGACATAAATAAAGTTAATTCAATTATACATCAAATATGTAATTATAATTTTAGGTTACGTATCAAATAATAAAGTATAAGAATTGAATGAGAATTAAATAGAGTTGAACCAAATGCAATCTTAGTATTTCTTAGTGGTTCCAGAATATGACTAATGATTCTGGAGTAGGTTTTGATTATTAGGAGTTTGTGGTCTGCGAATTGCAAGTATTAATTCTTTAATTCGTTAGTAATTTCTACTGATACTAGAAAGTACCATATTTTTATACATGAATTGTTTGGGAAAATGTACCTCTACACTTATTTGAGCATTGTAGTTGAATTCTAAAAAGTTATTATTCCAAGCAATGTAGTAAATACCATCCCGTCAATTCCTGCCAGCAGTTACCGTATGATTCTAATAGCGGCATGGCATAGTTGGAATTCAATCACAGGTCAAATTAGTCAAAATTTATCGATACTAGGCTTATCAGTTGAAATACCAGTACTATCTATTACAAAACATAGTATTTCTTTAAAATCTAATATTTTTATGATTTTTGCTTGAAAATTAGAAATTGAAATTGTAAGACAACTTTAAAAAGCTATTTAAATTTTAATATTTTTAATATATTTTTGTAGTCAGACTATGAGTTTGACTTAACATTTTTATAAATTAAATACTTAGACATGCTTGTAAACCATACTTATTTATTTGTAAAATGTATTATCAAGTTAAACTATCCACTTACATTGAAATTTACGAACGTTGGTACGTACTACTCCAAACTGAACTCGAGATCGTAACTCGTACAGTGGGTATTACTTTGATTTTAATCCAAGACTAGATGTGAGAAGATATTATTTACTTTCTCAACCTCATTGTCTTTGGCAAATACAATAAGTTGCGGAACATGTTGAAAATGTGATTCAAATCCTTTACGAGCACCATATCATTTGTCATTTTGCTCTTTTACTGCATATTTCTCTGATATTATTTGATCCATGTACCATAACCAGGGTGTAGATGGAGCTAGGGTGGAGAAGATTCTTGACATGGCCTCTATTACTCTCAACAAAAATTCTGTCCCTGGTGAGGAGTTCTTTATTGTATCAAGTATAGTTCCATCTAAATATGTTGATTGTTTTCCTTTGTCTTGGGCATCTTGATGTTGATACCTCATAACCATTAAAATTGAATTCATATATGAAGGTGACAAGAGTGCCCTAGTTCCGGGTGGGATTCGCATTGGATCACCTGCTATGACTACTAGAGGGTTTTCAGAGAAGGAATTCGTGGCAATTGCTGAATTCATCCATGAGGGACTGCAAATAACTCTTGAAGCTAAACGTGCAGCGCCGGGATCAAAGCTTCAAGATTTCATGAAATATGTAACGTGTTCCGATTTCTGTTTGAAGGAGAAGGTATCAAATCTCCGCGAAAGAGTAGAAGGACTCACAACCCAGTTTCCCATTCCTGGTGTTTGAGTTCTTTTGAAATTTTTATGAGAAATGGGCATGTATAAACTGATAATTTTGTTTCTTATATGAATATTTATACCCTCTAAAATATATTCAACCACTCAAAAGTTACGATGCTAATTGCGTTGTTCAACCTGCAATTCTTGTAGGGAGAAATTTGATGACTTGGAAATAGTATTTACTGAAGGGGTGAATAACAATTTACATTTTTAACTTAAATAATTTATATTTTAAAATATTAAATATTATTAAACAGTAAATTTGATTATAATAGAACTAATGCTTGTTTAAAATATATAATATTTTTATAAGAAAATACAAATATTGATGAAAAGTTATGTCATCAGAATTGTAAATTTTAATTTGTATCTTAAAGATCTTTGTTATATATAATACAAATAGCTATGTGCGTATAATCTATAGTGCCAATAATATTAATATATAACAGATATAGTGTATGGTAGGAAGTTAGTTTATAATAATAACTTGAACGAAAATTATTAAAATAAATATTAATTTGCTTATGAATTATCTAAAAAAAATAAAATTTTAATATTGTTAGAAATTTTTAAATTTATTTGATAGTTAAATTTTTAAAATGTTTAAAAGTCCTTTCAAGTTAATACATACTTATTGTTGAAAATTTTAAATTATATAAAATAATTATTAAAAATAAATAGTCATTTTTCATTAAGCGTATATAAAACATTCGTCTCTGCCGCAGCAGCAGGGGGTTGCTTGCGCCAGCCACACAGACGATCGAATCCAGACGCTAACAACACCAGCAGCATCACTTGAGGCCGGTGGAAAGTGGGCATAGGAGCTGTTAGTGGATCTCAGGATCTCAGGCTTTATTACAAAGGAAAGAAAGGTGATCTCTTAAGTTTGAAAAGATTGACGCGGTTGCCTAACCCTATTTTTTCTCGACGACAGCTCCACATCCAGTCTCTTCGATTTTGGTACGCTGTTTATTGTCCTTCAACTGAATCTGCTTATAGAGATAGAGAGGGAGAGAGAATCGGATTACTCTTTTGTTTTGCTTTGGATCGACCTTGTTAATATTGCCCTGCGGAATCTAACACAATTGAAGTTTAATATCTTCTCCATTCAGATTTTTAGGGATGATGCTGTTACATCGTCACCAAATTCTAATATTTGATATCTAAGTCTGTTGATGATTTGCGATCCCCATAGCATGCTGAAACGTATGCATCTAATACAAGGAATCATTTTGACTGTCTTTTCTCTTGTATAATATATATTTTTAATGGTATGGCATTAAGGAAGATATTCTGATCCTTCGTTGGTCGTGTTCATAAGTAAAAGGAATATTTTATTACTGAAAAGAAATAAAAGGGATCATTTTGCTAGTCTCGCGTATGATTGTTTATGCTGCAAACTTTTCTTTGTCTAGATCCACTTTATTTATTTAGTTTTTGATTAATTGTTTCCGCCCAATGATAGTAGGTGTAAATATCAGGTTTCGCAGTTAGACTAGTTCATGATATTTACAGCTTACTTGGCGAGGCACATATATTGAGTTCCCCTTGGCAACAGCTTCTTCTCAGTTCTTCTACTGGCAATTCTCTTGGCAAATAATTTACTTGAATTGCTAGCCTCAAGAAGAAAAAATATTTGGTTTTGATGGCTGCTTCCGCCAAGGTTCTTACCATTGATAATTTGACTCAGAATGGAGAGTGGACAATTGTTTTACCCCGTCGACAGAAACAGAGAAGAACAAATTCCATTAAGACTAGAACTGAAGAAGGACAACCTTGGATTCCAACTGATCTAGAAACTGATCCCCGCAAGCAATCAAAATTGATGCAGAAGATGGAGACATCTATGAGGAGAATTGAGAACTCGCAATTTTATGCTAGTTTCTTGGAACAAATCCAATCTTCTGATATGTTGGATCGATTCCACAAAGTTTTGGGATCTGACCTGAAGATGCAGATGGTAATATACGGTATAGGCAGCATTGAATCATATGAACCTCCTAGGTTTCAGTTGAGCCTTGCAATCTTGATGAAGAGAAAGTTTAGTTGGATTGGGGACATAGAGGTGTTTGATCCAGTTCTTTCTGCTACTGAATCTTGGGTTTTAGAAGCCCTTGGTTGCACTGTTCTATCAGTAAATGAGGAAGGTCGGCGACAGGCTCTGAAGCCTACACTTTTCTTCATGCCTCATTGCGAGGCAGAGTTATACAACAATCTTCTACAAGCAAACTGGAGAGTGGATCTCTTGAATAGAATTGTTTTGTTTGGGAATAGCTTTGAGACGTATGAGCAGAATATTGTTTACTATAGAAACTCATCCATTATTAATTCAGCTAGGCATGTAATAGCTGTTCGAAAATTCTCAGATGAGTTTAGAATCAAGACAATATCAGACGATTATTTTGCAGCTTTTCTTGATTCTAGTTGGCATTTTTTCGGTCCTGATCTTGAGTCAGAACTGCCGTCGATTAACTATGATGGAGATTATTTATTGGATGGGTGAAAAGAGACTATTTATTGAATAAAATTACATTTATTTACACTGCAATCTTGAATGCCTAAGAAACAAAACCTAAGTCATTTCCTCGTATAAGAAAGGTTGTTTGTTATATATTCATATAATAAACTGAATCCATTGACTGTTCTTGTTCATCCTTCTTTAATTTGAGTATAATCTTGTGAGTTGTTGCCTAGTTAAATTTATGGTGTTAGAGATTTGCTGGATTAGTCACTCAACTTTACAGTGACTGTTCGCATTCATTAGTTTCAGTACGTTGGATATTTTGTTTGAGATGGACGTTGTAGTAAATCATTACGTGTTCTTACTTGCAGGAATGATATGCTTTCAGTTATATTTGTCTTGGATGGGAAGTAATAACGGGTGATACAATACTTATACTAAATGCAGTTGCAAGTTCCAACTTTTCAGTGCTAGTTGATGATAGGTGAAAAAATGAACACATATATGTATGTATATAAACATAGACAAGTAGAATCATTTTTGTAGATAGATGCTATATTATAGATACAGGGTATTGCATGAGACGAGCAATATAAAAAGAAGGGTTATTTGATGTAAAGGCATTCATCAGTGTGTAACGGGATTAAACAAACAAATAGATTATTGAAGAAATGATTTTCAATTTTAACGAGTATACCTAATTATATTTATAAATGATAAGATAAATTCTGAAAAATTATAAAACAATTTCTCGTAGTAGAAAAGGCACGTTGGATGATTGTCATCATCATCTGTGTGTTCTTTAAAATACTAGACCTGATTATAATTAAACCCTCCTTTAGTTTCCTAAATAAAAAATTATTAAAAATGCACTTATCTTCAGTTTAAATTATTGGATAAACGAAGTTTGTTCAAAGGCTTCAAGCTAATGCTTTAAGCAAAAATCCAGTGGAACTCACAGGCATTAAGAAGGCTATGCTTTCCACAACTTTAGCAAACTTTTAAAGGCCAAATTTAACTAAAACTTCCATTCTACAAACTGGATTCGTATCCATTCATAAACTATACAGATTGTATTCAACTATTTATTGGCAAAAAACTACACATTTAATTCCAGAAGGTTGGAGAGATATTAAAGAAGCTGAACTGCAGCAATTGCTGGGATCTTCTCTCGCAATTTTTGTGTAACTGCCACTCGGACAGTCATCACTCCTGCTGCTGGACCGGTAATTCTTACTTTCACAATTGGCTCCTCAATTGCCACTAACTCCAGAGATCCCCCGGCTGCTCCAACAAGGTAAGGCCTTATTTCTTCCAGTACCTGACATAATCCAGCATCATAACAAGGGTTTACAGTTGCAGGTAAGAGAATGAGTAGTGAAGAGGAACACAGGTAGAAAAGCTGTCAATCAGAAACTAATTAACTTGTTCCAATATATATAAATAATATATAATATATATATGTTTATTGAAAGTGAACTTAATATTTTATCTCATGTACTAAACTGGTGCCTCATAAATCTCATATTCTCATTAAGCCTCAAAAAGAAATCATAAGTCATAAAACGGCCACCCTGAAATCCTAAAAGAGGTGCTCTTGAATGCCACCAACTAATTCCTAACCCGAAATAAGCCTGAAGAATAAGAAATCTCAAAATTCTAGGCTAACTTAAATAACCTAAATATTTGTTAGAATTTACTCTGTTATTTTTATAACATATTATAATATCAGAAACAACTTTTTTCTTTTTTTGAATGGGACGGAAGACAACACTCAAAATTGAGTTAAATATTTTATCTCATGTACTAAACCAGTGTCTTATAAATCTGATATTCTCATTAAGCCTCCAAACAGGAATCATAAGTCCTAAAACGGCCACTCTGAAATCCTAAAAGAGGTGCTCTTGAATGGCCACCAGTTAATTCCTAACCCGAAATAAACCTGAAGACCATGAAATCTCAAAATTCCAGGATAACTTAAATGACCTAAATATTTATTAGAAATTACTCTGTTATTCTTATAACATCCTATAATATCAGAACAGCCTTTTTCTTCTTTTTAATGGGACGGAGGACAATACTCGAACTTGAGTCATCAACTTTACAATGAAACATCATGCCATCTAAGCTAAATGTTATTGACTCAGAAACAGGTTACATCATTCACTCTTCTTTACCATCACTTACTAATATTAGTCAAATATGTATCTAGAATTTGGCCTTCTTATATGTGCCAATAAGTAATAAGACATTGGTATAAACAAATGTCTCAGCAAGAAGTTTATTTTGTGAAGGACTTCTTGTAGTCCTTCCAAACTCTTCTTATGTTGTAATTGATTCACATTTTATTCTATTCAATTCCTATATCTTAATTATTTAACATATAGAAGTTAATAATAATCTATAAATTGGTGATTATTGAATCAATCTCACTCAAATCTTCAATTAAAGAACTATGGTTTATATCCTCACTTTTTTTTTTTTAAATAAAAATGGTAAACTGTACAAAAGATTTACAATAAAATTAGTGTCTCTATGACATTCCCAAAATTCATATCACTAATAATGTCATGACCTACCAAAATACAACCAAAATAATTCAGTCATTTATCTTTTAGTCTAGAGAATCTATTTTCCTCACAATCAAAAGCTCTACTATTCTTTTCTTTCCAAATAACCCAAAAAACTGTTAAAGGAGTCATATTAGCTAATTTATTTTTAGATTTAAACTGTCCCAAGCCCAAATTTCTCCCCCTCCCGACCCAGCAATAACCCAATTAATGCCCAAAATACCGTACACAAAAGTTGACAAACTATATGCAGTAGGACACCATAATAGAAGGTGGTTTGTATCCTCACTTGTCAATGAGAGAATCACAAAAACACCTTATCTAAATTGGACATGGATTTGACTAGAAATTAACATGTTAATTTTGTTCAAACTTCTATCCTTTATTGTATACCTATTTTTATTCCATTCAAATGGATTTGATACAAACTCGACTTTACTGTATCTCTAAACCACTACATTTACTAAAACCTAATCTATGTCAACAAATCTTCAAATTCGAACACAAGTAAAACTGAATGTTTTCCATACTATAAGCATGCCACAACATCTTATAGTTCAATGCCTAGATCATCAAAAGTTGGCACCAGATATGGAATGTGTATCCAACTAAACCACATATATGGTATCTCTAAATAACATGTCCACATATGGAATTTGAATACTACAAACAAGTAGTCCCATTTGGTCTCCCTTTTTTTTTAACTTGTTTTCCTCTCTGTATGAATCTATCCATCGTAAATGGGATATGAATACAACTACTGAATTAACGACAATGCAACTTGATGTAAAGACTCTATCATGCTCACCTTTTCTATATTTTCTTCATTCAGCTCAAGGCCAGTCTCTTCATCCGGTACTGATTCAACTGCAACTACTTCAGGAATCTTTTCCATTAAACGACGCTCTATACCCATCTTCATTGTCATAACAGCACTTGGGCATGATCCACATGCCCCTTGTAACTTCAACCGTACAACATTGCCATCAATCTCATATAAAGCCACGTTCCCCCCATCTGCAATGAGATATGGTCTAATTTCATCTAATACACTTTCAATATTCTCTGCCGTTAGAGGCAATTCCACCACTGGATCTGGAGTAGCTACAGCCTTTACAACTGCTAAGGCAAAAGAAAAAAAAAAACATGAACTCACTAGTTCAGCAAATAATCACTGAAGTAGAGCAGTGGTTGAGGAGTGCAAGAGAAAAAGATCCCATCAACAGCAAACAAACCACAAAGAAAAATAGCTTCAATTGTTAAGGAAGTACAAAACTACAGATAAATCTACAAAACAAGGGAATAACCGCAGTTGAAATAAACATGAAATAAATCAAATACATGCATAGAACAAAACTAAACCAGGCAGCTATTTCCCTGGTTGAACTTGATAACAACCTTAGGGGAGGAAAGAGGAACCCGCTCCCCCCTAAGAGAAAGGAAAAAAAAATCGTTGGTTTTCTTTTTGTATTCCCCAAACTTGCAACCAATCTTTTCATGCTTTGGAAATTATCATTTTAAGCTCCTTCTGTCGAAGAAGCAGCTAAATGAAATTTACAGAAATAGAAAATGAGCAATAAGAAAGGCAAACAAAAATCAATATCTTGAGATTAGTAAAACTTACAACAGAAAAAAAAAATTAAAAAAGAGGCAAGAACTAACCTATCCTGCTCGTTAGAAGCCGAGGTGGAATTCGCAGGGACCTACATAAACCCCATCGCAGAGGATTACGCCTTCTTGCAAGCGAAACTTTTGTTCCAAATAAACTCCACCTCTGCGAAGTTGAGATCACAAGAAATTTAGAAAAAACCCAAATTGAAGAAAGTGGAAGAGAAGCCAAATTGGCATTAAAAAAAGATTCTTAATTTCACAAAAAAAAGAAAAAGAAATGGAGAAAATGAAAGAAAAAGAAATACCTGAAGTGATAGAGAAGAACAGTATAGGGATTGTCGAGGGCGGTAGCATAGAGCTGGCTTTAACACGACAGTTTGCATCCCTTCCTCGTTCCCTGTGTGTGTTTATACAGAAGCAAAGGTGGATGTGACTAAACGAATCTGCTAGAGATGTGTTTGAGCTTTCGTCAAAGTCCCTAGTTGGTAAATTTCGCTATTATGTGGGATTCTGATAAATTTTTGTCGAAGAAAAAAAACGACCAGACATGAAGGGGAGCCAAATTTCTTCTTGGTAGTTTTCTGGAAAGAAGTATAATCCCAGACGGCAAAATCACTGGGCTCTTTTGTAAGCCGGCCCGCCCGCCCGCCCGCCCATTTGGGGCTACATATTTGCCCCGCATTCCCAAGTTTGTTATAAAAAAACTAGTACTAATTTTTCTTGGACAACCAACATGTACTAATTTGAATAAACATTAACAAAAGTGTTTATTACATAAAAAATGGAATAATACAAGATATCTTACAAACATTTGCCAACCATAAATTCACCAAATTCCACTCCCAAATGGGAAAACTATTTTTTATTAATAATGAATTAATCAAAGTTACATGAAAACGAGACTATATGAAGAAAAAAAAAAAGCTTACTAGTAAATAATATTTAATTGCATCTTGTCTTAGTTTATAATTTTATTGATAAATTTTTAAAATGAGAAGTTTATAGAGAAGATAAAAGTGGACAACCAACTGATTAAATGGCAATTAATTGATTGCCTCAAATGCAAAAGACTGTAAAGGGCAGAGTAGAGATGCTTGATGGAGGAGAGCAATATCAGTTTCCAATTGTATGTGTTTTTATTTAGCATGATCATTATGTTGAAGGGGTGTGGAAAGTGATTAGAATGAAATAACTATGTATGATTAGTGTGAATAATGGGTAAATATGATCATCACCTAATAAATTTTTTTCTACTCCATCATACTTAGTATTTAGAGAAAGATAATTGATATCTTGATTACCATAGTGAGAGGCATTTGAATCAACTGGCCATTATTTCTTTTATTTGAAGTTATTATTGTATTTATTGGTGGTACACGAATATTAAGAAGCTTCTTTAACTTGAAACATTTATAGGCATTATGACTAAAATTTTCACAAAATTAATAATTGATTGCTCTTTATTGTTGGAGGATTGAGATAAAGGATTTTTTTACCTTGATTATGCTTTGAATAGTTGGATTAGACCAAAGTTATTGGAGGGAAAAACTTGAATTGATTTTATGATAAAGTTGGTAGTGATAGATGTTGTATTATTGAGTAAAGTTTCTCAATTAGGAAAACTTTTATACTCAATCATTTGGTCATGTAATTCTTGAAAAATGATCGAGGTGTTCATAACCCATATTCTAGTAAACTTGTTGCCAACACCATTATAAATACATATTGTAACATCATTATATAATAAAAATATATTTCTATTGAAGGTGGATCATTAATCTTAACTCTAATACTATTCAAATAATAAAAAGCTAATTTACTTTTATGTAAGAAATTTTTTTTCTTTAATTACATTACACGAGATCTTTGTATGTTAGATAAGATACGTGAGTTTAAGCTAAGCTTCACGAGAATCAAACCCCTAATTAGTACACACATATTTTGTGAGAAATATTAATAGAATTATTGCTGTAATAAGAGAGATAAAATATAACCAATCACATTTAATGTATCTGGTAAGATCATATTCATCTAAGAGAGCTAAGAACTATAGCTAGCTAGACAACTTGAAAAAAGTGAGCTTTAGATGTGATTGGATAACAAAGTTGATAAATATTAGTGGATACACACTCCCTACTCATAATATAGGTGGGTACAACACTTGCCTCCATAATAAGTGGTGGTTAAAACAAAAAACTTCACTTGATATAATTTTCAAATAATTAAAAAACCCCTCTTACTAAAGGTATAAAATTTTATCAACATTTTTTCTTGTAAAGTAAACTTAAATTTCATCATTTTCTTAGATATATAAATTCAAAATAACAACACTTCTTTTTTATATAATATCGTCAAAATAATAATTTCATAAGAATCATGAAACATTTTAGATGATGACTCATTAAATTATAGCAAAGTTACTTACCTCACTTCCAAGCTTACATTAAATCAACAATTCTCCTAAAATTTCCACATTTTCCTTTCGGTTTAGGCAATATCCTAGACATATTTTTCTTCTAAAATTTTGACTATATTTTCCCCTCTTCTCTACTAAATTTTGGCATTATTTCCTTCTTACAAATCATCAAAACTTTTGCTTATAAAAATGGTAAACTAAAATAAAAAATAGAAACCAAAATAATCACTTACCCACCTTAAGTTCTCTTGGGCTACTCCTTATGTCTTCTTGTTTTCTTCAACTCATTCATTCATTCTTAAACTCGCTCCTCTTCTTTCTTCCTCATCTTTTTTTTTCTATCTTTTCCTTTCTTTCCCTCTTGGCTATAACTTTTTCTCCTCTCTTTCTTTTCTCAACTCTCTTTTTCTCTTTTCTCTCTTCTTATTCTTATTCTTTTGTTTTCTCTTGCTTTGTTTTTTTCCTTTATCTAGGCGCTCCTATTTATAATAGTTGGGGAGACTTGGAGAGAAGACACTTGGAATGCAAAGTGGCACAGGTTGATGGTCGATCACCATGACACCCAATTGCTTATTACTTATCTTCTCTTCTCTAGCTTGCTAGTAAGTTATTTTGCTCATAAATTTTAGTCCGAATTTTTTCACTCAATCCTCTTTTCCCTCTTGGTCAACATCTCATGGGACTAATGTCTCAATTTTTGCCAAAGTTTCCAATAATAGCTAGCTTTCCTTCCATATACACCCATGGCCGATTGTTTGCCCTTGCAAGGTGTCCTAATTTCCTCTCAACCAACCATCTATTCTCCCTTTATCTTTCCATGACCAATGGACTACTTCTTTGTGTCCTTAATTCTTTCATAGCTTGACATCTAGCCAAGGAGAAAAATGGCCAAGCTTGGGGGAAAAATTCCCCAATTAAGGGAAAAGTACTCCTTATGCGATATAATTTTCTTTTCTCCTTCATTAATTGTTTTTCTTCCATTTTCATTTTGCTTTCTCAATTGTTGTTGTTTCATACAATAGATATTTTCTCTAATTTTCACTTTTCTTACTTGAGAGAAAATATTTTCCGTCACGAGGTATTCTTCTCTACCACTCGAGGGATTTTTTCTCCCATTTACCCTAGGAACTTCCGTTTTTTCTTTCTTTCACTTTTCTCATTTTTCTCTCCTTCTTGGGATGTTTTTCTCCATATTAGGATGTTGTTTTTGCCTAGAGTTCTTTGCCTAAGAAAACCCTTTTTCTTTTCAAAGAAAAAATTCTTACCCGTGGAAAATTTCTCTCCTGAATAACCTTTTTCTTCTTTCAATTTCCTAATTTCTCTCCTGGATAATTTTTCTCTCTTTAGAGATGTTTTTCTCCTTCTTAATTTCTCTTCAATTTTTTTTATTTTTGCCTTAGGAAAATTTTATTATTTACTCAGAAAAAATTTCTCTCACAGGAGAAATAAAATTTCTCATTCACTATTTCTTTTCCCCCAGGGTCATTTTTCTTTTCCCATATACCTAACAATTTTTTTTAATTCCTAATTTCACTAAAACAATATTCTTCGAATTAAATATCTTGCAAAAAAATCATTTCAAAATAATGCAAATTATATTAAAACATTACCATATGTAAATTATTCTTTTTTGCATTATTACAGAGGAGCCTTTTAATGGCTCCAACTTACGTGAATTATCATATCTGTAATATGATTATTAAGGTTAGTTTTCGTGCATTTAAGGCATTGGCTTCAGAGTTGAGATAACAACGTAGACCCAATGTTGAGGAAGAGATGAAGATTCTTTTGAATCGTGATTAGAATGCCAAAGTGATTCATGTTCACAAGAAAGGTGACACCTGTGCCAATTGTTAGGTTGATTAGGCTCACGAAAGTTATGAGGTGACGTGGGGTAGTATGAGGAGAATCGTTTTGAGTCCCCGAACTTTGACCTAATCGCATGCAATATCAAAATTCAAACAACCTAATTAAAACCCTTCCCTTTAATTGAATTCACAATCCTAAAAATTAGAAATGTAAAAATAAAAACTAGGGAAACAAAAACAAAGAAAAAAAGACACTATAAATTTACCCGATAAGTTGATCCCAACTCCTTGACTCAATCAAGACTTCGCACGCTCACCTAACTTAAAAGAACCTAAAGAGAAAAATTAGCACAATGCTAATAAAAGCATAAAGCTTGATTTATTTATTATTAAGAAGATTGTGTTTATAATGCTTGAGTTAAAGCCTTTATATAGGCTCTTAATTACTACTTCAATAGGGAATAAGATTTAGAAATTCTATCCAAATTTTAGGATTTATTGTAATTAGAAAACAAATACTTAATTAATTAAATAATAAAATTCTAACCTAATTTGAATTTAAATACATAAAATAAGTACTTATCCTTATCCGAATTCTAAAATAATAATTAATTAATCCAATGGATAAGTCTTACATTAACATATTAATAAAATAATATTTATTAATGGTCTCCTCCTAATTCTTCAAGGACATCTTCTCTTTAACCTTGAATAGAATTCTACCTTTATAATTAGTATATTTTCCACATGAAAAAATTTGGGAACTTGGATATATTGTGGAAGTAGAAAAAGTTAAAAATTTTGAGTAAAAAAAGGATTAAAGAAGAAGGATCGCTTGGGTTGGTTGTTGGGGCACGGACAAAGTTGTGGATTGCATGGGCTGGGCCATGGGTTCCCGAATGGGCTGGTTGGGTTGCACGACCCTCTCCCAAATGCATGTGACGTGCGCGTGATTGATCGATTTGCGTGCATGCAAGCTACTGTGCGTATGCTAGCGCGCGAACCACACGCCTCACATGCTCCTTCACGTGGGTGAGGCTCTCGCATGTGCAGGTGGTCTTTCCTGCATGTGTGGTGATTCACACTCGTGCTGAAAACATATCACATATATGGCACGTACTGACTCATGCTTTCCCGATCCGAACTGCTTCTTGTGGGCCTTTTCTTGAGCTTCGAAGGGGAGTTCGTTATTCACCAATTCTTGAACCAAAAGGTTAAAAATATTCAGAAATTGCTTAGCCTAACTTCGGGTAATCGGTCCTGGGGGTATTTAAATTTTACTTCCTATTGACCTCAGTTCGTCATGGTCTCCCTGAGATGTCCCTTCTTCCACTAGAGTGTTAACTGTCACATCATCCCCCCTTATTCGTGAGGATTCATCCTCAAATCGTCAACTACATTAAAAGGAGAAAAATAAAAAAATATTAAAAGTAACAGATACTCCATACACTTATAATATATCAATCTTGTAAGCATTGTCGTTGATACGCTCCAAGACTCGGTGATACGAAATTCGAGATCAATAACATAACTCAAAGCCCCGCATATACATCACCAACCAGAAATTTAAAACCTTGCACATACATCACCAACCAGAAATTCAAAACCCTAAGTAAACCCTCCCTACTTGACTCGCACTCAACACGGTAGTGAAAACCAAAGTTATAGGGAAAGAACAAAATTTAGAATTAAAAAGATGCAACAAGACTTACCTCAATAAGTGATCTCAATCTTTTGCTCAACAAGTCAGTTGAACACATGCTCACTGAACTCACTCTTGGAAGTAAAAAAATCTGAATATTATTGAAACCTAAATTGTCCCTACAAGAAGGGGTGGTGGCCTCTATATATAGAGTTGACCATCCTCGTTTGACTCAAATTAGGAAACAAAACTCCTAAACATAGTTCTTAATTTTAATCTCAAAAAAATACTAAAATTTGATTTAATTAAATCTCAAAAACTAAAAGAAAATTGCAATAAAAAATTCTAGAATTAATTAAGCTAGACTTATCTTCTTTGGTCAGCTTAAACTCCCTTTTCCACTTTACACTTGTCTTCCACATGGCTTCATCTTCTAATTTCTTTATTATTTAATTCTTTATGGAGGTAGTGGCTGGACATATTACTTCTTCTAAAATTGTAAACAATTTGGGAATTTAGAAATAAAAAAGGACTCTCCCTTCTTTGGCCCACCCACTTTCCCATGTCGTATGGTTTTGTTCCTCTTCCCTCTTTTTAGTTTCCTTCTTCTACTCATCTTTGGCATTCCTCCTCTCTTCTTCTTCTTATTGTGCTGCCATGCAGACTTTTCTTCTTCTTGTAGATTAGGGGAAAAAATTTCAGAAAACTATAAGATGGCTTGCAGTAAAGAAAATCCTTCTCTAGTTATAGGTGTTCTTTTAGTCTCTGTTTTGCTTCTGTTTTTTTTATGTTAATTGGAGTTCATGAAGAAGGCTTCAGGCCTAATCAAAGAGAAACCCAGCTCAATCTTTCCAAGTTTAGTGTAGTTCATGCGCGAGTGAGCGAGATTGCACCTCAATTCTCTTTTAAAATCAGAACCAGATATGGTTAAGACTCTTCTTACTTTTTTGGACCTGTTCTTCCAACTTTTTGAGATTCAAATTCGATTTCCTAAGTGATCCAAGTTTGGACGAGCAAATTGAAGGCCTTTTGAAAGCTTTTAGCATGAGTTTGGGTAATAGGTCCCTCCGAAACTTGAGTTGTGATTCTAGATTCTCCCAAGTTATCTTTTTGATCTCTTATGTTCTGGTTTGCATCACTTGGAATGATCCGTCTCCTTTGGGGTCGAGTTTAGACTTCTTATGCTTAGGAAATCTTTCCTTTCTCATGTGAACCCAAATCTAGTCTCTGGGTTCGAACACGATTCACTTTCTTCCATTATTAGCATTGCAGGCATGGGTTTTATTTTGTTTCTGTATGTGCTGTCGTGCATTTTCTTGTATGGTCTTAATAAGTTCAGCTCTTCGTTGCCCATCGATATTTTTGAGATCCTCCACAAGAATGGGCGTAAGGTCTAACGATGTGGACAGGTTAAAGCCGTAGACTACCTCGAAAGGTGAGAACCCTGTGGAGGTGTGGATACTAAGGTTATAGGAAAATTCTATATGGGTAGACAATCCTTCCAAGTTTTCAAATTTTGACCAACCATAGCTCTTAACAACGATCCTAAGATTCTGTTAACTATATTCATTTAACCATTCATTTGAGTGTGACATGCGGTTAAGAATAATAATTTAGTTCCTAACTTACCCCACAGTACTCACCAAAAATGACTAGGGAACTTGACATCCACTTATTATCGTTTTAAGTTTGTGATTCTAGTCGCATTTTCGGTCTTATGATAGATAATAAAGTGGATCATTTTACTAAACTGGTTTACTACAACGAATATGTTGTCATTATCCTTCTTGGCCCTTGGCAATTTTAACACGAAATCCATAAAAATATCTACCCGATGTGCTGAGGTACAGGTAAAGGTGTATAAATACCATGAGGTAATACCCTAGACTTTGTTTGTCTACATGCAATGCGTTGACTATAAATGTGTTCGATATCTTTTTTCATATTAGACCAGTAGAAGTGTTTGCTCAAGATGTTTAAGGTTTTACCTACTCTAAAATGTCCCATGAGTCCCCCACTATATGCCTAACGTACTAACAACTTCTTAACTGAGTAGTTGAGTATACACAATTTCCCTTCCTTAAGAAAGAACCCATTGATCCCATGGTATATATGAAAAGCATAGTGTTCATAAACATGGTATACAATGGAAAAGTCTTTATCGTTGGCATACATCTCTTTGATATGTCCTAAGAACTTAGAACTTAGCGTGGTCATTAAAGCATACCTTCGAGATAATGCATTGACGACAATGTTATCTTTTTCTTATTTATACTTAATTATATAGGGGAATGACTCTATAAACTCCACTCACTTGCCGTGTCTACGATTGAGTTTACCTTGACACCTTTAGGTACTTAAGGAACTCACAATCGATATGAATCACAAATTTTTTCGGAAGCAGGTAGTGTTGCCACACTTCTAAGGATTTTACCAAGGTGTACAACTTGTTATCGTAGGTTGAGTAATTTAAGGGTGCTCTACTAAGTTTTTCACTGAAGTAGGCTACCGGGCACCCTTTCTGCATTAATACTGCTCTTATACCTACTCTTGAAGCATCAAATTCAAATTCAAAAGTTTTATTAAAATCAAGTAAAGCTAGAATAGGGGCAAAACACAATTTATCCTTTAGCATAGTAAAAGTGTTCTCTTGTTTTTCAGTCCATGAGATCTTGACATCCTTTTTGACCAATTCATTTAAGGGTGTCACAATAGAGCTGAAATCGTTCATAAACCTGCAGTAGAAGCTGGCTAGCCTATGGAAGCTTCTAACTTCGTTGGAGTCTGTCGGTGTAGGTCACTCCCGAATGGCTTTTACTTTTTCTTCATCTACCTTAATGACTTAGGCACTCATCACAAACACTAAATAGATCACAAAGAAAACAAGTTAAACTATATTGCGTAGGAATCCGATTAATCCCGATGGATATAATAGAAAGGTATATCCTAATTATACTACCTAATACCAGCTACACTCTACGAATGGTTGAGTTTCTTTATGCAACATTAAGCTAAAATTTCAGGATACAAAACGATCAATTAATAGTGAAGCATAAAAGGTTTTCGCTCACAGTAGGTAGACTAGTCTTCCTTTTTGCTTTATGATGTAAAATGAATGAAAACCAAAAGTTTTCACAAGCACCTATTGGGAGAGGTACTCTATCTTTGAATCCACAAAGGTTTTTCAATCTCACTTACTAGGCAGTTAGTCTACTTTTAAATGCAATATGCAACAACATGTCAACTAACTTGTGCAATGGAGATATCTTTGTATTTTTAATTTTTATAATTTTTTTGATGATAAACACGAATCACTTGAATTAAACAGATATGTATGAATTCAAACGCAATGCAATATTAATTAACAAATCAAAAATTAATTTGAATTGTTAATTAATTCACAAGAGTACTAAAACAATTAATATAAATAGATTCATTAGGAGCCTATACCTGACGTGGGAGGTATGGGGAGGATCATTTTGACTCTCATAATCTTAATCCAATTGCATGCGATATCAAAACTCAAACAACCTAATTAAAACCCCTCCCTCTAATTGAATTCACAACCCTAAAAATTAAGAATGTAAAAAATAAAAAATCAAGGAAATAAAAATGAGAAAAAGAAAGACGCCACAAACTTATTCGATAAGTCAATCCCAACTTCTCGGCTCAATCAAGACTGTGCAAGCTTACCTAGCTTGGAAGAACTTGAAGAGAAACATTAGCACAATGCTAATAAAACCTCAAAGCTTGATTTTATTAATTTCCAAGAAGATTGTGTTTACAATGCTTGAACTAAGGCGTTTATATAGGTTCTTAATTACTACTTCTAGAGGGAATATGATTTGAAAATCCTATCCAAATTTTAGAATTTATTCTAACTAGAAAACAAATACTTAATTAATTAAATAATAAAATTCTATCTTAATTTGAATTTAAATGAATAAAATAAATAGCTATCCTTATCCAAATCTTAAAATAATAATTAATTAATCCTACGAATAAAGTTTACATTAAAATATTAATAAGATAATATTAACTAATGGTCTCCTCCTCCTAATTCTTCAACGACATATTTTCTTCAATCTTGAGTAGAATTCCACATTCATTGTGACATTCTAAATATTAATTAAAACATAAGGATGCCAGATACAAAAACAGATATGAGTATATTTAAGATAATTATTTGAAGTGGAATAAAATATTACAATTTCTTACAAAATAATAATAAAGTTCTAAAATCTTATAATAATGAGGTAAAATAAAATTAAATACAAGTCTCTACAAAAGATTGACTCATCAGAGTATGAAACAAAATATGCATTCGTAATGGTTCATGAATCTACAAGATCCATAAAAGCTTTAAGAGGTAGTTGAACGATTGGTTCCTCACTATCGTCTTCATATGAGAGGGGACATGGAAAGAGGTAAGTTCCGCATACTCAATAAGGAAAACAATTTTTAAATAACATCACTAACATTTTAAAAGTAATTTAAACTTAAATAGGGTACCATAATTACTTACCATTGGAAATTGTATCAGGATTCCATTTCAATAATTATGAAAACAATTTACTTTATTAAAAAAATATCAAATCAATTACGTCATAATCATATCATGCCATTTAATTCAATCATGCTAAATTTTGAATAGAAAAATAAAACAAATCATGACATATTTTTATCTCATTTTATTCTTCGTGCGAAATCATTCAGACTTCCATCTATTGAGGGCAATACATATTTTTGACTACTCATGTGGATGACCAATTCATTTTATATCATATCAACAATTTATGACTTGCTAAACTATCAATACATTTACGACTTACCAAATCATGATACGATCTATGACCACGACGATGCCAACAACAGTGGTCTTATATATAAATTATAGTTATGACTGTACTTCACCAAGAGTGACTCTTACAATCATATTGTTTGTCACTCTCGTAAGAAGGTACACCATCATTCACAGGGAGCGGTTATCTCACGTCATTTCAGACCAGATAATGGAGAAACAGAAATCTCTCAGAGATGAACAATATTACGAATCATATCATTATAAACCATACATGCCAATATCGATAAATATTCCCCATAACATCATGCTTGTTACTTTATCATGTCATCGTTCCATATAAATGTACATCAACATTCACCATATGCATAAAAATCATTATGGTTAAACATGCAAACAACCGATTTATATTCGTTCATATAAATATGTGTTAACACATAACATTTACCTTAAACTATAATAAAAATTAAGAATGCAACAAATCGATTAATATTTTATTAAATTAATTTAGAAATATTCCTTAATATGTTGAAATAAATACTAAATTTCTTACTGAAACTTTAGAGTTTTTCTTACTTCTTTCCATCTTCTAATTCTTCATCTTTTCTCTCTAGCTCTTTCTCTCTAGAATTGTTTTGGTGGATAGAAGAATGAAGTTGGAGTGGTGAGAAAATTTTGAAAATGGGTTCCTATTTATAGAAAATGGGAACTGTTAAATTTGTGCCAAGTGACGAAATCTTCTGAGAAGAGAGGAAAGAAAAAGGTGACTTGATGTAACGCGACAACTGACGGATGCGATTGATAGATGACCAACGCGATGACGGTGATGCGACATTGGTGCAAAAATCGAAGGTGTGCCACCAAAACGATGGTGGCATGCTGCATAACCGACGACGCACGCCCCCGAAGGCGCGGCGCTTGCTGCCCGAGGCAGCTTCCACTGCTCAAACTTATCGAGTGTGCATGCACATGCATAAGGCGCGTGGAGCAACATGCAGACTGCACGCCTCGTGCCTTGCGTAGATGGGACGCGAGCACAGGCACATGTCCCATGGCCGCGCGCAAACGAGGACGGAGAGACCTTATCGCAGCCTTTTCTGGTGGATTTTTTCGCCGTTTTTCTTCTCTATTTTTCCTAAAATCTTTTTAAAATAATTTAGACAATTCAACAACTTTAAAAATAATTTAAATAATTTTAATTAATAATAAATACGTTAGTTTCGAAAAATTCAAAATAAAGTTTAAGCACAATTCATTCAAAAATCAAAGCATGAAATTTAAAAAGTTCAAATGGCCTTAAGGCCCGAATAATTAAAGGTTTTACATAAAACTTTTGCACAAAGATTTTCGGGATGTTGCATTCATAATTAACATATTTTGCACATGAAAAAATTGGGAACTTAGATACATTGTGGAAGTAGGAAAAGTTGGAATTTTTGAGTCTAAAAAGGACTAGGGAAGAAGGATTGTTTGAGCTGTTTGTTGGGGCACATGATGGGCCGTGAATCGCACAGGCTGGGTTGTGGGTTGCCCGAATGGACTAGTTGGGTTGAGTGGCCCTCTTTCGTGTGGGAGGTGCACGTGCGCGGTGCTGCTTGTGTGATCGGTCGCCTTGCCCGCATATGTGCGGGCGTGCAGTTCTACACTCCTCACGTGCTCCCTCACGTGGGGGAGGCTCCCGCATGTGCGAGCGGTCTTTCCCACATGTGTGGTGATTCGCACACGTTCTTGAGGCATATCACATGTGTGGCACATGTTGGCTCCTACTTTCCAGATCCAGACTGCTTCTTGCGGACTTTTTCTTAGGCTTCGATGGGGAGCTCATTATTCACCCATTCTTGAAACAAAAGGTTGAAAATATTCTAAAATTGCTTGGCCCAGTTTGGGGTAATCGGTACTAGAAGTATTTGAAATTTAATTCCTATTGGCCCCAGTTCGTTATGGTTTCCCTGAAACGTCCATTCTTCTACTAGAGTGTTAGTTATCATATCATTAGGCCTCATTAAATTATTGCAGGTCCGAATGATATGGTTGATTCCATTCGTCTTAATTACTGCGAGATCGCTTGGGTGTGATATCACTTGGGTGCATGTGACCGGGCATTAGGGGTGCTTTGATATTTACTTATCATTTTGTAGCCAAAAGAAGAAAGTTTGTTTTAAAGAAAGTTTGAATTTTTAATGTTGTAGAAAATCAAAAGTCAGAAGCCATGGAAATTAGTCCCGAATCTATACCGTCCAATGTGTCTTCCTCCTTGTTGCTTAAAAGGAACGGCCAGTTCTGCCCATCGGCAGACTTGCACCATTCTACCCTCTGCACAGTCGACACTGCCATTTTGATTCATACGCCCAGCTGAAGATGCCTCCAAAAAAGAAGTCGCAGAAGCATAACAGCAAACGTGCTACTTCTTCATCGTCAAGCAAATCAAAGCAGCGTCAATCCTCCTCCGGTCCCAGGCTTCAGATATCGGCCGAGAACGAGAATCGGCTGCGCCGTCTCTTGCTTAACTCTGAACGGACAGCGGTCCCGGCACTTCCCCAAGACTCTCTCTCGAACGCCCAGAAGGCCAAGAAACTCAAGGCGATGTACGAGCAGCTCTCTTGCGAAGGCTTTAATGATGATCAAATTGAACAAGCTCTCTCGTCTATCAAAGTACTTTTAACTTTTACTGTATCTATTTGACTATCCAGAAAGTTTGAAGTGCATGTTTGCCGTTGGTTTTCTTTTCTCTGTGTTTTTTCCCTTTTATTTCCTCGAAATGAAATCGCAGCAGTAAGGAAAATTCATATCTGTGTAGTCACAGTAATGTAAAAAATAGTTTTTAAGAAACCAATATGGCAGAGAATAGATTGATGGAAAATTATGAACTGGCGACGTCAAGTCATGTCTAAACATGTGAAAGAGAATACTGTTGTTAGAGAAAATGTCTGTGCGCCATTCCCCAAGCCGAGCATCTCTGGCCATTCTGGCTGCCTGGTGCATCGATGCCCTGGGCACACCAAGAAACTTCGTGGTGATTTAGTGCAAGCTTTTTGTTGTTGTATTAGAGGCAGGAGTTTGCAATATTCTTATTGAATTGGGGGAGGGGAGTCCATGGGCTAACTCTTGGTCTAGATAATATAGGGGAATACTAAATAAGAGCAACCCTAGGTATTGAAAATCTTATTTATAAAAAATCTGTCTTTAGATACATGGTTATCGCTGTATCATGAGGAATTTTTTATGATATGGGGCAGGTGAGTCTTTGAGAGATCAATTTAGTTAAGTGAGATGTGTGTTGTCTTTCTAAAAGAAAAATTGGCCTACTTATCAAGAATGTTATATATAAAAACCTGTCTTTAGATAAATGATTATCACAATTTCTTTTGGGACCTAATTCTCTATGGTACAAGATGATAAACAATAAGTTTGGTTTGCACATGAATGGATGAGAATGCATAGCTAGTATTTATGTTAGGGATTTAGTTGCGGAGAAGATCTCCAAGTGATTAAAGAGTTGTAAGGAAGTCCTTTTATCTCTTTGGTGAAGAGTGATTTTGTTTATAATCTTTTTTGCCTAGTACTCCAATATATTCTCTCTCCTTGTCTAAAAGTTTGGTTGGGATTGCTATTATCAATTAGAAGATCGTGAGAGATTTCTGTGTTTCGGTGTTGGTGAGAATACTAGGGATCATCTTTTGAAATGAGAGGTATGTTGCCTTTCTAGAAGGAAGGCTGGTTAGATCTTGGGAATTTAATGTCTAAAATTATGGCCTTTTTAGCCAATTGGCTATGTTATTTTCAAAAGGAATTTGATTCTTTGTGGCAAAAGGTGGCAAGAAGCAAGTTTAGCTTGAATTGGAATGGCTGGGAAATTGAGGGTCTTTCCAATCTCCCCTAAAAGGCAATTGTAAAGAAACTAATGAGTTATATCTTTCATTTCTCCCACTTGTGTTGGCTAGGTTGGGGGATAGAGCTAGTTTTCTTTATTAGGAAAGATTGTGTGATAGGGTACAGTTTTTATCTCGAAAGAAAAAAAAAGATCTGCAGATAGGGGATGCACCAGTTGCATTTTTTTCCCCTTGCCTATAGAGATTATCAACCACACATAATTTTCCATTTAATTCCTTTTTGTTCCTTCATGATAATTGTATATAATGAAAACCTCTACATTTTAGAGATCTCAATGACTTAGAGATATATGCCTTTATGTCTTTGATCTCTTTTCTGGATTGTTTGTCCCTCTCCAGCTTTGGTTATAGAATGTGGTTCCTTTATTTCTTAGGGGTATATACTTGTAAATATTGTTTTTGAGTACCTTATCTATAAAGTCTGTATCATTATAATTCATTCTGGGAAGTTAAAGTTCCTTATAAGGTGAGGACTTTTACCTAGACAAAGTACCTAATAGAATTTTGATAGAAAAAGAAGTATTATTTAAGAGGAGAAAGTAATTGCATGCAAGAGGAATAACACATCCTCCTTGAATCGTTAACTAGAACAATTGAAATAACGAAAGGGAAACACAGAAACACATAAGTCTAAACGGAGAAGTATAGATTCCTTATCTTGAGGCATTACAATATTAGTGCCTCCCAATTCCTATGTAACACAGAGAGTAGTGTTTGTAAACAACCCATGAGCTTTCGCCCATAGTGTGGCCAAAAAGGTCCGGTCCTCCTTTCCCATAGACCCTGATCAAGTGAAAAAGAATAATTAAAGAATCAATTATTCTTTTGAAGCCATCTTGTTCCCTCCATGTGTATGTATGAACTCATAATGTACTCCACTGTTAGAGGAGTAACCCAAGCTAAACCAAATAGCACAGACAATGTTTCCACATTCTCCAGGCAATGTCACAGTGTCAAAATATATAGACATATATCCAATTTACTTACACAGATTATATTCATTACATATATGTATTCATAGTAGTATATCCCCATATATTTGTATGTATGTTGTATATATGTCGTGTATACACATTATATAATATATAGTGCATATATACAATATATATAGTATATGTGCACACTGCTTATTGTATATACATTTCATATATAGAGTGATATACACTGTATAAAGTGCTTATATGCATATAATGTATATAAATCGTATTTATCTATACTGCATATAAGATATATATTAATATGTACAGTCATATAAAATATGTACTAATATATACAATGTATATATTCTCCATATGTATTACGATATTTATAATATTATATATATGCACAATGTATATATACTGCAGATATATACAGTATATATAGTGTACACATTATATAATGCATATATATACATATATGCACATACAAATATATCTATTAGTATCTGTGCATTTTGGTTATTCGGGCTATTTTCTGGGCATTTTAGACATATGGGCGCATTTTTGGGTATTTTGGGTGCATAATCGCATTTTTCGACAGTTTAGGTATCTGGGTAGGTTTCTAGTCTTTTGGGTCCCTAGATGCCATTTTGTTGGATTTGCTGAACTTTGGCTAGCCTCGTGCAGGTACTTAAGTGCTTTTTGCACATTTTTAGTACTGGTGATTTATGGGTGTTTCATGTGTTTGGACGCAGATGATGTGTAATACTTGGTAATATGGAAACATGTGGTTAAATAGTACAATAAATGGTAAATCAGTAAAAACACAGTTTCTTTTCTTTTCCACCCAACAACGGAGCATGGTAAATTATTTTATTTCTATTTACTTTCTTTCTCATTTTTTTAGCATTCAAATTTCAAACAAGAAAAAGAATGTTACTTTCCTCTTTTCCTTCTCTCCCTATCTAACTACCTAACATAGCCTTAAAGTGGTTATCTAGATGTTTATTTGTTCTTTTGTTGTTATTTCTATTAGGCTTGACTAGATATCTCTTTGCTAGTTTATGCTTTTGCAAATTCATAAAGATGTAGATGTAGTGCTTGTATATTTTAAAATGCTAAATCTTTAGGGAAATGGCTCTGGAGGTATTTGAGAGAGGAGGATGGGCTCTGGAAGAAGGTGATTGATGCAGAATGGGGATGTTGGTTGCTGGGTGAGAGGTCTAGGGATATAACTAGACCTCATGGGGTGGGTGTATGGAGGAAGATTACCAGGGAAAGACTGAACTTGCAGACGTGCATCTGCTGGAAATTAGTAATGGCATGGTTGTTAAGTTCTGGAGTGATGATTGGGTGGAAGGGGCCTGTCTCAGTAATCAGTTTCCTCAAATTTATGCCATTGCTTGTTCCAAGCACAGTAAGGTTGGGGAGGTGTACAGTGCAGGGGCCAACAACTGGGATTGGAACATTAATGTTAACAAAAATCTTAATGATTGGGAAGTGGCAGAATTTGAGAAACTTATGAGCCTGGTAGCAGCCATATTGCTGAATGATCACAAGGATGGACCTATCTGGAAATTGAAGAAGAATGGGGTGTTCACAGTTAGATCTTTCTATAATTTTCTGGTTAATCAAAATGGGCTGGAGGAGAGCAATTTTCCTATGAGACAGATCTGGAGAGTTAATGCCCCTCCTCGCGTTGCTTTTTTTGCTTGGGAAGCAGGTAGAGAAAGTATTTTGACCATTGATAAATTCATGAGAATGGATAATGTCTTAGTGAACGGTTGTTATTTGTGCAAAGAGGATGAGGAGATCTGTAGCCATATTCTTCTTTGGTGTCCGATGGCTTATAGTCTATGGACTTTGGTGTATGGTTTACTTGGAATTAGTTGGGTCATGATGGGTAATGTAAAAAGTGAGATTTGGGTTTGGGATGGGTTAAGTAGGGGGAGGAAGATTAAATGACCAGAGGGCGTGGAGTCTTGAAAAACATGGAACATTTTCTGTTAAATCCTATGACCGTAAGCTGATGAGTGGGGCAGGGGGTGATTTTTCTGTGTTCCCTGTCAGACAGATCTGGAGGATGAAAACCCCTCCTAGAATGGCGTTCTTTGCCCGGGAAGCTTGCAAGGAAAGCATTTTGACGATTGACATGTTGAAGAGGAGGGGTCAGACTCTAGTTAACCTGTGTTTCCTGTGTAAAGGGGGGCTGAAACGTGCAACCATATCTTGCTATGGTGCCCGATGGTTTATAGTGTATGGACTATGGTTTATGGCCTTTTGGGTTTGAATTGGGTTATTGCGGGTTCTGTTAAAGATGAGCTTTGTGGGTTTATGTAATAAGAGGACTCATCTACTGCTTATTCCTATATCTATCTTCAGAGTGGTGTGGAAGGAAAGAAATGCTCTATCTGATCGGATTGAGAGGGATTTTGTTAGCATTAGGGATAGATGGATTCATATGTTTGAGTTTTTAATTTTGGGTCATGACATTAGTGGTTTAAATAATTTTGGGAATGTAATTGACCATTCGATTGATATGTAAATACGGTTGTATATGGGTTGTACCCCCTTGATACCATTGTTAATAATATACTTGTATACACTTTTATTTCAAAAGAAAAAGTAGGGGGAGGGAGATTATAAATTTAATACCACTTACCATTCACTGGGTGGTGTGGAAGGAAAGGAACCAAAGGGGTTTTGAAGAGGTTGAGGGTAATAACTCAAAATTAAGGGATGAATGGATACATTATTTAAGTTTTTTGTGTTTGGGTCATGATATTAATAGGATGGAAGATTTTGGGCATTTTATTGACCTAATGACTGATTTGTAAATAACTTTGTAGATGGGTGGCACCCCTTTGATGCTATATTACACACTTTACTCTTTTTATTTCAAAAAAATGTTGCTTTGTTTGGGTTATTTGGCATCTTGTGCACTTGTCTTATGTAGGATAGTGCCACTCTTGAAGCTGCTCTTGATTGGTTATGCTTAAATCTTCCAAGCGACGAGCTTCCTTTGAAATTTTCTAGTGGGATTCCTTCATACAGAGATGAAGGTAACTACAGTTTTTCTTAGGTCATATTGGAGTCAGTACTTTTGTTGGTTATACCTGCAAACTTTCCTTTCCTTTTAAGCATGTTGTTTAATCATTCATTTGATGGTGCAGGAGGTTCAGTTAATGTCATATTAGCTTCCCGGAAAATTTATACTCCATTACTTGACTCACCAACAAAAATAAGAGAGGATGGGGAGGAAATTTTTGTTAGAGCAAAGGGGCAGCATCAAGAGGATACTTTAGATTCTTGCCAGCCATCTCAAGCAGATTGGATCAGGCAGTATCTAGAACGACAGGAAGGGGTAGGAGAATTTGAGGCTTGATGAGAAATTCTTGTCCACTTTTGCTTAGAACTTTATTAAATTTATTGTCGTATTAGTCCGCGCTAATCGCATAAGGTCTTTCTGATTTGAGATCTTTCTGATTTGAGATCTAATTGTCATTTTCCAGGAATGCAGTCTTCCTGGAAATAATAGTTAATTTTTATGTTTGTAGGATGATTCCAGGTCTTGGGAAGATGAGGCTGTTGACACTGACCCTTCCAAAGAGGTATATTTACTTTCATTTTTAGTGTTTGTAGTTACAGGAAGTTAGTGCTCTCTCTTTCTCTCTCTCTCTCTCTCTCTCTCTTTCTCTCTCTCTCTCTCTCTCTCTCTTTCTCTCTCTCTCTCTCTCTCTTTGCCTCTCAATTATTGAGTTATAGATGATGTGATAACATAGTAAAGTAGATACTTGAATCTTTCAAAAGAAGGTACCTGAGTTTTTCAAGTTGAGTAATGAACTCATATTGTGCTCGTAAGACTGTCAGATGGGTTGTTGTATTTTATGACGTGGATGAATGTTTCGAATGCACTAGTGGAGGGGGGAGAAGGGGGGTTGTTAGCAAGTGCTTAGGGCTCTGGCTTCTTTGGTTCTGTTCCTCCACTCTCACTGTTTCTTAACTTAGGTCAGGATCATAGAGTTTGCTTATTGGATTCATCTGGTATTTTAGCTTACAAGTCCTTGCCGCCTGCTACTCCTGTTCGTACCACAACCCCAAATAGCAGAGTGATTAGATGTAACCTTCTAAGGTGCTAAATTGTCTATGGAGCTTGCTTTGTTCCTGTACCGGTACTGAGATCCAGAATGTACTATGTTCCTGGTGACCAACCTTGTATTTGAATAGGAAGGTAGCTTATTTTGTAGAAACTGAAATGAGTTGAGAGTTGAGAGTTGAGAGCCTGGGGCGTACAGTAGGCAAGAAGGGAGGAATCAAGACAGAATTTTATTTGGTGCATACTGGTTTGTTCAGTCTTTTTTGATTCGCAGGGTTCTACTTCGTATTTTTATTTCTTTTTTCTCCTCCTAATGTATAGGTGCCTGGAAAAAGGTCTTTTGATGTTATTGCCCAAGAGTATTATGCAGCAAGATCAGAAGCTTCAAAAGCCAAGGAAAAAGGAGACAAGAAAAGCCAGGAACAGGCGGGCCATGTCATCCGAAAACTAAAGCAAGAGTTGTCTGCTCTAGGTTAGATTTAAATTTTATTTTAGTCTTTCTTCAGAGCTTTTTTACTAATTACTATATGTCATGAGCCTTTGAATTTGCCAAGTAGGATTATCAGATGAAATCTTGGTGTCTAACATTGGGCGGGAACAGACCACAAATAGCTCTGCTGAGGACACTTTTGCTATTTCCCTGCCGTATAATCACCACAAGTCAAGGACATTAGTTAATGTCGAAAGTGATCTTCCCCTAGTTCTGCATTCAGATGAATCAAAAAGGGAAGGAAATGATATGGAGAGCTGGGACTCCAAGGAGTTTCAAGCCAAAGCTCTTCTCTCAACTGTAACTGTTGAAGAAAAAAAAGCCTCAGATGATGATGTGGAGCTTGGTGGTCTTTTCTTCGAAGATTCTGTGTCTAATGAAGCTTTGCCCTCAGAAGTCTTGAAGTTACAAAAGAAACAAAAGATGAGAGAATTATATAGTGAGCAGAATTTAGAGAGATTAAATGGAATCTGGAAGAAGGTATGCTTGCAATTTAATCATCTTGTTAGGCTAATAATAGAGCCAATGGATGGTAATGCGAATTAGACATCATAGTCAAACCTCCATGTTTGTCTACATATTTTTCCTATGTCTATCATCTAAAATATTTGCAACAAAATGCATTTGGTGCATGTATTGTGTTCAAAAAATATTAGCAGTAGAACTCTTTTTTATGATAAAGTTACATTTACAGTTATTATTTTTTTTATTTTTATTTTTTTCTGTGTTTGTAATCTATATCAGACTTCTTTATTATATGTATCCTTCTTGCGTCCAATGAGATATTTGTTTGTTCTTGTGATTTTTTTGATGCTACTAAGTTATGACAGGGAGATCCACAGAAGGCTCCAAAGGCTGTTCTTCACCAATTATGTCAGAGATTGTTGTGGGATGCACCAAAATTCCAAAAATTAGTTGGCAAAGAAAATAACTTCTTCTATTCTGTTAGTGTGCTGCGCAAGGCTAGTGGTGTAGGAAAAAGCAGAAAAGCTGGGGGTCTGGTCACCCTTCAGCTTCCCAGTCAAGATAGATCTTTCGAATCTGTTGAGGTACTTGTTTATTCTTATTCGTTTATATGCCGGCATTGATGTTGCAAAAGCTTGTATAAATCTTCGTATAAATCTTCTCATAGATCATTTTTTTGTAACTGAACCATATTTCCAATAGAATGTAACTAAAGAATATGGTTAACTCCACTCTTGTTGTAAATTCATCCAGTCTTTCTTTTGTATGTTAGAAAAATGGTTCTTTTAGTAGTAAAAGAAGAATTATTAAGGACAGCAAATACTTTTTTTTTTTTTAAATCACTAAGGACAAGCAAAGACCAAGTACAATAACGGAGGATAAGATATCCTCCTAGCATTTTCTAGTAGAACTCTACAGCATAGTTACAGTCAAGCCTCCCAGATATTGGTGTTTATCGTCCTCCAGTTCCTCTGTAGCACGGAAATATAAATATCAATAAAATTTCCATCGGGCCTTAGTCCATAAGGAGGCTAGAAATGTCATCCACTTCCACAGAACTTGAATCAGGAAATTGCAGTCATAAAATCCTATTGTTCAGGTCCAACAATAGTGTTCACAGCGTGCACATAGAGCATCCTTCCAAAAGGTTTTTGCTTCTTTTCTCACCCCACTTCAACATAGATCCGCTTACGAAACACTTCGAAGGAAGAACAAGCCACATTAACCCTAACATATCAAACAACTTTGTCAACAATTTCCAAGCCACATCGCAATAGATAAATAAATGGTTATGTGTCTCCCTTTTCATGTTTGTGTTAGAAAAATGTTTAGCATAGTAAATATAAGCACTCTTTGTCCACTCTATCCGCAATTCTTGGACATGTTCAAGAAGTTGAAGAGATTTTTCTTTCTTTTACTTGAGTCATAGGAGGAGGAACCAGTTCCCTTGAGGCAGAATGAGGTTCAGGTGCAGGCTCAAGAGTATGGGTAGGATCTGTCTATTGAATAAAGAAGGCAAGTCTATTAAAGGAGAAGAGTTGTCCTTGTCTTCCAAAGATAATTTCTCCTCTTGAGAAGAGGGTCGGTAAGATAAGATGCATTTTTAACAAATGTGACATTTGAAGGGACTGAAAATTTCTTAGTAGGTAGACAATAACACTTGTAACTCTTTTGACTTGAAGAGTAGCTACAGAACCATGTTTCAATACTCTAGGATCTAGTTCACCTTGACTCAAGCAATAATGATGAACAAATAATAACCGTCTAAAGTGATGCCGGGCAAGTAATGGAAGAACCAAAATTATCCTACAATGTGGAGAAAGAGGGAGAAAATTCTTTTAGATAAAAGAAGATTTATTGGGAAGAATGAGGAAGAATACAATTTATGCCTGAAGGATAAGGGATCCTCCCTAAAATATCATGACCTCTTCTCCACGAGCCGAAGAGCATAGTAGATTTTTCACATCTGGAGGGGTAACCCAATTCAAGTCAAAGAGACTAACCAAATTTATCCAAGACTTCCATGTAGTGGCACAATGTAAAAATAGGTAAGAGTGTGTCTCCTCCCTCTAAATCACATGAATTATGTATTCAGAGATAAGGCTTGGTGTAGTTGACGAAGTTGAAGCACATGATTTGTGCTAAGTATCGCTCTTCCCATTACTCTTAAGAAGATGTGCTGTTGGTCCTTAAAGATCCAACGTTCCGAGATAGCCATAAGCACCATAGCTAGCAACTAGAGCCTTTAACCAAAGGGGCTTAGCACTTGGCTCCTTTCATTAATAAAGAGCGTAGAAGACTTCCTACATTTGGGATGGTAAGCTAGTTCAACCAAAAGACACTAACCAAAATTTTCTAAATCTTCCATGTAATGGCGCAATGTGGAAATGGGTGAGAATGAGTCTCCTCCCCCTTTGAAGCATGTGAAGCATATATTTGGAGATAAGACTTGTATGGTCAACGAACTTGAAACATATCCTTAGTGTTAAGCTTCTGATGGATGAAAGTACATGAGAACACCTTTACCTTTGATGAAACTAGAGCTTTCCAAAATATCTTCTCAGCTAAGGTGGGGGTTGTTTGTGATGTGATAAAAAAAGACTTGTGTACAACCTTGGTGGTTGAAGGGCCCAAGTTCTGTCGTCTAGTTGAGGTGAGAGATGAATTGGCTACAAAGAATCTAATAAGGATAGGATGTCGAGAGTCTCCCCTTTGGATGGGTGCCAGGTAAAGTGGAAGTTCCAAGAGAAACTTCCTTCGGTGTTTTAAGTGAAGGTGGAAATATTGGTATTGCTTCTAGTGGATAAGTTGTATAGTCGAGGGAATTTTGATGTTAGGGGTTGGTCTCTTGCCCAAGTATCTTCTCGGAAAAATACTTGAGATCATCTTCAACTCAAAAACAGGTGAGTGGAGTAACCAAGGTTTGGATGTGGGAGCTGATTTCCAGGACTATGGTGAATAGTGGAACTTGCAACAAAGACATGCCACCTTTCTGTTCCGTTCATGTGGATGCTTTTAACCACTCCGTGATAAGTTTAGTTCATATCGGAAGCACCAAAACTAGTTAGCCAATAGAGTGTTTGGAACTTATGACATGTAGCTGCGGTAAATCAGAAAATCAAAGGGAGAGAGAAGGGGTTAGATCAGGGAGAGAAACAAAATATTTGATAGAAACAGAGAGAGGTAGATTGCAGAGAGATGGGAATGAAGAATATCGAGAGAGAGGGATGGAGGGAATGAAATATATGAAAATACATTGGAAAAATTACTTACCACTTTGGATTTACAAGGAAATGATTAAATACATAAAAAGATACATGAATGATTCCATAGATCGTCGATCTTCCCTCCATAGAAGTCAAAGAGCCGCATAAACCCTAGAGATGTAGTGAATGAAGATGGAAGAGGAGGCGGGTGCGTATAACCTAGGTTTGGGAGGATTATATACCCCTCCTGAGATCAAGACACGTGTCCCCCCAAGATTCCACGGACGCATGCCACGTAACTACTTATTTTTTCTAAACTAGAAGCCAAAACACATCTTTACCCTGGCGTTTGTAAACCTTTAAGGGTTTGGATTCCCTGTGACCTATTCCATTTTTCTCTTTTTGTTCCCCTGCTAATCTAGTGTCTCCCTACTCATCTCCTCTCGGTTGCACCTGATTCTTAATAGTTCCTTGTCATTGAGAATTAACGTTTCCCTGAAGGTTAAGGTAAGTAAATTATTGTGGTATATAAGTGGCACTCTCCCATATTTTTATTCCCTTCCATTTGATTAGCCATTGCTTTTCTTCTTAGCCTTGATTCGTAAGTATTCTTGTTTGCAAGACTTTTGGTTCCACTATTTTCCAATTCTGCAAATTTTAGTAAATTGGTTTTGTAGTTTTTTGGACCTGGATAGTACTTCTTAAGTAGGGACACATGGAAGAAAGGATGTATTGTGGTCTCAGGGGGAAACTATTGTCTGTAGGCTACCCCACTGATTTTTTTTCTTGCGTTTGTAATGTCCTTAAAGTTTGGGTAGTAGTTTTTTACCCCTTCTCGTTGCTATCATAACTTCCTTGTAGGGTTGTTGCTTAAGAAGAAATAGGTCACCTTCTTCAAATTGTTGCCTTTCTTCCGAGAAAGTTTCGAGGTCGGCGGAGGGAGTATGTCAGATACCTTAGACATGGTTCTGATCTAAAGAAAAGGAGAGAAGGGAAGGAGAAGAAGAAGAAGAAGAAAGGAGAAACAAAGGAGAAAAATGAGAACATTAAAGATGAATTCTATTATTATTTTTCTGATGATTACAGTGCATAAGAGATACATTATTTGTAAATGGATCATGTTATAGGTGATCGGCGAAGATGGTGGAATCACCCGGATCTGATGCAGCGATGATCTCGTCCAGAATTGGCGACGATGATCTCTCTCATTTGTCACTACCCAACTTAGTCTACAAAATTGAGAAGGAATTCCTAACCCTAAATGTTAATACTTGTTAGAATATTATAGAAGATTCTCTGTACGTAACAGTACGATTATCTTTCCAAATATATTAATATAATTAAAAAAAAAATTAATAGGGTAATTTATGTTGGTTATTATAAATGATTCAATCTAAATGTATATATACCCCTACTCCTAGTTGAATAAAATAAGAATTATTCAATATTTTTCTTACCTAACCCTTTACATGGTATTAGAGTTAGGGTTTTAGGGGTCAGATTACATTAGACCAAATAAAGGTTGAACAACTCATTCCTGGTAACGGAGGAAGTCGACCACCATCCTCCGACAAGTAAAGGGTTAGAGGCTGTTTCGCGTTGGGTGAGCCGGAGGAGGCTGTTTCGCGTGTGTGTCGCGCTCAGCCCAGAGTCAAAATCCAAAGAGAAGCTTGGCTGGCTTGGTCTGAGCAAGAAACCAGAAGGCTGGAGTGTAGAAAGCCGAGGGGGAGCAGATTGCACGACAACAAGTTTTTTCCGGTTTTTTGATGCGATTTGAGGTTATTTTGTGAGCTCTATTCTGGATCTGGGTGTGCATTTGTGTTATGTATTGATTTTCGGTCGAAGGAAGGTATTTTGGTGATTTTTGGCAACGTGTGATTTTCCGGTGACGGCGCATGAACTTTGGTGGCAGCACGCGCCGCCGCAGAATCTTCGGTAATGGTAGTGTGGTTCTTTTGGTTTCTGTGTGTGAAGAAATTTTATGTTTTCTCATAATTTCTAGTTTATTTGCAGTGTTTTTCGGGTATTTCTGGTTATTGTGTTTTGAATTTTAAGTGGTATTTTTTGTAACTCTTGAATTGAAATGGATGATAATATTGTGTGCTATTACTGCCATAAATAAGGGCATATAATCGGTATTATAATAAATTACAGAATCGCAATTGGTGGACACAAACCGCTAATATTGTTGCTACAATTACTAGTTTATATTATGAGAAAACTGTTATGATTTCAGCTGACTAGTATGCTAAATTCACTCAATATCAGGAATTTTTGAATAAATTTTCTTTTCTTACTGAATAAGAAAAAAAATGTCTTATCTCCTAATCGAATAGAAGGGTGATTGATTGTGCTGTTATAGATCACATGACGTATAATTTTAATATTTTTTCTAGTTTTCAACCACATTAAACACTTTTTTCTGTAACCATTGCTGATAAGTCAACCTATAACATTGTGGGTTCCGAGATCACAAAACCAATATCATCTGTTATCTTGTCATTTGTATTAAGTTTATTTAAACTTGTTTTCAATATGATTTATGTGAGTAAATTTACTAAAAATTTGAACTGTTATATTACATTTTTTCCTAACCATTGTATTCTTCAAGATCTTATGACGAAACAGATTATTGGTAAATGAAATATATCAAATAGTTTCTACATTTTTGATACTTGGGTGCCTCGATCGGTTGTTTGCTTTAGCGTTATCTCTTTATTTGAAGCTTATTGTTAATTAGGACATTCTTCTCTACCTGTGTTGAAGAAGTTATGTCTTTAGTTTCACGATGTACCTTAATTAAATTGCGAGTCATGTCAGTTTGCAAAATATCACTATAGTCCGTTAGGTCCAAGGGTCAATAGATGAGCTGAGTCTGTTTGTGAATTAGTTCATTATGATTTTTGGGGCCCTTGTCTTGTTCTATCCAAAACTGGGTTTAACTATTTCATTACCTTTGTGAATGATTTTTTTCGAATGACTTAAATATATTCTATGAAGAATCATTCAGAAGTATTGTATTAGTTTTGTACTTTTTGTGCTGAAGTCAAGATATAATTCAATATTTATGTGTATGTATTGAGAAGTGATAATGTAAGGAATATATGTCAAATTCATTTCAGAACTATATGACTCAACACGGGATCCTTCACCAATCCTCTTGTGTTGATACACCATCTCAAAATGGAGTCGCTGAGAGAAAGAATAGATATTTAATTGAGATAGCTCAAATCCTCATATTCTAAATGCAAGTCCTAAGCAATTCTAGGCCGATGCTGTTTCAACGGCTTGTTTCTTGATTAATCATATGCCATCTATAGTACTTGATGGGGAAGTTCCTTACAGTCTTCTTTTTCCAAACAAATTTTTGTTTTACAGTGCAATTTAAGACATTTGGTAGCATTTGCTATGTTCGAGATGTATGATTTATTTTGACAAAATTGGACCCAAAGGCCTTGAAATGTGTATTCTTAGGATATTCTCGACTCCAAAAAAGATATAGGTGCTACTTTTCGATCTCAATAATATTTGTTATCAACTGATGTGGTTTTTTCAAATAATACACTATTCGTCTCCTCATTGTCCAAGTCAGGGGGCAGATGATGTCTGGCTTGTCTATAGTTTTATATCAGGTGTCTTTATTGAGAAAATATATAATAGTATTTTTCTAAATGATGTGCCTCCAGCTCTACTTGAGTAAGTTGATGATAGCATTCGTGTGCTTCTGACTCAAGTACCACCACTAATTGTTCATGTTTATTTTAGAAGAGAACAGACTAATGATACATGTCCTGCACTAGATCTGTCGTCATTTGATTTTGCCTCACAAGACCTTGATCTTTTTATTGGTTTTCGTAAAAGTAAACGTTAGTGCACCATTGCTAATTTTATCTCATATAACCATATGTCTCACTTGTCTAGTTCTTTAATTGTTTTTATAGATTCAACTTCTATTCTCAAAATAGTTAATGAGGCTTTGAATCACCCTGGTTGGCATAATGCCATGCTTGAGCAGATAAATGCTCTTGATGATAATCGTATTTGGGATCTGGTGAATTTACCCAAAGAAAATAAGGCTGTAGAGTGCAAATGAGTATTTGCAGTCAAAGTGAATTCAAATGGTTTTGTGGCAAAACTTAAACCTTGACTGGTAAGGAAAGGATATGCTCAAACTTATAGGGTGGACTATTTTGATACATTCTCTTTAGTGGCCAAATTTACTTTTGTCCATTTATTCATATTTATTGTAGCCTTGCAAGATTGACCCTTACACCGGCTGGACATTAAAAATGCATTTTTTTATGGTGATTTCTTATAAGAAGTGTATATGGACCACCTGCATTTGTTACTCAAGGGAAGTACGGAAAAGTCTGTCATTTGAAGAAATTTTTGTATGGTCTGAAGCAGAGTTCTTGTGCGTGGTTTGATAAGTTTAGTGAGGTAATCTGTGAGTTAGGATTGAAGAAGAACAAATGTGATCATTCAATTTTCTGTAGACAATCAACAACTGATGTTGTACTTCTTGTTGTTTATGTTGATGATATTGTGATTATAGGAAATGACCATTCAGTAATATCCTCCCTTAAGTTATTCTTGCATACTAAGTTTAATACCAAAGACTTGAGACAACTAAAATTCTTTTTAGGGGTTGAAGTAATAAGGAGTAAGGAAGAGATTCTGTTATCTCAGAGAAAGTATGTATTTAGTGTACTTGCAGAAACAGGAAAGCTGGGTGATAAGCCATGCAATACATCAATGGTACCAAATGTACATCTTACAAAAGATGATGGTGATCCCCTTGATGATTTAGAAAAATACAGGTGACTACTTGGGAAATTAAATTACTTTATTGTGACTCGTACAGATATTGCATACGTTATTAGTATTGTTAGTCAGTTTATGTCTTCACCTATAGTCAAATATTGGAGGCTTTGCAACATATTTTGTGTTACTTAAAAGGTGCTCTGGGACTCGGCATAGTGTTTAGAAATCATGGACATGCGCACATTAAATGTTTTATACATGCTGATTGGGCTGGATCTAAGATTGATAGAAGGTTTACTACGGGTTATTGTATTTTTATTGGTGGGAATCTCATATCATGGAAAAATAAGAAGCAAACATGAGTATCTCACTCAAGCGAAGAGTCCGAATATAGAATTATGACCCAGTCTACATGTAAAGTCTTATGGATACATCATATTTTATATGAAGTAGGTTTGAAGCCCACATCTCCTACGAAAGTCTGATGCAACAATCAGACTGCCTTCATATTGCATCAAATCTTGTGTATTTGAGAGAGTCAAATATATCAAGATTGATTGTCACTTCATTTAAGGGAAGATTTAGGATATCTACTGGTTATGTGAAGACAGAAGAACAACTCAGTGATATGTTCGTAAAACCTCTGAATGGAACACAAATTGAGTATTTTCGAAATAAGCCGGACATGATTAATATTTATACTCTAGCTAAAGAGGGAGTATTAGAATATTATAGAATATTCTTTGTACATAATAGTATGATTATTTTTTCAAATATATTAGTATAATTAGGAAGAAAATTAATAAGTAATTTATATTGGTTACCATATATGATTCCATTTACATGTATATATATCCCTACTCCCATTTGAATAAATTCAGTATTTTTCTTCCTTAATCCTTTACAATACCTAGAAGACTATTTTGCCATTCTTTTTTGTTTGTAATTTTCCTTTTTACCCTTAATATCCTGGCCACCCATATGCTATTTCATACGATTTTTGGAGGCAAGCTATTCTTGTTTTAGGGCTTTACTCATTTGTTGCCTTTCTTCCAAGAAAGTTTCGAGGTCGGCGGAGGGAGTATCTATGTTTACAGTATTCATGAAATGAGGGGGTGGAAACCCATTAAGAGCTTGAAAAGACGCCTTTTGCTTGAATGTTAAGTAGTGTTATACCACCATTTTGCTAGTTCAACCCATTTAGCTGAAGAGTTGACGTTACGATGGGTTGCCATACACTGAAGATACCCTTCCAAACATTGATTGAATCTTTCAGTTTGACCATTAGTTTGAGGATAATAGGAGGAACTATAGTAGAGAGTCGTTCCTATCAATCTCATTAATTAAAAAAAAAAATAGGCTGGTGAAAATTTTGTCTCTGTTGGAAAAAATTATCTGAGGGCACCCATGTAGTTTGATAGTCTGATCTATTAAAATTTGAGCAATCTTAACAGCGGTGAAAGGGTGTTTCAATGTCAAAAAATGAGCATATTTAGCCAATCGGTCTATAACCACCATGATGATATCTTTATTGTTTGACCTGAGTAATTGCTCGATAAAATCTATGGGTATTTAACATACTTAGTCAGTTAAGCGAAGGAGTTATAGCAATCCTGGAGTGGGTATTCGTTCCACTTTGCACGTTTGACAAACTTCACACTGCTGAATCCACTTAATCACATCTTTCATTCCAGGTCTAGAGAAATGTTATTTAAGCCGTTTGTATGTTCCCCAAATTCCTGAATGCTGTTGGAGTATTATGACATTCTTGGATTAATTTTTGTTTTAATCCTCTGGAAGAGCCTATGATTAGTCTTCCTTTATGCCTGATGATTCCAGTTTGCATTGTATAACCTAGTTTGCTGTCAGGACTGATCAAGAATTCCTACAGCAATTTCTGCATATACTCGTCATTCCTGTAGTTATTTGAAACTTCATCCAACCAGGAAGGGACATTGGTGGTAATGCTAATAAATTGACTACATGATCGAATTTGCAGTTGAGTTCTCTTCTGGATGAGGCATCTGCTACCTTGCTTTTAAGACCCTTTTAATATTGGATTGCATAGCTCAATCCCATTAATTTGGTTATCCCTGTTTGTTGTAATATGGCGGTGACTTTTTGGTTCAAGAGATGTTTGATACTTTGTTGATCTGTCTTAATGATGAAAGGGCTTCCCTCAAGGTAATGTCACCATTTTTTAAAAGTGTAAATGATGACAAATGGTTCCTTTTTAAAAATAGATAAGACCTGATTTTTTTGACTCAATCCTTTTATGATGTAAGCGATTGGTTGCTGCTCTTGCATTAGTACTGCTCCAATTCCAATTTTACAGGCATCTGTCTTGAGAATGAACGGTTTAGAGAAATCCGGTAACCTTAGAGCTTGCATGCTGGACATCTTTTGTTTCAGAGTTTCAAAAGCTTGCTTGGCTGCCTCAATTTGTTGGAGTCCTCTCTTTTTTAGCGTATCAATAACGTGTTTATTGATAAATCCGTAACTTTTGATGAATTTTTTGTAATAGCCTGTGAGACTCAGGAATCCCCTTGGATCTTTTAGTTGGGTCTGTAGAAGTCAAGTTATCATAACTTCTATTTTCTTTAGGCCAATTCTGACTCCTTGTTGGGAAATGAGATGACGCAGGCATTCTAGTTCAGATTGGGCGAAACAACACTTGAGTTCTTTGGCAAACAATTTGTATTGTCTCAATAATTCCAATACTGTCTTGAGATGCTGAAAATGCTCTTTTTTTTTTCAAGAGTATAGACAAGGATGTCATCCAAAAATATCAATACAAACTTCTTCAGATGTGCTTCAAATACTTGATTCATTTGGAATTGGAAAGTGGCATGGGCATTCGTCAATCAAAAATCGGATCCGACTGACCTGTGCCTTTAGATTTTTCAAGTTTATCAAGTTGGATCGGTGATCACTGAATTTTTGCCTTGAAATCGTTGGTGATGCAGAATACAGGTTCAACCAATATGATAAAAAACTCTAACATACAATTTAGTGCTAAAATTTAATTACTAAGCAAACTCTCTTTACTTAACTAACAATTAATCTTTGATTGAGAACTAAAGTAATTGGAAAAAATAATAAGAATTGATAAAACACCACAGAAATACTTCGATAAGTAGAACTAGTTTTTCACTCAACAAAATGGTCGAAAAAATCTCTCAAAAAACACTCACAATTGCTGCAAGTTAAAGCAAAATTAACAGAAATTTTATTGAATCTGAATTGAATGAATTACAACTGATGACTCGGCCTTTTTATAAGCAAAAATTTAGAGAATTACAATCGAAATCAAACTTCTAAAATCTAGGATACATATCTCAAATTCTATCTAGGATTTTTAATAAAAAAATAATTAATAAACTCTTAATTACAAAGAAATTAAAACTCTTCTCTCTTGAGTTGTGGTAGGTTTAATCTTGGAGAATTCTCCTTGGATTTGGACTCCATTATTTTACTAATTTTTAGTTTTGAAAGATGACTTAGGATGCAACCAAGTTGATGTAGAAAAGAACTCATTTTCTTTGAGAAAATCAAGGACAATCGGCCATGAGGAGAAAATCAAGGAGGGAATCAGTTTTCAAGGAGAAAATCTAGGAGAGAAGTGGTCTTGTGGAAAACTTGTCCTTCTGAGTTTCTACTTGTTGAATTGGATGCAAACACTCATTCAAGATGGGATTTAGGAAGAGATAAGCTAACTAGGATTCTTGAAAGATGGTTTGCATGAAGAGAAGAAGAGCGGAGGAAAAACTATCATGAGGGAGAATTTCTTTCTTGGGTGGGACTCTCCTCCATGCATATCTAGGATCACTTCAGTAGGTCATATATTCTTCTCCTCCTGAGCTATATGTGCCTGCACTTGATTCTTCTTGTATCTTCAATCCTTACTGGAGGTAGTAGACTTTCCATGAAGCTTCCAATACTTTTCTATGGTGTGCTTTTTTTTTTTTTGCAGAAGGTATACCAGAGACTTGCCTGCTCCTTCTGCTGGTTGCTGAGGTCTTACTGTGATTTGATTCCCTTTCCAGTTGTCGTGGTTTGGAACCTTTAGTTACCATTGTAAAGCCATCAATTGTGCTCGATTGAAGCATAACTTTTCCTCTGTACTAATTAAGAATATCACCTCATTCAGGGATGAGATATCTTCCTTTCCCAGAATCTGAATTCTTAGCTGATCATATTCTTGATTTAGTTTTGCCATAAATTTGTATGCAGTGTCTTTCTCAACAAATCTTTTTGAGACTGCTGCGTCTTTGCTGCTCTCCATAGTGATACTATGACATTGGAGGTTGTGCCTTCTGCTTATATCTTGTTTGCATTTTGGTGGATTGCAGTGACAGATTCACTTTTGGAACAATACCTATATCTCAATCAAACATTCTGCAGTGAGTAATAACTCATATTGTCCAGTCTTCCTAGGGCTGACTATGTTAGTTACTCCTTCCAATTTATCTATAAAAAAAGTTAGTTACTCATTCCAACCCTTTTTCTTTTCAACCAAAAAGGTAGATGAATGGATCCGTTTGGATAGTGTAACTGGACTATATCTGGCTTTGTTTCAATTTCAATTTAATCAGGAAGTATATATATTTTCGGGGAGATAAATAGATCTGATAAGACAATATAAATCTGAAAATGCCTGACTTTCTTTCAATTTGATTGAATTAAAGTACATAAACTACGACATTCTTTTATAACAGGATGCGCAGAACGCTGTTGCATCATTTGCTCTCCATCGCCTATTTCCTGAACTTCCGATTCATCTAGCAATTATGGAGCCTTATGCATCACTTGTACTGCAGTGGAAAGAAGGTAATCCTTTGTGCATCAGATATCCTGGTTTCTTAACCAAAGAAAATCAGAACATCCCTTTGAAAGTTTGTCTTATGTGCATGATTAATGAATTCGAAGGATTCAGTCACTAAGCCCTCTTCAAATACTTACTAGTTTATTACCAACTTCAGTTACAATGATATTCACGCTGACAAAAAGAAGTTATTCTTTAAGATATCATGGACTGTGACTGGTGCTAAATATTTAACTGTTAATAGAGGAATTTTCAACAAAATCAGAAGAAGTTGAAGAAGATCGGAAGAGTGCCTTTGTGGATAGATTACTGAATATGGATGGCACATGTTCAACCATTTCTGCCGGTGTCACTAGCAGTTTACTTCCTGAAACATCACAGAGACCTCATGTTGAAGCTCGTGAAAGTTCAAATAGTGCTGATCACATAGCTAAAAGTATGCTTTCGATACATCTTTGGTTGATTGCACTGCTTCCTGAATTGTTAAAAAGGGGGAAAACTGCTTTCTGTAATTAGAAAACGGCTTTCTGTAATAAAATGGAAACTGGGGAGTGATGTTTATAGTTCCCTTTGCTCTCTCGGCTAAAGCCCATGGTTTTTTTTTTGTTTTTTTTTTTGTTTTTGGAGGATAGCTTATCCTACCCGTCTCTCTTGTAACTTCTATTTCTTTTCGTACATGTATTTTTTTGTCAAAAAGGAAAACTAATTGAATTGGAAATAAAAGAGACTATGCAAGAAGATATTGAACAGGTTATATTAGAGGTGTGGTTTTTATGCTGTTATTTGGTTTTTGCTCATTTTATATTGCAGGTGGAAACTATAATATTGAAGCAGAATGTAATTTCTTGAGACGTGAACAAGAGAATAAGAAAAAAAGGGCGAAATACAAGGTTTGGTTTCCTCTTTGAGTTCTCATTTCAAATTATTTCTTATTACATTGATGATACCTGTTGCAAAAATCATTTCACGTACTTGTCCACTTTATGGATGTTATGTTCTGGATACCAGGATCTTGTCATTGGACAGTTATCTGGGATTTTCGGTTGCAAAATTTGCTTATTCTCCTTACTGCGATTCCTTGGATGATTTATTTTGTGAAAATAGATTACAACTCATCAAAAGGAGCTGCTATCTTGGTTCTCGTTAGAGAGAGCTCCAATCTCGTAGTTTTAAAATAATATTCTGACTTATCTTTATTAATAGTAAACATAATCCTTTGTATAGAGGTTACAATTTTTATTTAGTACTTTTAATTTAATTATGAATATAAATTTATTTAGAAAAACTCTACTAAAATATTAGAAATTCTATAGTATTTAGGATTTCAATGCTAATGGAAAATGATATATTATTTAGGAATTTAATACTAATTAGAATTTTAACTATTTAGGAATTTAATGCTAATTAAGATTTCATGTTTAATTGAACTTCAACATTCTATTTGGTCATTGTTTTATCTTCTATATTTATGCTGTACAAATGCGCCCATAACATTACTCCCATCCTGGTCTTCAAGGTTGTACTCAAGTTTGAAATGTGGATATATCTGACTCGTTGGTCTTTTTTTATTGTTCTGTGTTGCATTCAATCTCGAGACATAATAGCCAGATTGATGATCCAAAATAAACGGCTCATCGCAGTTATAATACAACCCCTTCAGCCTCTTTTCTGCCATCTATGCTCTTGTTAGTTTTTTTACAATTGAAGAGGAAGCATTATTAGATTGTGTCGTAATGTTGCTGTCCTGCAGAACTAGTGTTTTCTGAACTATATTGTTAGGCTTGTTCATGGATTGAGCAGTGTCACTATAATTGTGTTCAGTCATAATGCACAACTGTTGTTTTCTTTCAAAATCTTTGGTCACTCATTGTGTGCATAATAGTGGTGGATGATTGCGTCTTGACCTCTAAATGGAGAGAATCAATCAGTCATGCTGTGAACAAACTTACATGCTAATTAACCCAAACGAATTTGTTTGCTCTTGCCAATTTTTCTTGAAACTGTCTTTGGTGGTCTGCAACCGATCTTAGTCTGTTTCAAATTTTTCAGTTCTCCTAACAGGTTATTTCCAACTAACGACCCAAATCTCAGATAATAATAGTTTTTGAATTCAGTACAGTTAAGTGTAGATTGTTCAGATTCTAACTAGTGGAATCACAATTGTGCACCTCCAATCATATGGAAGGCAACCAATCTCACCTTATCCCCTTCCGATGTGTGTTCGTTGACAAAAAACTTCTCACATCGGTATAACCATATTAGAGGATCTTCAGAGCCATCAAAATGTTGGAAAGTTTAACTTGATATAGCGGGGAACGATTTTGTTACTTGGAGGGTTGTTAGCATTCCGCAACTGACTTCTGGTATGAAGCACTTGAGGTGGCTGTTCCTAGGGGTGGTTGCTGCTTGCAGTTCTTTATGATTTTGTTCATCTGTCACGATTAGAGCTGGCCAGTATCTTTTTGAGTTACGAGGATAATTCCTGCGACTGGCTGCCTAATCGTCTTTCAATCTCTGCAATCCGTGCCTGATTTGCGGTCAGGGTTTCATCAATTATAGATCTTTTTTTGTTGTAGAGTCGCCCATTGTGTTAGATTCTGATACCAATTTATTATGTCCCAAAATCAGGATCTTGTCATTGGACAGTTCTATGAGATATCCGGTTCCAGAATCTGTTTATTCTCTTTGCTGTGATTTCTGAAGTGATTTATTTTGTGAAAATAGATTGCAACTCATTAAAAAGAGTTGTTACTTTGGATCTCGTTAGAGAGAATTCAAATATCGTAGTTTTAAAATAATATTGACTTATCTTGCGTACTCCTTTATATAGAAATTACAATTCTTATTTAGAAATCCTAATTTAATTAGAAATCTAAATCTAATTAAGAATATTCTACTAAAATATTAAAAATCTTATATTATTTAAAAATCTAATACTAATAAAAAATTTTATATTATTTAGAAATTTAATACTAATTAGAATTTATAACTATTTAGATATCTAAAACTAATTAGAGTTCCAACTATTTAAGAATTTAATATTAATTAGGATTCTATATTTAATTGAACTTCAATCTTCTCTTTAGTCGCTGTTTTGCCTTTCATATTTATGTCGTACAAATGTGTCCATAATAATAGGTTTTGTTTATTTATTCCTCCATTCATGAATGGTCATGCATTGGAATGCTTATCTTTCACATAGTTGCTTGATGATTCTGCTGATTAACATTTAAGTTGTGGCAGATTGTAATTTTTTTTTGATAGAAGAAGATATATATTAGAAGAAGAAGATAACTAGCCTTGCTTTTTTTGAACTGGTTATCTTCCTTTATGCTAGATAGAAAATTATGTTTTGACGGCATAGCTTTTTGTTAAAAACTAATGTGAAGGAGAGAGAAATTGAGGAAGAAAGGTTTTTTCGTTATGTATTTCTGATAAACCTTACACCTATATATACTTGTAACTTATACATGGAAGGTGCTAAATATGGTTACAGAATTATTACAGAATTAAAAGAGGAATGTTTTAATTTTAATGAGAGAGATTTTGATGATACAAGTGGAAAGTGAATGGTTCTGGAGTTATGGAAATGTTTTCAAATTATGACAAATCTTCCTAGAATTCAGCTAGGAAAATAAGAAGTCGAAAACAGAACAAATATTTAATGTAAAAGCTACAAGTTGTGTATGAAAATATCCTGAAGAAATAGGTGATGCTGATATCAGGCAAGAAACCATGCCCTTTGGCCCATAAGGAAGCCGAAAAAGTCATCCACTCCCACAACTCAGCATCCAAAGTATTCTTCTTGTTAAAAATACTCGAGTTCTTTTCTTTTTCTCTTCTTTTTGACGTGGAGGTATCTCTTCCTCCTTGGTTGTATTCCTTCTTTTTGTTCTCAATAATATCTTCTTCACAATAAAAAAATAAAAAATATTCCTAGAATTATGATATAACCATCTTGCTAATCAATTTTTTTGAATTGTTTGATGTCAAAATGGTGCATAAAGGTCCCACATAACCATCTTGCTAATCAATCTTTGGAATTGTTAAATGTCGAGATCTTTAATGAAGGTGTCAATTAGTTGATCTCTGGAAGTCACATGGTATATCTTTAGAATACTGCTGTTTATTTTTTCATTAGTGTAATTGTGGGAAAAGTATATAATTTGATATACATATATTTTTTCTTTTTCTGTAACAAGGTGTATCCCTAAAATTGGGCCTATTTAATTAGGTGTCTATTACGATCACAAAATAATTAGGTTTCCTTTAATGTAGCTATGGTGACAATAGGTATATGTGTAACCTCATGTAATTATTCGATAAGAAAAGATATATTTTCCTCTATATGATACTAGAGCTTTATTAAATATATTCTAATTTTTTCAAACCCTAAATTGGTCTTTATTGCCAAAATTAAAAGGAAAAAAAAAAACTAAATACTTAAGCAGCCTTCATAGCTGAAATTCTGCAGCTATCCCGCTGCTGCCCAGCTGGCCTTCATAGTCAGAAAACACCTAACTACACCTCTGTTTTAGCAAAGCTCTGTTTCAGCCGCCGTTGCTTTATTTTTGCAAGTTCTGTTTCAGAATCTGGTGCTCTGTTTGACCTCTGTTTGACCTCTGTTTGACCTCTGTTTGACCTCTGTTTGACCTCTGTTTGACCTCTGTTTGACCTCTGTTTGACCTCTGTTTCTGCTCCAGCCGATTCTATATTTTGCCTCTCCTTGTGCTCCAGATGGTGCTTTGTTTCCGCTTGTTCCCACTCCGGCTGTTGTTCTATTTCGGCTCTGTTTCTGCACACCTGATTTGTCATGTTTTGTTCTGTTCCTGTGCACCTTCTCTGTTATGCTCTTTCGGGAGTTCTGCCCCTTGCACAGTCTGCTCTACTGCCTTCTGCTTTGCTGCATTCCAGATTTTGGTTCACAAAAGATCTGCTTTCGTCACTGGTAATTTTTCTCATTCATAAAAAAAGCCTATAAGATGTTGGAAATTACAGAATCTACAATTCAGCCTAATTGGAAGAGAATTTTCGGTCCAATAGCTCGAAGAATTAGAAAATATCCAGGCAGCATGACTGGATGGAAAGAACTATCGTAAATGCTCTCAACTTTTGTACAGTGATGAAAGAAAGGGAAAGGTCAATCATTTCACAGGCACAAGAAAAAAAACAGGACATCCTCAATTTGAAGCATAGGATAAAGAACATTCCATCATTATGATATGGCTATGACACTTGAGATTAGTGACACATGTATGTTCTTGCCTAGTGTCAAGGGTATTTGGGACACATTTCTTCAAACCTACTCTAAAGCTAGAGAAACCGAGTACACGAGATTAAGGAAAAGATGATGGCTGTGAAATAAGGAAATAGAACAGCTACAGAGTATGAATCAATTGGAATCCCTGTTTGGTCAATATAAGGTGATGTGAACTAAATGTCCTGATGATGCCACTGTTCTCAAGGAATTGATCGAACAAGACAACTATGAATTTGTTGTTAGACTTAATCAAGAACTTAACCAAGTAAGAACTCAGATACTTGGTGAGCCTGAAGTTCCATGTTTTAATGAGGTGGTGGCATTGATTCGAGGCGAGAAAAGTAGAAGAGGCCTAAAACTTTAACATGATAACCTGGATAGGTTAGCTATGGTGGGTATCGACAACAAGAATGCAACTGATAGAACACTAGCCTTAGACAATGGAAACCTGGTGAAGCAAAAATTTGACAATCATGATAGCCTATCGTGTAACTACTGCAAGAAAGCGCGTCACTTGGGAACGGATTTGTTGTTGTATCGAATTGATAAGTCAAGACATGACAAACCAATTTCTTGATTTCCATTGGTTGAGCATATTATCCGTATAAAGTAATATGAGCTTATTTCCTGTAGCATTGCAACCTCCAAGCTTGGATGAAGTGTAAAAAGATCTTGACTGAGCAGGGTAATTAATTCCATCCAACCTTTTTGGACTTATTTGTAAAGAAGTATTTTTATTTTTACCAAACCCCAGATTATCTAGTGTTCGCCTCCATAACTCCTTTACCTTTATTCTTGAGGCACCGCTGCACCGAACCAACTCGAGATGGTTCGATTGCAGTCGCACCATAGAGAGCAAGAGGGTCAACTGAAATATGATCTGATTCAATTAGTTTGAGGCCTTATTTAGACTATCAAGTGATGCAATTGTGTATGTGAGCGAAGGTTGATTTTGGGGAATGTGTAGTAATCATGGGCGCTACTCGGGCTGAAAAGGAAGGTGAAAGAGAAATAGAGGGAGAAATATATATACTAGTAACTTCTGAATCTTTGCACGCATATAGACTAGTAATTTATGCATGGAAGAAACTATATATAATTAAAGAATTATTGTAAAATTAAAAGAGAAACATATATGCCTTAATGAGAGAACTTATGATACAAATGGAATGTGAGTGATTTTGGAGTTATGGCCAATATTCCTAGAGTTTGTGATTGCCATCATTTTCTATCACTTTCTTGCAGATGTTCTTGTATGTGAGACATAGAAAGGTGAACCCAAAGTTTTTGTTATTAATTTACCTGAAACATGCTCTGAGAGATCATTTGCTTAGCTGAGAAGTAAGTATGGCAAAAACTGAAAACCCTCTTTCGTTTGGCTGTTGGGTTGTCGGTGTTGTGGTTTGAGGGAGACATAAGGCTCTTTATAAAAAATTCTTTGCTTCTTCTACTTCTTTGGAATTCAATAACACTTTGGCCTCTCTTTGAGCTAAGGTGCATGGATTTGATAGAAATATCTTTTGGTTATTTTGCAGAGATTTGGCTGTTGTGATGTTGTATTGATTTTTGTTTTTCTTTTAACTTTTAACTTTTATTCATTCCTTTGTTTAGGAGTATATCTTACCTCCATTGATGTACTTCTCTCTTTTCTTCTCCAAATAATATTTATTAAGAAAGTTATTCAAGTTGTACAGGCGCCAATTGGAGTCAAGTTAGAAACTGCAACTAAAGATGATATCAGAACTTTTTGATCCTAATTAAATTAGTCTGGCTATATATCATAAATATCCTAGAGAATTCAGAATACTAGATAGTTAAAATAGTAGCAATTTTTTTTTTTTGACTTAAAATCTTCCATTTAACTTACCACTGTTTGTCATCTTCATGACCTTAGATTTTTCTTCTTTTAGGATATCTTCAAAATTAGGGCTTCTCTTCCTATTGCTGGGTCGAAGTATGACATATTGCAAAGTTTGAAGGAGAATGACGTTCTAGTTGTTTGTGGGGATACGGGTTCCGGAAAGACTACTCAGGTTGATATTCATTTCTAATTTCTTGATGCAAACGATTTGTATCCCTCATTCTCTTTCTTTGTTATCTAAGTTTTCCTATTCCAGGTGCACTTATAGCTTTCTCAATGGTCTTGTGTTTAGGTCCCACAATTTATATTGGATGATATGATTGAATCAGGAAATGGTGGATATTGTAACATCATTTGCACACAGCCAAGGCGTATAGCGGTAAGTATGTAGGTATTATTTTATGAGTGGCTACATTTTTGTTATTCATGCAGAATAATCTTGAAATCAGTTTATATGACATAATATTTTGAGTAGTTTGGTGGCATAAACTAAACAACGTAGAATAGTACCAGCTTTTCTACTATGTATTAACTTTAGTTTCCTGGTTGTTTTATTGGATTGTAGGCTATTTCTGTTGCTGAAAGAGTTGCTGAGGAACGCTGTGAACCCCCTCCTGGTTCAGATGGTTCTTTTGTTGGTTATCAAGTTCGTCTTGATAGTGCAAGGTGTTCATGTCTTCCCTCAACTTGGGTTTTATATGACACATTTGCGTCTATTGGTTCATTAAAATTTAGTTGTTCTTAAATTAGCTTTCACGACCTTTGATTTTCTTGCATTCATACAAGTTGTGAGTTGTTAGTGCTAGGTCACATCTTGTATCAAGTGAAAGTAATCTTTTTCATTTTCCATAGAGAGCTTTAGAGGGTGCTAATTGTTTCTTTAATAATTTCAACATTTGGCCAATTACCAAGCTAGATATGGTCTAGAAGGATTCATTTATAAAATTTTGTTGTAACCTCATTGTAAACAAAATTTTAACATCATGTTTTTTTGTGTTGATTTTTGGTCATCCGCATTTATTGTTGTGATGGTGTAAGTAATGGAGATGTATTAATTTTCTCAACGTTTAACTTTTACTTCTTTTGCGTTGTTTGGTTCAAGACTATTTTGTTTCTATTTTATTACTAAATTTTAGTTATTTAGTAAGTAGAATTTAGTTATAATTTGCATCTTTAATATATAGTTGAATTAGATCCTCCTGTATCTCTAATTACAAAATGATAGATTATATTCCCACCTATTACGAGAAGGTGATAAAAATACCTAACTTGAACCGAGTGCAGAATTATTAAAATTAGAATACCAATTTCATTCAAAATTATTATCATATTTATATTTTACCCTATTTATATTTTGTCCTAAAGTGTATATTATGTTTAATTATGGTAAAAGGTATATTATTAAAATACTTGCATATGTGACTAATTGAATCTTATTTTTATTGTTCCTAAGAGTAAGTATATCCTAATACTCAATAATAAACACACTCATTTTTCCACATGTTATCAGAGTTTTATTAAAAAATATCCCATATCTTTTACAAACTTTAATTAACTTTCATCTTCAAAGTAAGAAAAATACAAAACCTTAAGTAGGGCTAGCCTTACCATCAATGCAGTCACCAGCCTTTGTAGTCAGCCACCAAACCAGCCTTCTAGCCGCTCCTCCAGCTGCTGTGCGCTTTGCCGCCTCCAGCCACTAAGCTGGATATTGGACAAAATGTGTTTTACCGCATGATTCTTGAGGTTTTTAGCGAACTCTTTCACTTTTTGAGGTTAGTTGGCTCGGGTTTTTGTTCTTTGTTCATTTTTGCAAGTTGATATTGAACAAAGTGTGTTTAGTGTTAGACGAATATAAGATAGATTTAAAACCTGAACAAAGTTCTTTTAGTTACATTCTATTGAATAGCTGGATCAGTTAGAAACAATGATTTATATGCTTTATACAAGACTTTTGATCAATATGAACGCGTGGAGAAAATTAAAATCAATAATATTCTACAAGATTACAAGCTTTTGTGACTTATGAACTTAATAAAAATTCTACTTTGATTTGAGATTCTCTGCAAGAATGTTATTTATATGATTATATTATTAAACATAAATCTAATCTGGAGATTCTACTCTCATCGAAGGCATGGCTAGCTACAGAACTGCCGAAAAATTGAAATTGTTAAAAGCTGAAGGTGAAAACTTGGACCCGGGAGATTGGGATGAAAGAACAAGGCAACATCAATGATCTAATGCATGATCTGGAAGTTCTAGATGCCCTAGAGTGGAGTTGGGTCTGTCACCAGAGAACTTTGAGAAAAGGAATGCCGTGAGACTTGATCTGGCTAGCAAGCTCAACATGGAGGTTGCATCATGGAAGCAAAAAGCTAGAGAAAAGTGGCTTAAAGATGGCGATAAGAACATGGGATATTTCCACTGTCTTGCCAATCACAGAAGACGTTGTAACTATGTGGAAGATCCGCTAGTGGATTCTGTGAGCATTTCTGGTAATAAGAAGATGAGAGAAGCTGCCAAAAGTTTCTTTTAAAACCTATATAAGGAAGAATTCCCAAGAAGACCGAATTTAGATGACCTCCACTTCAAAAGACTGGATGAGGAGGCCAACTTTCAGTTGGAAGCGGTTTTTTCGGAGAATGAAATTGTTAGCTGCCTTCGTGAGTGTAATGGAGATAAAGCCCCAAGGCCAGCTGACTTTAACATGAGATTCATGTAAGAATTCTGGCTGGTGACGAAGGAAGATATGCTTGAAATGTTTAATGAATTTCACAAATCTGGCTCTTTTGTTAAGGCACTCAACTCCACATTTTTTTTTTTTAAATTCTGAAGAAAGAAGGGGCCAAAAGCATTAAATACTTTAGGTCTACAAGTCTGGTTGGTTGTATTATAAGATGATCTCAAAGGTACTTGCTAAACGCCTATTTAAAGTCTTAACCTTGATCATTAGTGACTGTCAACATGCTTTCATTGATGGGAGGCATATTACGGATGCAATTTTAATAGCCAATGAAGTTATTGATGACATGATAAACAACAAGAGAGAAGGTATTCTTTGCAAACTAGACATAGAAAAGGTCTTTCACCATTTTTATTGGGACTTTTTTGATTATATCTTTAATAGGATGGGTTTTGCTCAGAAATGGAGGAGGTGGATCAGATGATGTATGTCTTCAGCCAGTTTCACAGTCATCGTTAATGGGGGGTCATCCTCATTCTTCACGGCTTTCAGGGGCCTGAGGCAAGAGGATCCGTTGTCTCCCATTTTGTTCATAATTACCATGGAGGCCTTGAGTAGACTGCTGGAGCAAGCAAAAGAGCTGAATCTGCTTAGAAATATTAACATTGGTGGCAGAAGTTCACAAACTGAATTACATCACATTTTCTTTGTGGACGACAACCTAATATTTTGCCAGCCAGAAACCTCCATGCTACTCCATCTGAGATCTGTCATACTCTATTTCCAAGCTGTATCGGGTCTCAAAATAAATTTGCACAAATCTGAACTCGTGAGGATAGGTGATGGTAGCGATTGGAAGTCCTTTGCTCAGGTTTTGGGGTGCACTGCTGCTCAATTACTAATTAAATATCTCGGTCTCCCTTTAGGTGCCAAATACAAGGATGGAAGTACTTGGGAGCCTATCATCAAACTTTTTGAGAATAGATTAGCTGGCCGGAAAATGAAATTCCTCTCTAAAGGGGGTCGATTGACGCTGATAAAAACACTCTTTCCACCCTCCCTATCTACTATTTGTTATTACTCACCATCCCTTACAAGGTTGCAAAGAGACTGGAGACCATCCAATGCAGATTTCTTTGGAGGGAAAATTAGGAAAGCAAGAAATACCATCTGGTTAAGTGGGAGGACGTTAAATGTCCAACGAGACACTGGGGACTTGGTTTGAGATCACTAAATGAGCTGAATAGATCCTTGCTGGGCAAATGGGTTTGGAGATTTTGGGAAGAGGAAAATAGTTTATGGTTGAAGATAATTGAGGCCAAATGAGGAATAGAATTGGTCCTTCTATCAAAAACTGGGAAACAGAAAACATGGTATGGGTTTTTCGAAGAGTATTATGCAAATGCAAGAAACTTTCACTGAAAATACTAAATGGAAGGTTGGCAGAGGCAACAAAACTTACTTCTGGCGCGATGTTTGTTGTGGCAATGTTAGTTTTGAGCTCAAGTTCCCTCAAATATTTAGTCCAAAACGAGCATATGTTTGTTACTGATGCTTTCAACAACAATACATGGTTAGTGAACATTTCAAGGAACCTTCAGGACTGGGAAATCAACAAATACACTGAGCTTCTTCAGCTTCTCGCTACTGTTTGCCTCAATGATAGCCCTGACCAGTTCCTTTGGGATCTAAAGAAAAATGGGAAATTCTCAGTTAGCTCTTTTTATTGTCACCTGATGGGTTTTAAGGAGTTTGGACAATTTGCTTTCCCGATAAGAATGGTGTGAAAGTCTAAAGCACCTACCCGGATTTCTTTCTTTGCTTGGGAAGCGATTAAGGAATGTATTTTGACCATAGATAACTTGATGAAAAGAGGAAAAATCTTGGCTAATAGATATGCTTCCTGTGTAAAGAAGATGCCGAATCCAGCAACCACATCATGCTATGGTGCTCCTTCACCTAGGGTCTCTAGAATATTGTGTACAACCTTTTGGGTCTTAATTGGGTTATGGCTGGGTCGGTGAGAAATGAGCTTTTAGCTTGGGAGGGGATTTGTAAGGATAAGGGCATGCCTCGCCTCATACCCTTGTCTATCATGTGTGTCATTTGGAAAGAGAGACATAATAGGGTTTTTGAGGGCAAAGAAGAAATTCTTGCCAAGGTTAGAGACAAATGGCTACATTATTTTGGTTCCTTGGGACATGACATTTATAGCTCAGAGGATTTTAGAGCCATTGTAGATATCCTCACTGATTACTTGTAAATTTTTGTATATGGGTGGCAGCCCCTTATGCCTTCACTTAATATAATACTTGCACTTTTTTGTCTAAAAAAAAACATAAACCTAATCTTATTTTCAATCTATTTTATGCAATCGATATTCAACCTAAAATGGAAACCTAAAATTAAACTCAATCAAATATTCTGCATGGTCACAAGCTTTTGTGGTTTGTGAACTTTATGAAATTGCTATTTAGACTCAAGATGCTCTCCAAGAATAGTATTTATATGGTATATATTATTAAAATAGAATGCAATATTGTTTTCAATGCCTAAAATAGTGAGAACAAATGCTCCACCTACAACAGAAAAGAAGTAGCAGGAGAATATGATAATTCTTCTTTGTTTTAAAAGAAAAAGTATAGTAACTATATTAGTAAAGTACCAAAATAGAGGGGGTACCGCCCATTTACAAGAGATTTACAAGTTGGTTAGTATGTCAATGATATCCCCAAAATCCTCAGCCTTAATGATGTCATGGCCTAACACAAGAAAACCGAAATAATTAAACCTTCTCCTTCTTAATTTACTAATATTATTCACAACTCGCTCAAAAGCTCTCAAGTTTCTTTCTTTCCATATGACCCAAAATATGGATAGGGGAATAAGTCTCGCAGTTTCTATTTTTAGTCCAACACCCTCCCAAGCCCAAACCTCATCCTCAATTGAACCAGCAGGTACCCAATAAATGCCAAGCAAACCATATACCAAGTTCTGTTTATCCAAGGTTAATATGAGCAGAAGGTAGCGGCAGTCTTCCTCTTCCCTTAGACACATGAAACATCCATTCACCAAAGGAAAGCCCCTAGTCTTCAGTTTATCCAAGGTTAATATGTTTTCCCCGCAAGCCTCCTAGGCGAAGAATGCCATTCTAGCGGGTGCAGATTTTTTCCAAATTAATTTGCTAGGAAAACTGGGGGAGTTATTTAGCCTAATTCATCTTCTTATAAAAGTTGATTTGGAGGATTTCAAGATAGCTCTCAAGATTTAAGTGATAAGATTGATATGTATGAAATGAAGATGAAAAGATGTAGAAGAAATCTTGAATTTTCGATTACACCGGAATCTAACATATCTTAGATTTTAATAGAATATAAAGAATGAGAAAAGGATGAAAGGGTGCATAAATTAGCGACCGAACAAAATCTTATGAAAGTGCTGCATTTTAATGATCAAGAATTAACTAACGATATTAAAGACATATACACACAAGAGGTATTTAATATAGTAGAATAGATTGTGAGCGAAGTTGTGTTATTTCTGTTGCTCAAAGTTGAGTTTCTAGTAACATATTTCTCAATTTAATTGTAAGCAATAATGTTGTTAAGGTTAAAAATAATATTGTTCTTGTTGATCTTAAGAAGAAAGAGGTCCCACTTGAAGATACTACTACACATTCTTTAATTTTTAACAGCAAGGAGGAAAATTTGATAGTTCTTCATTTTATGGATTTTTCCCTTTCTAATTGGTCCAGTTTGTCTTTAGAATTCTTGATTTCAGAAGCATTCATGTTTTCTAATTACAATGTCAAGTTTCACAAGGTTTAATTGTTAAGAAGACAGGTTCCAACTTTAATATTCCTTCTACTTCGATATTTCAAAGTTCGAAGTTGAGTTTTTACTAATTGAAGAGGAATAATGTATGATAGGAAGCTCCTAAAGTAGGCATATTACAGTAATAGGAGATAAGAAGTAGAACTAATAAAAGAACATGAAGGTTTTTTGAAGTTAAAAAGAAAATAGGAAGATTTAATTTTATTTTTTAAGTTTTTGAAAGTTTTACGGAAGATTTGTTTTCCTTTTAAAATTTTGGAAAGTTTTACAGTAAAGGAAAATAGAAAGATCTACTTTCCTATTTCCTAATTCTTTCTATTTAACATACTTTCTTATTTTAGGTTTTCTTTGTTTACAATAAAAAGTAGGAAGATTTCCTAATTTTTTTCTATTTAACTTATTTTTCTATTTGTTAGGTTTTCTAAATTTTCTATTTTTGTTGTATTTTGATGCCTATAAATGAAGTACCTTAACTTAGTCATTAGATAGAGTATTCATGATTATTATTCAAATATTGAGATATTGTTTTAATGAGATTCATGAGCTATAAATTTTGGTTCTCAATAAAATTTCTTCAACTTTTGTATTCAAGCTTTCTTTATCCTACATTACAATATTTTTGTTTATTATTTTGAGGTTCATGTTTACCCAAAGTGTATTCGAAAATGCGTGATTTGCTTGTATCATGTATCTATACAAGTAAAGGTGTATCTGGGCAGGGATTTATATACTAATTTATTTATAAACAACATCTATTTTTTTTTATGCCTTCTCAGGAATGAGAAAACAAAGCTGCTTTTCTGCACAACTGGCATTTTATTGAGGAAACTAGCGGTACATAACCATACCTCATTATGTTTAAGATTATTTCATTTTTTATTTTAGTTTAAATTTTGTTGGCATCATTCCTTTAGTATTTACTTATAAAGTGGCTTTTCATTTCATATGGTACTATTGAAAGTCGCATTAATTTTAATCTAGAAAGAACCGATGTTTCTGTAATATTTTCGTTCCACGATATTTATCATCTTGGACAGCACATATGGTATGTTCTCATTAATATCAATTACTCTTCTCTCAAGGGCTTGGAGCGAAGTTCTGTGGATGAGGTCTATTAGAATATTACGAAATATATTATGAAATATTTTTATATAATTATTAGTTGATTTTCTATCATTAATTGAGTGATTTATGTTTCCATATATAGATTCCTCTTTTATGTATATATATTCCTAAACTTACGAAATGAAATACAAAAAATATTCAGTATTTTCTTCTCAAACTCTTTGCATGATATCAGAGTTAGGGTTAAGGTTAGGGTTTTAGGAGTCAGATTACATTAGACCAAAGAAGGGTTGAACAACTAATTTTCGGTATCGGAGGAAGTCGACCACCGACCTCTGACCAGTTCAGAGTGTGGCTAGCATGGTGGTGTATGCAGAAGAAGCTGAGGAAGCCGTTTTCCTAGTTGTTTGACTTCGCCTATGTCGGGTTTATTGGAGGAGATCAGTTCACATGCGTATCGGGTCCCGCACAAAGATAGAAGACGCAGAAGAGCCCAGTTGGTAGGTTTTGTGCACGAAACTAGAAGGTCGGAGCGGAGAAAACTGAGGTGGAGCAGACCACACGACAATAGCTTTTTTCGGTTCTTCAACGTGATTTGGGGTGATTTTGCGGGCTCCATTTTGGATTTAGGTGCACATTTGGGTTCTAAGGTGATTTCCGACCGAAGGAAAACCGTTTGATGGTGTTCAGTGGCGCGTGGGTTTCCATCGGCCGTGCATATGGCAACGCTCGGTCTCCGGTGGTGATAGTGAGGTTTTGCTAGTCCTGTTGGCAGTCATGTGTGAAGAGATATTATGTTTTCTCGGAATTTCGGATTTATTTGCAGTTTTTTCTGTATATCTCTAGCTGCTGTATTTTGGGTGAAATTTTTGTAATTTTTGAATTAATATGAATGATAATATTATCTGCTATTACTACCGTAAAAAAGAGCATATAAAACGGTACTGTCAGAAATTGTAGAATCGCAATGGGAGGGCATATACTGTTAATATTGTTGCTGTTACTGTTAGTTCATATTATGAGAGAACCGTTATGAATTCAGCTAACGAATATATTAAATTCTCTCAGTATCATGAATTTTTGAATAAATTTTCTGTTCTTGCTAAATCAGAGAAAAAATGTCTTATCTCATTTTCAAACAGATGAGTGATTGATTTTGATGTTACAGATCACATAACATGTAATTATAATATTTTTTTCTAGTTTTCAACCACACAAAGTACATTTTCCTATAACCATTGCTAATGGGTCGAGGTATAATATTGGGGGTTTCAGGACCACAAAACCAAGTTCATCTATTACCTTGTCATCTGTATTAAGTTTTCCTAAGCTTACCTTCAATCTGATTTTTGTGAGTAAGTTGAGTAAAGATTTTAATTTTTGTAATACATTCTTTCCTGATCATTATGTTCTTCAAGTTCTTATGACGAAGCAAATTATTGGTAAAAAAAATATATCAGATGGTCTCTACATTCTTGTTACTTGGGTGTCTCGATTGGTTGTCTACTCTAGGATATCATTTTCTACGTGTGTTGAAGAACCTATGTTTTCAGTTTTATGATGTACTTTCATTGGATTACGAGTTATGTCGGTTTGTAAAACATTATCGTAGTCCGTTACGTCCAAGGGTCAATAGACGAGTTGAGTATACTTTTTAGTTAGTTCATTCTGATGTTTGGGGGCCTGTACTGTTTTGTCTAAAATATGGTTTAAGTATTTTGTTACCTATATAGATTTTTCTCGAATTATTTGGATATATTTTATGAAAAATTATTTTGAAATATTTTCTTATTTTTGTATTTTTTGTGTTGAACTCAAGACATAATTCAATATTTCTGTGCATGTATTGAGAAGTTATAATGTAAGGAATATATGTCAGACTCATTTCAGAACTATATGACTCAATACGGGATCCTTCACCAATCCTCGTGTGGTGATACATTCTCTTAAAATGGAGTTGTTAAGAGAAAGAAGAGACATTTAATTGAGACAGCTCGAACCTTTTTGTTCTAAATGCAAGTCCTTAAGCAATTCTTGGCCGATGCTGTTTCAATGGTTTGTTTCTTGATTAATCGTATGTCATTTACAGTACTTGATGAGGAAGTTCTTTACAGTCTTCTCTTTCTGAACAATTTTTTATTTCTAGTGCAGGATAAGATATTTGGTAGTACCTGTTATGTTCGAGATGTGCGATCTAGTGTGACAAAATTTGATCGAAAGGCCTTGAAGTGTGTATTTTTCTTGATATTCTCACATTCAAAAAGTATATCGGTGCTACTCTCTAGATCTTAATAAATATTTGGTATCAACTGACATAGTATTTTTAGAGAATATACTGTTTTTTCTCCTCATTATCCAAGTTTACAAGTCAGGAAGCGGATGATCTGTGGTTCCTCTATAGTTTCACACCAGGTGTCTCTACTAACCAAGCAGATAATAGTGTTTTTTCAGATAACGTGCCTTCAGTTTTACTTGAACAAGTTGATGTTAGTGTTAGTGTGTCTCTGACCTAAGTACTACCACCAATTGTTCATGTTTAGGACTGAAGACAGCAGACTAATCATATATGCCCTGCACCAGGTCTGTTGCCGTATGATTTTGCCCACAGGATCTTAATCTTCCCATCAGTTTTCTTAAAGGTAAACGTCAGTGCACAATTCTTAAACGAACTTATCCCATTGCTAATTTTGTTTCGTATGTCCATCTATGTCCATCGTTTAGCTCTTTCATTGCTTTTATAGTTTCAATTTTCATACCCAAGACAATTGAGAAAGTTTTGAATCATTCTGGTTGGCATAATGTAATGTTTGAGGAGATAAATGCTCTCAATGAAAATCATATTTGGGTTTTGGTGAATTTACCCAAAAGAAAAAAGGTCGTGGAGTGCAAACGAGTATTTTTAGTCCAAGTAAGCTCAGATGGCTCAATAGCAAGATTTAAAGCTAGACTTGTAACAAAAGGCTATACTTAGACTTATGGGGTAGATTATTCAGGTACTTTCTTTCTGATTGTAAACTTACATTTGTTCATTTATTTATCTCTATTGCGATATCTCGAAATTGACCCTTATACCAATTGGATATCAAGAATGCATTCATTTCTGGCGATCTCCTAGAAGAAGTGTATATGAAGCAACCATCTAGATTTGTTGCTCAGGATCAGTATGGGAAAATCTGTCATTTAAAGAAATTTTTGTATGATTTGAAGTAGAGTTCTCATGTGTTGTTTGATAAATTTAGTGAAGTAGCTCTGAAAGTTGGGCTGAAGAAGAGAATGTATGATCACTCGGTCTTTCATAGACAATTAGCAGTTGGTCTTGTAATTTTTGTTGTCTACGTTGATAATATTGTCATTATTGGAGATGACTGTGTTGAAATATCTCCTTTCAAATTATTCTTACATACCAAGTTTCACACTAAAGATTTGGATAAGTTAAAATACTTATTGGAAGTAGAAGTAACAAGAAGTAAGAAAATAATTCTTTTGTCTTAGAGAAAGTATGTACTTTATTTACTTGCAAAAACTAGAAAGTTAGAAGATAAGCCATGTAACGCACTGGTGATACCAAATGTATACTATAGTAAAGATGATGGTGGCCTCCTTGATGATTCGGAAAAGTACAGACAATTAGTTGGGAGACTAAATTATCTCACAGTGATTTGTTCAGATATTGCATATTTTATCAGTGTTGTGGGTCAATTTGTATCTGCACCTATAATCAAACATTGAGAGGTTTTGGAATAGATTTTGTGCTACTTAAAAGGTGCTTTAGGATTTCGTATAATGTTTAGTAACAATAAGTACACTCACATTAAATAGTTTGCAGATGCTGATTGGGCTGTATCTAAAATTGATAGAAGATCTACTACAATTTATCGTGTTTTCGTTTGTGGGAACTTGATATCATGGCAGGGTAAGAAGTAGACTATTGTGTCCCGATTCAGTGCAGAGTTCGAATATAGAGATATGACTCAGTCCACGTGTGGAATCTTATAGATATAACACCTCTTAGCGGAAGTGGGTTTGAATCCCATATTACCTACAAAACTCTAGTGTGATAATCAAGTTATTTTTTATATTGCCTCAAATCCCGTGTATTATGAAAGAAACAAACATATCAAGATCAATTGTCACTTCATTCGTGAGAATATTCAAGAGAATTTGATCTCTGCCAGTTATGTGAAAACATGAGAACAATTAGGTGACATATTCACAAATACTTTAAATAGAATCCGAATTGAATATCTTCGTAACAAGGTGGGCATGATTAATATTTATGATTCAGTTTGAGAGGGAGTGTTAAAATATTACAAAATATATTACGGAATATTCTTATATAATAATTAATTGAGGGAGTGTTAAAATATTACAAAATATATTACGGAATATTCTTATATAATAATTAATTGATTTCCTAACATTAATAGAGTGATTTATGTTTTCATATATTGATCATTCTTCTATGTATATATGCCCATAATCTTATGGAATGAAATATAAGAAATATTCAGTATTTTCTTTCCTAACTCTTTACAAGGTCAAAGTTAGACGATTAGAAAGGTGTTGAGATTCTAGAAAATCATGCATAATTGCAATGATTGATAAAAATTCTCATGTACTCGAATAGTCGCAATAATTGATAAGAATTCTCATATACCATTTCATGTTTATAAATAATAGTTGTAAATCAAATACAAAATATGTAACTTTTCATGGAATAAAATCTCAATTTATTATTCTCTTTCTAAATTTTCTATTTTTCTCTGCTACCTCTTCTCTCTATATATATTTCTCTCGTTCTCTTTCTAAGAGCCTCTCTGTATATATATTTCTCTCTCTTGCTCTCACTAACATTCTCTTTCTCTTTCTAAAACATTCTTTTTTTCTCTCTCTATTTCTTTCTTCCTCTAAAATCTTTCCTCTCTCTCTCTCTCTCTCACACAAACTCTGTTCTTCCCTCTTCCTAACTTCCTCTCTTCTCTCTTTCCAAAACCTTTTTTTTCTTCAAAATTCCTTTTATGCTCTCTCTATTTTTTTAAATTTTTAATTCTACTCCCAATTTTTTAAATTTCTCAAAATTATCCCAAAATCATTCCAACTTTAATATTTTTTTTAAATTAAAGTTCCGGTGAATTACATGTCAAAGTTGGATCCTAACAAAAGGCCATCTAAGGAAAGTAAGGTTGAGTACATTTGGAATCTTTAGACTGATAAGACTACCAAACCTACTGGCTTTTTGATAGTTTTCTATTCAAATTGCCTGGGAGATTGTGGAAGGGGACTCTTTAAAATTCATCGAAGAATCCTTTTGAATAATAATAAAGAGGAAAGGTTAAGGTTTATCCCGGGGCTTAGAATTCTATCTCCTCTTGTGATTAAGTGTATTGTTTAAGTTACAGTTTTAAATAGGTTGAATACTAACAATCGTTAATTTTAGTTTTTATAATTTTGACAGCAACTTTTTCAAGCTCTTGGGTCATTAGAATTTAATCGTGTGTTAAAAGTAAGGTCAGAAATCAAGAAAAAAGAGAGAGAGAGAAAGGGGAAGAGAGAATCCAGAGGACTAGATTTTAGATATTTTTCGTTTCTCATTATGGTATTCGCCATATATATTAAGTACCAATTATTGGTACGAAGGACAAAATGATTGGTGCAAAGGACAACAAGGTACCAACAACTATTATCATGAGCTGCCATGAATATTCCCAACCTATTTTTAATAATTAACTAACGGTAACTTAAATTCGGAGTATCTTGATTCATTCCCTACTTGCCTTATTCCTAACATTTCCCCTCCTTTAGAGACGGACCTTGCCTTGAAGGTCGATTTGAGAGAATTTCCCCTTGAGGAAGTTCCAATCTTCGCAGATGGTTTCCTTGGAATCCATGTTCAGCCACTTCATCAGTACTTGCTCTATTTCTATTCCTATGTGAATGATGGTTCTTCTTTGCAGTATTTCTTTTGGCTCTACTTTACTTGGCCTTCTGATTCCACTATTGGCAGTGAGCTGTTCTTCACGTTGGTGTCTCCTTCATATCTCTTCAATTGTGACATATGGAATCATGCGGAATCCAGGATTAATAATACAATTGAAAACCTCGCATATAACATTAACATGTAGAAATCCTAAGTCCCAAAGAAAACCCTTCCTACTCGATCACACTCAAGCTGTGAAAGCAAACCAAGATATCTGGAAATAAAAGTAGAAATGAAAAGGACACTACGGCTTACCTGAGTAGTCAATTTAATTCATTAACTCAACAAGACGGTCGAGGCGATCTCACTTGATTGAACACTCTCTCACAATTAACAATAGCTAAGAGCAAAATAATCTGAATATTATTGATATGAAAATTGAATGAATACAACTAAAGAGGTGGCCTCTTTATATAGGCATTCACTGTACTTGTTCTACTAGGACTCGGAAATTTAAGTTCTAATTAAACTTAATATAGGATTACATTAAAATAGTAATAAAATAAATAAGAATTTAAACTAAGTTGCTTCTCTTCTCTCTTGGCCGATTCTTGAATCCTGTTCGGCTATGAGTGTCCATCATCCTCTTGATTTGTTCTTCCCATTAATTAACTAATTAATGGCAGATTTTGAGTTGAAGAAGGATGCAAAGATTCAGTTTTGTCGTTGAAGAAAGAAGGTGAATTCGGCTAGGAGGAAAATTATTCTTGGCCGAATCCTACTTTGGTTCTCTTGCTTTGTGTCTTGAATGAATCGCGTTCCCTCTTGAATTCTAGCATGGAATTCAATTAGGATTCTTCATGGCAGCAAGCTCAACTTGAAAAGAACTAAAAATCACAAAATAAACATGTGAAAAGGGAGAAGAAATCAGATTCCCTCTCGGGTAGGACTCTCCCACCTGGGCGGGAGTATTCTTCCTTTCAAACCCGCTTGCCTGCGAGCTGTTTCTCGTATATAACTCTTATTGCATTTCTTCTAGACTTTTTCTTCTTAGCGGTTTGTGTACATGTCCAAATAGTGTTGCGGAATCCAAAATTAATTATGTGATAAAAAATTCACACATACATAATTAGCACCAAAAACTTAATCTTTGCATAAACCCTTTCTACATAATTCACAATCATCTTGTGATTGGAATTAAGATAATAGAGATAAATAAATTAATTATAATACCACCAGGAAAACCTTGATAACTTAAAATCAATTCAAGAAAGAGATTGATGAAAATCCAGAAATTACCTTGATAAGTAGACACTAATTCTCTATTCAACAAAAAAGTTGAAAATATCTTACAAGTTGACAAACTAAGAGCTTTATGTTTTATTATTTTGAAACTTGATTGATTGATTATAATTCTTGAGGCCTGTTTATAGTTGTAGGCCAAGTGGAATACAAGAAAAGAAAATATCCTAATTAATTACATTTGCTTTTCTAAGAAAATAATAAATTACATAATTAAGAAAATAAAACTAATTAATTCTAGTTACTTTGTCTCAAAGCTACTTTTACTCTTCCCTGCGGGAAAAATCTCCCATCCATGAGAGAAATTCTGCATGCGCCTTGTGCGTGCTACTATCCTCTGTGTGCTCGCAAGTGGAGTCTATCGCCCTTCTTGTCGCAAGCTCGTGGGTAACTATCCTGTGGGATATTGGAATTTTGCGGGATTCCTTCTTCTTGTGGGACTGTGGCTTTGGTTTTTGTCTTGCCTATCCGAGATCACATCTTTCCCCCTTCTTAAAAAAGATTCGCTCTCGAATCTTTATCATCAAGATTGATTGATTCCTGCAAAGATAAAGAAAACAAAGAAGGGTTAAGTTAATCCACTGTGTACCGAAGTACACTCGGGCCTTTTCGCACATGGAAACACTCTATTGTCTCATAGCCTTTCTTTGGGTCATTGTTTCTCTCTCCCTTGCCAACAAAATCATCAAAAGTCTTGAGCTGTTCTTCATATACTTCTCTTTGGGACAATGGTGTAAGAACATGTAAAGAGTATTGATTCTTCCCACTGTAATGATTGACTTTCCTATCATACTGCCATAGTTTTTTAAGTGATAGATGTCCTGCTTGCATATGCACAACATCACATAATACATTGTTTACATATTTACTGATAGAGAATGGAACCTTGACTTGCTTTGTGACTTTGATCTTTATGTTGTCATTTAACCAGTATAACTTCTATGGGTTGGGATTTTTGTGCAAGTCAAGCCTATCCTGTCCACAAGCAGCGCACTAACCACATTAGTGCAACTACCTCCATCAATAATCATACTGCATAACTTGCCATTAACGAGGCATCTAGTATGGAAGATTTTTTCCCTTTGATCATTGTCTTCGGACTTGACCTGTATGTTCAAAGTCTGCTGGATAACAAATATATCTCCCTATGTTGGTGGCACTATGCTTTCTTCACAGTTTTCCAAGGATCGCATGCTATCATGGTCGCTAATTATCTCTCCATTATCTCGTATCATCATAGCTCTTTGATTGAGACACTGGGATGTGATATGTTTAATCCCAAAACACTTGAAACTTTTAATAGTACTCTGCCTTTGATTAGAGATACGTGCTTTAAAATTACCTTGCTGGTTGATGGAGAGTGGCTTACTTTCTTCTCTTCCAGTTTCTTACCTCATCTCTTTTAGGCTATGTAGAACTGAACTGAAGGGCAAAACTGGTAGTTCCTCTGGCAGTCCCCTTGAACTTCAATTGTCTCTCAATCTTGGTGGTCATGTGCACCATGTTTTCCAAGTCGATGTAGTGTTGTACCTCAATGATGATGGCAATATCTCTATTCAGACTGCCTAAGAATCAAGCCATGGTGGCGTTAGAATTTTCATAGACCCTTACTTGGATTATAGTTACTTCCATCTCTTTGTGGTAATCTTCCACTGACATGGAACCCTGAGGCAAGCGTTGAAGCTTCTGGTTCATGTCCTTGTTAAAATAAGATGCTATGAACCTCTTCTTCATGGTGGATCTCATCTCTCTCCATGTCGAAACAGCCTCATCTCCATTCTGTCTTCTGAGGGTAGTCAACTGATCCCACCATACTAATGGATAATCTTTGAGCTCAAGGGCTGCTAACTTGATATTCTTTTCTTCACTGTAATTGTGGCAGTTGAAGATGCGATCTACTTTCCGTTTCCACTCGAAATAGGCTTCAACATCCTTCTTCCCTTGGATGGACTTATATAGTCCTGTGATAATAATATACATATTGCACATCGCAATTGTACAGGAGAATGCACTAAACATTCTTTATATCTTTTGCAATTTGTGTCATTTGATAAATATTTATTGTTTTATAAAAATTTCCTCAAAAATTTAAGTAATGAGTGTATCCCTAAAATATTATTTGAGGCATTTTCTTGTGAAAATGGAAAAATGTCATGAGTGTGGAAATGCAGATACATGAAAAGAACCAGACTTGGAAATAATAGCAAGAAACCAATAAGATAAAAATGAGTTTTCTCAATCAAATATGAAACAGATTGGACAATCGAGATTTATGTAAAGCGAGATTGATGGCAAAAGTCTATATACATAAACATATTAAATGAACTAGCAGGAGACATTCGTACCAGTAGTTAAGATAAATATTGTGGGAATCTTGTTATCATTAGCTACCCATTTTGACTGGTAATTACAACAATTTGATGTAAAAAATATCTTCTTACATGGAGATTTAGCAGAAGAAATCTACATGGATATTCTACCAGATTTTGACGGAGGAGCAAGACCAAATAAGGTATGTAAACTAAAGAAGACTTTATATGGACTTAAGCAATTTGGTAGGCTTAAGAAGACCACACTCTTTTCATCTAACATTTAGAGATATAGGGTGTTACAGCTCTCCTAGTATAGTTGATAACACTATTGTAATAGGAAATGACGAGAATAAACAACAAACGCTAAAACAATGTTTAGCAAAAAAATTCAAAATCAAAGAACTAAACAAATTGAAGTATTTTATGGCAATTGAAGTTGCTTGCTCTAAATTTGGAATTTGTATTTCTCAACAAAAATACATTTATGACTTGAGGGGGAGTGTTAAAGAGGAAGAAAATTATAGTATTAAAGAGAAAGTAAATTAAGGTGCTAAAGAGGAAGGAAATCATGATATTAAAGAGAAAGAAAATCAGGAAGTAAAAAGAGGAAATGAATCAGGCTAATAGAAATGAAGTACATCAAATTAGAGGGTAAAATTATATCATTTGTAATTAATTGTAATTGATTGTTTATTTCCTTTTTCCTTCTAGAAAATATGTATAAATAGAACTGTAATATTCAATGGTAAACACATCAATTAAAACCATTTTTAACAACTTCCAGCATCTTTCCTGAGTGTGGTATGCTTTCTTACAATAGATACACCCCTGGCTATCATGATTCTCACTTTTTACTTGACCAGATTTATCATGGTCTAAGGTTGCTGCTTTAGCAGTGGCATTATTTTGTTGGTGGCTATCATAGCAAATTGATCGGTTTTACGAGGGTCAAGCATCAGGCTACTTCTACTTTCTTCACTGCGAACAAAACCTACCACCTCACTAAAACATAAAACTTCAGGTTTACCAAGTACATGGAACCTTTACTGGTCAAATTTAGGTCCATAGAGGAAATGCTAGGCTTTGTGTTGTTCCATGCATTCCTTGAAGAAATAAGCATCTGCAGGACATTTGGTTTTTAACACCTTGTAGCAGTCAAGTTCTTGCTGTAGAGCTTTCAGCTGGTTGGCATATTTGTCACTGTCCTACTACCGCATTTGGCAGCTATTTTCTCTAGCCTTTAAATAGTTCTGATAAAGTGAGTCTTAAATGTCTTTTGCAGTGCTCAAGAACATGCACGTGTTACAAGTCTTGGGTACGATAGAGTTCCGTAACCAAACCATAATCATGGAGTCTTCTTTTTCCCTTGCTTCAAACCGAGGATCTCCTGGTTTTGGTCCTATTTCTATGAGGTGGTTGATTTTTCCTTTTTCCTCTCAATATAGTCCTAACAAGTTAAGATCACTTCAGGTAGTTCTTCCCATCCGGTCTATATGCTGCGTGAATGATTTGCAAGTCCCTTGATTGTTAGGATCCAACAGAAGACTCTGTTTGAGCAGGATAGTTGGTTTCTGTAATTCTCGACATATTCTAGGTTATTTTATATAGGGAGAAAAAAATTATCAGATGCAAAGGCTGATCGAGAAAGGAACTGCAGAGCTTCACAAAAACCAAAATGGGGTCGGAATAGGAGCTGTGGAAGAACAGTGGAACTGGGCTGAAACAATGGCTGTGCAGAAGAGGGGATACACGGAAAAACAGAGCAGACAGGTGCTTTGCAGAAAGAAGGTTGTGGCAGAGCAGATTGTTGAAAAACAGAGCAGAACAGCTTGGAAACAGAGCAGAGCGGTGGGAATACAGAACAGAGCTTCGCAAAACAGAGCAGAACTACCCAAAAAAAGAATAGAACGGCACAAAAACGGAGCAGAAAATAGTGGTGGCTTTTTGCAGCTGAAATTAGAGCAGCTGTGGCTGAAAACAGATGCTCTTTTCAGCTTTAACAGAGCAGCTGCAGCTGAAAACAGAAGCTGTTTGGGAGGAGTTCGCACTATAGAGGCCTGTTGTAGGTCTAGGGTTTATTCTGGCCATGAAGGCCGGTTTATGATTGGAGAACGAAAGAAGAATATTTTTCTCCTATTGCTTTGATACCATGTTTAGAAAATTGTATTTATTATCAAATATTATATATGATTACACACTTATATATAGTGTTGTTATGGCTATGTAAAAGAAAAACTGAACTACTTTGGAATCCCATGATTTATGGGATTTTTTACCGTTCTAAGGTCCTAAATAGGTCTGACTCTATATATTACGTAAAGGAGAAAATATATAGGGCTTCCTTTTCCAACAAGAGTGATGTTATCTTTCCCGCTGGAATTGTGCCTTTTCCTGTTGTCAACCAAAGGATGAAGAAATAGAGTAGTCTTTGTTTAGGTTATCTTATCTGTTTGTTGATTCTGTGTATTTGTTTGATGTGTTGATATGTGTCAGTTATGTGAGAATGAGAGTCTGAATGAGTCTTAAGTAATTATATTAGGATACAGTTTAAAGGTTGGAGGAAACTGTTTTTTCTATTGTAATAAATCCATTCTGCAGATATTATAAAATAAACAGAAGAGTTAGGCATCAGTCGTAATTGTTTGATGATATCTGGGAGATGATGTTGTTTTTATTTTGCATACTTTTGGTTTAAAGTCCATCTTTTAGATCATTTCGTTATCCATGGACAAGTGGGGCTGGGGTGGTTTTTTCTATTGGTACAACTGCTGTGTTGTTTCCATCTCTTTTGGGGAGTAGCTAATCCTTCTCTAGATTAAATTTTTTTCTTCCTTTCTAATAATATTTCTTATTTCATAAAAAGATTATTGTTGAACAATATTTCCATATACTTATCTTTTATTTTTGATAGAGCAGATGCAATAATTGTTGTTTGTCCTTAAATGTTTAAAATCTCTTTTTATACCTGGTCAGACTAACCCCAAATTGCTAAGCCACTGTTTTTATCTTTTTCAATCAGGGGGATAAAATGTTGACTGGAATTTCTCATATTATAGTTGATGAAGTTCATGAACGATCTCTTCTGGTAAGTAAGTAAAATAGGTAGTAGTAGACTCACACAAGTATAAATGCTTCCCTTGGCATTTATCGATAAAAAAAAAGGAAAAGCTTCCGTACACAAAAACATGGTTGGGATGGTTAATATTTATCAAAGAAGTAAAATTTAATTTCCAAGAATAACTTTAAAGTTCCATAAATGATTGTTACATGTGTACAAAAATAATTTATTGTCAATAATTTTGCTTTAATAGTCATTTACAATCGTATATTGTATATAGCTTTGGTGTCTATAGTTTTGTTTCTTCCACAATTCATTATCTATGGCTTTGCTTTACTTAGTCATTGCAAATGGTATACTGGGGATGATGATGTGTGGTTTTCTATTTATGATTTAGGATTTCTTCAGTATTTGTTTTTCGCTTATGCTTCCTATGAAGTCTTTTTATGATGTATCTGGGCTGCAGGGTACTTTATTAGTCATATTTAGAAATCCTGAGTTGTACCATCTTATAGAATTTATATTAAAAATTAAGTTGCATGATAATGACTAGTTTTTCTTTTTTCTCTATACCAGGGTGATTTTCTACTGATTATTTTGAAGAATCTGATTGAAAAGCAATCTACTTATGAGACTCCCAAACTGAAGGTTATCCTTATGTATGTTTGAGCATTCCCAGTTTCTGTCACTGCCCTTAACATAGATATTGTCTTGGTTCTATCCTGTTTTTTATTCTTATACCCACTATTTCCGTATATTCAGGTCTGCAACAGTTGATTCAAGCTTGTTCTCAAGATACTTTGGACATTGCCCTGTTATTACTGCACTAGGCCGAACACATCCAGTGACAACGTACTTTCTTGAGGATATATATGAAAGTATCAATTATCATCTTCCTTCAGATTCCCCTGCATCATTAACATCTGAATCATCCACAAGAAACATGGTATGTGGTATCTTGATTCTTAATTGTTTGTTGTCAATGTCTGTCTTGCTTGCTGACTTTTTGCACTATTGATCTTCACCAAGTTTTCTTACTCTTTTTTTATGGTTTCTAGCATGTCTTTAATAAAAAAAGAAATTATATTAGAAAGAGAGGTAACATTTGGGTGGACAAGGTATTGTCTAAAGCAATACAATGATGAAACCCTAGAAAACAACAGAGTAGAAGTGAAATAATCCTCAAAACAAATTCTATCTATGGTGATGCTAGTGTCACACCCCAAGATCTAGATTATGTTTTGGAGTGTAACTAAATAAATAAACTATTAAAATTTCATTCAAAGCAAGTAAGATAAAGATATGACAAAAGGTAAACTCAAACCATTAATATAATGTATATATATAAATAAAGAAGCAACGGTTAGATCTAGGTCATGAACATGGTAAAAATACATCCCCCTTTTTTACAAAGCGGCTTAACCTTCCTACAACGGTCTCTAAAGGAAAAAAAAACACACAACTAACAAACTTATGAAGAACTTATGTCTTCTTGGATTAGCCAACCCTATCAACTCTTCAAAACTCAGACTCCAAGATTTTTCTTCTTGTTCTAATACTCATTTAATCTAAAATGGTTATGAAAATAATGAGATACACATTGCAGTAAGTAGCAAATTATAACACAACAGAAAAAGGTCATTGAAATCAAAATAAATCATAGATATAACATATATATTTCCCAAAGATCAATGAACATCACAAAACGAGTCACACTTTCACTATTATTATAGAAGGCACAATATAGTTTCCAAAGGGTCTGACTTTCTCTAATATTATGAATAGCCACATAATTCGCAAAAAGAGCTGGACTCCCTCCACAAAATGGATGGACAAAACAAACTCCTTTCGTGATATAGATGGGCACAAATGGACAGTGACTATAATAATGATAAACAGAAATCAGAATTACATATCACCCAATTTCTCAATAGTTCAAACACTAACTTGAGCAAGCACGTGATTATAGTACTTTGAAAAATCATCTAAATAAAGAATTAAGTAGGAGGAATACCAACAAAAAAAAACCAATACAAATCATGTTATAATAGATTACTTACCTTGAATTGAGGAAATTAAAGTGCTTTGAGCTTTGTTAACCTTAAATCAGCAGTAAAACAGTAAAAACATAGAGAAACGTCTTCAAAACTTCAAATTCTCTCCCCATCCATTCCACAAACGTCTTTTAGTTATCTAATCTCCTTCCGGAGTTGTTAAACAGTTCATGACAAGAGCTTAAATGACAAGCAGCTCCTATACGCTCCAAAAATGACACCTAGCCACAAGGTGTTGTAAACTTGTGTAGAAAATAATATTTAACCACGAGGTGTTGCAAACTTGTCCAAAAAATGGCACTTAGCCACAATATGTCGCAAATTTGTTAAGAAAATGACACCTTTCCACAAAGTGTCGTAAACTTGTTAAGAGAATGACACCTAGCCACGAGGTGTCATAAACTTGTTCAAGAAATGACATCTAGCTATAAGGTCTCACAAACTTGTCCAGAGGCACCTAACCATGAGGTGTCATAAACTTGTTCAAGAAAGGACATCTATCTATGAGGTCTTGCAAACTTTTTCGGAAAATGATACCAGCCCACAAGGTGTCACAAACTTGTTCAGAAAATGACATCTAGCCAGGAGGTATCGCAAACTTGTCTAGAAAATGACACATAGCCAAGAGGTGTAGCAAATTTGTCCATAAAATGAAACCTAGCCAAGAGATCTTGCAAACTTGACAAAAAATGGTACCTAGCCAAGAGGTGTCACAAGCTTGTCTAGAAAATGACACCTTGCTGCGAGATGTCATAAATTTATTCAGAAAATGATATCTAACTATGAGTTAAATGACACCTAGTCACAAGATCTCACATATACTCTCAAATATTTTATCAAACAACCGACAAATATTTCTAAATAGGATTTGTAATATATCAAATATGTAAACTTCACAAAAAAGCACGTTTAGGTGTGTATTAATAAAAAGTTTAAGTAAATAATGCAAATCATATGTTTAAGCACTAAAGATTGTCACAGCTAGTGGCCAACATCACTAATAAATCTCCTAAAGCACCACGAGAGATTCAAATTCCAATTCTTAAACCTAGAGTCATTAGATTTCCAACAAGCTTTTTGTCCATGCTGAGCCTCTTAGACCTTTGAAAGTAAAATAATATTGGGACTGGTTACAAATATGATCTCCATGACCTTACATCCCCTCAACCATTAAATTATGTTGTATTCAATTCTTTTTTTTCGGATAAAAGAAGACTTTAATTGGAAAGAGATAAAGAGATTACAGCAGAGGATAATCCTTAATAGTATACTTCCAAAAGCAAGAAAAGAAAGAAAGAAAAGAAAAAAAATACAGAGACTGTGCTGTAAATAAATACATCCCAATTTTGGTGGAGGGTGGAGATGCTAATCTTGTGAAAGTGACCATGTGCTTTAGTCTATAATAAAAACAAAAAAGTAACCCTATTGTATGAAGTATGCTTATTGTCAAAAAAATAATAAATTCCGAGCATATCAGATGCATCATAGTCCTGCAAAGAGAACACCTTGCCACAATGGTTTGGCTTCTTTCCTCATCCCTTTCTCATTGATAGAAACTGTAAGTAAAGTTTCTATTATTGGGGGTGAAATCCAACTACAACCAAACAAATAAAAGATACTGGTTGACAATTTCCAAGCAATGACATTGTGAAGAAACAAATGAGTGCGTGTCTTATCACCTTTGAAACACATAACACAAACATCGTGAGAAAGAGCCCGATAAGAAGTGCAAATTTGAAGTAAATCATTTGTATTAAGCTTTTGTTGAATAGCGGTCCGAACAAAGAACTTCACCTTAGAGGGAACATGAGCCTTCGACAACACATTGACAATGGAGGTATGTGTAGTGGTGCGGTTATTTGTTATGTGTTGAAAGAGGGATTTACAAGAGAAGAGCCTTGAAGGCTCCAGGGTCCATAATCTTTGATCAAGATGAGAGGATATAGTTATAGGTGACAAAAGATCCAATAAGTCGGCATATCCAAAGTCTCCCTATTAGAGAGGTCACGAGTGAAGTGAAAGTTCCAGGATGTTCTACCATTGGTTGTGGTAACGAAAAGGGTCCTAAGTGTGGTGTCTTTGGGGGAGGAGCTATACAGCCTTCGGAATTGAGAAACTAATGATTGATTACCTAACCATCCATGGGAGTGTGTTTCTTATTCTCCAAAGCTTATTATACAGATGCCTGGAGGTAGCATGCGATTTGAACATGAGATTTGTAGCAAGTTGTTAGTATTGAGCCTTTGATGCATGGTTGTCCATCTAATACCTTTACCTTTGATGGTGCTTATGCTTTCCAAAACAATTTAGCAATATGAACTTGGCTAGAGGTGTGATGTTTATTCAAAGAAAGATTTACAATTGTATGCCTCCAATAGGTCCATAAACCAAATTTTGGTGTCAGGAAGTGAAGAAAGGTGAATCTACTTTAATTGAACTAAAGGATTTTGCATTTCGAGCCTTCTTATCCAATTGCCATGAGACTGCCTTGTATCTCTCTTGAGAGTCATTGAACCTCCCTATGACACCACATTTCCATTCTATAAGAATATTCTCCATTTATACATCATCAGTAGCGCTCTTTGCACGTAATTCTGAATTTCTGTCTCCACGGGAGTATTTCCCTCCTTTATTCACATAACTCTAGACTCCTCTCTTCAACTCATCCCCTCTTTGATTAGATTTCCTCACATCATTTTTAAGGATGATTATCTGCTTAGTCAATTTTCAAAGGTGAGCTTAGCTGCCAACCCAACTAACCCTGACATATCCATTAAAATCTCCTTCTTCCTGAAACCTACGTTTTTTAATACCTCCTTATTACATGACTTTCTTTTACCTTTTAGGTACTGTAGATTTTCATAAGTTCATATCCTTCTTAGCTCTCCACAACAGCCTCCTACTACAATCTTTCACATATTCATAAAATCATGGTGTTGCAACCGTATATTACGAAAACAAAAAGGAGTAGGCCCAAGACTTAATAGTGAGAATTAAGAATAACCAGAAAATGATATTGTAGAAATTTAGGGAAAAATATTTACTTTATTTCCACTATGTTTTTGGTGTTACAAATAATTCATATATAGACAAGAATGTCTAAATACAAATAAGGAAATTTCTATTATAATAGGGAGTCAAGAAATTAATAGCGAGAGCTATATAGGAAAAAAATATCACAATTATTTAGGTAACAAAATATTCATATCAACACTCTCCCTCAAGTTGGTGCTAAAATATCACACATGCCCAACTTGCATATTAAGTTGTAAAAAATTTTGTTGTAAAATCTTTTAATGAGGATATCCGCCACCTGATTGCTAGAAGATGCATGATATAAGCATAAGATGACATTAACCACTTTCTCTTTTATAAAGTGACCGTAAAAAATCTCAATATGTTTCGTTCGTTCATGTTGAACTGGATTTTGGGCAATATTAATTGCTGGTTTATTGTCAAAAAATAATGATAGCGTCCCTTCTTTAAATAGTTTTAATTCATTTATTAGATTCTGCAACCATAATAATTACATACCCATTGAGTTATTGCTCTATATTCTGTTTCAGTACTAGAATGGACAACTACACTCTACTTCTTGCTTTTTCATATGACCAAGTTGTTACTAACGAATGTGCAGTAACCAGTAGTTGACCTTCTATCATTTGGAGATTCAGCCAAATCGGCATCTATAAATGCTTCTATCTTAAGGTGGCCATTTCTAGAGGAGAGTAATCCTTTTTCCGGTGCAGATTTTAGACATCATAATATTCGAAAGATGACATGTAAATAAGTCTCGCGAGGATCATGCACGTACTGACTCACCAAGCTAACTGCATAAGTTATATCTAGTCTGATATGTGAGAGATAAATGAGTGTTTTAACCAATCTTTGATATCTTCCTATGTTAACTGATGCACTACTACCAATTTATAATTTGTGATTACTTTTAATAGGGGATTCTGATGGCTTGCAACCTATAATTTCAATTTCTTTTGATAAGTTTAAGATATAATTTATTTGAAAAATGAAGATTTCTTTATTAGATCTGGCAATCTCAATTCTCAAGAAGTATTGCAATTTTCATAGATACTTAATTTCAAATTCTCGAGTAAGAAGTCCCTTTAGTCGAGCTTTCTCCTTCGTATCATTTCTATTCACTACAATATTATTTACATAAATAATGAGAAGAGTGATCCTACCCTTACAATGTTTGATGAACAAAATATGATCAGTATTGCTTTGCTGAACCTTTCAAACCATGCTCTTCGAGACTGTTTTAATCCATATAAGACCTTCTTTAATTTGTAAATCTTTCCTTATGTTTTTTCATCTTCAAGTCAGGTGAAATCTACATGTATACCTCTTTCTCTAACTCCCCGTGGAAGAAGACTTTTTTTACATCAAACTAGTGTAAATCCCAATCAAGATTAGCAGCACAGGATAGTAATATTGTGATTGTATTCATTTTTGCGACAGGTGCAAAGGTTTCTTGATAGTCAATTCCATAGATATGAGTATACCCTTTAGCCACTAGTTTAGTTTTATATCTTTCAATCGAGTCATTTGCTTTGATTTACAGTGAACACCCATGTTTCATTTTTTACCAATGCTTTCATTTCTTCAATCATCGCTTCCTTCCATTTGGGATATTTTAGAATTTCTCTCCAATCCTGTAGAATAAACACAAAAGAAACAGATAAGATAAAACCTCTATAGAAGGGAGATAGAGAGTCATACGAGACAAAGCTAGACATAGGATGTTTAGTACAAGTTCTGATTCATTTTCTAAGAGAAATGGTTTTATCATATAATTCATGAGACAAAAATGACTCACCAGTATCTTCAGAAACTTAAGAAGATTCTTGACGTGGGATAGACTGCATGATAGCTTTTTCTGTCTTATCTCTTCTTGAATACCTCTTCAAGTCCGGTTTATTCAGTCGTCCAACATTTTCTTTTTGAATAAGATCTTCTGACATGAAATTCTCCCCCTGAATATGACTGTCAAGAGTGACCAAATTGGACATCACCTCTTCCATTTCACTCTTCCCCTGAGAGGTGTTGGGGTGGAGCTGAAATATAATTCAAATTCTCTAAAAATAACATTTATGGTTACGAAGTATTTTCTAGATGGAGGATGATAACACTTGTAACTCTTTTGAGTAGGAGAATATCCAACAAATACACATTTGAGAGTTTTAGGTTCCATCTTACTCACATTTCTAGTTTGGACTGAGCAAACACATCCAAACACTTTGGGGGAAACAATATAGGAATTTGTAGTTTGGAAAACTTCCAGAGAACTTTTAAAATCAAGAACTCGCAAAGATATTCTATTAATAAGATAGGCGGTTGAGAGAATTGTATCTCCCTAATAACTTTTAGGTAAATTTATGGTGAATATTAATGACCAAGCTACTATAATGTGTGTTTGTTTTTTCTTTCAGCAACCCCATTCTGTTCACTGGTGTAAGCACAACTTGTTTGGTGAATTATACCATTAAACTCTAAGTACGCACGGAATCCACCATCCAATATTCTGTACCGTCACCTATTTTTAGAATTTTAATTTGAGTATCAAACTGTGTTTGAAAGCATAGGAACACATCACTTTTAGGTTTCAACAGATAAATCCATGTTAATCTAGTATAACAGTCAATGAAAGTAACAAACTATCTATGGGCAGATAAAGATGTATTCTGAGTAGGTTCTCAAATATCAAAATGAATGGTCATAAAAGGAGTAGAACTTCTATAATTACTCACATGATATGAACTCTTTTTATGTTTAGCTAGCTCACATGCATAACAAAATAGGGAATTCATAAAAGTTCTTTTAAACAATGTGGGATATAAGTTTTCCAGAGTAAAGAAAGAAGGATATCTTAACCGTCGAGGCAATTGTAGGATTTACCTATTAACATCTGTATCTCTGAAGGCAGGTTGATTTCCAACGACGTTTTGACTTCTATTCAAGACATATAAGCTATTCTGCAGTCTACCTGTGTCAATTGTCTTTCCTGTTTGAAGATCTTGAAGAATACAAGGATCAGAAAAAAACTCAATTCTACAGTTAATATCTCTACTAAGGGCACTAATGGATAAACGACTGTCAGAAAAACTAAGCACATGAAGAGCTGAAGTCAGTGGAATGATTGGAATACATTTAATGGAATCTGTTCTAGATACAAGAGTGTATGATCCATCGGCGATATAAATATTTTCCTGTTAAATACATGAAAAATAGGTCAGAAAATCTTTAAAAGAGTCTATCATTTGTCTATTAACTTCAGAGTTTATAATTTAAGTATCAGAATTAGAAATAGTAGGGAGAAGAGCAGTACCTGAGTTTACCATTTTTTGATGTACCAATAGTTAATAAATAGTTACTTGTACTTGAAACAATTAATTTTTTCACTATTGTCATTATTTAAAAAATACCTAGAGACAGACCCAGCTGCTAATCTCAACAAGATAGAAAAATCCCTCTGATCAGTACCAAAGATGTCAAACACGCTGCAAATGGTGACAAAAGTTGGAGTGTGCACTGGAATGCAATAATAGATCACAAAAACAGAGAGAACCCTTGCTGAAACGAAACACAAGATTGCGAAAAAAAAAAAACAGATTTTGGTCGAACAAAGAAGACCAAAAACAAAAACACCTGATGAAAGGCCTTTTGCTGGAACAACAGAAAAGTAACAATATGAAGCAGAAGTTGATACCAAAAACAGGGGCTGAAAAACAAAAGTTGAAAGAGCAAAAGCTGATAACAACAATAGAACTGAAGCAACCCAGAGGAGCGGCCGAGGAAACTTGGCGAATCAGATGCTGCGTGCGAGGGAACCTGGCGAAGGAGCAGCGGCTATGCACGAACCAAAAGCTGTGTTGGGTGTGTGTGTCATGTGTGAAGAACTCAGAAGGAAGCAGCATTTACCACTGCAAGTGGACGGATTGAAACTCGAACGAGAGGGTTGCACGTGAGGGGACCGTGTGAATCACTGCAGTCAGATGCAGCAAGCAAATGGCTGTGCGCGAAGAAGCAGATGAATCTGGAGTCGGGAACGTGAACCAGAGAGTTGCACGCGAAATGTCGCTTGAGCTGCTGCAGTCGGGCGGAGCAGGCAGGTCGGGTAGAGCGGAGATAGAGCCCGAGTAGGGCAGCCGACCGCATGGTGAGTCTAGCTCTCTGTTTTGGGTGGCTGATGAGAAGATTTTAGAGTTTTGAAAGAAACCCTAAAAATAAAACCCTAAAATATTCTTACTCTGCTTTGATACTATGTAGAAATTTAGGAAAAAAATATTTACTTTATTTTCATTATGTTTTTAGTATTACAAATAACTCATATATATATAAGAATTCCTAAATATAAATAAGAAAATTTCCGTTATAATAGGAGTTCAAGAAATTCATAGTGAGAGATATATAGGAAAAAATATCATAATTATTTTAGATAACAAAATATTCATGTCAACAGATATATTAAAAGGTGCAGGAGAATTTCGTACACCTTATCCAAAAACTATGCTCCCAGCAAGCAGATATCAAGAATCAATTGATATAAGAGAAATAAGTTCCTCCCAATCAACTGATCATTTAAACTGGGTATCTGCAAGAAGAAGATTCCATAACTCAAAATCCTAAGTACATTCATTGAAACCCCTCATAGTACTTGTGATTGTAGAACGTCCCACCCAAGGTTGAAAATGTTTCAAGTGCCTGACATGATCCCATCCTGTCACATTTACACCTTCTCAAATGGTGTCATGAGATGTTCTGTCTTCATTGAGATGTCCAGATATAGAGAAGAATGAATCTTTCACATTATAAATAACGTCAACAAAATAATGCTTGTTAGGTTCTTAGAAAGTTGGATGAAGAAAAATCCTATTTTCCTCCGAAGTTCCAATTGACTATCAACCAATGTGCTGTTTCTCTCCCCAAACTGATTATGAATTTGCTATGTCTATAAATTTCAGTAATGCTTATCCTGAATGATTTTGCTTCCACTGAAAGTTTCTTATTTTATCAAAAAAAGGACCAAAAAATTTTGCTTCCACTGGATGCTCTGAAGCCCCAGCTATGATCAAGAGGGAATAATGTGAAGAACAAAGTAAGATCTTCAAACAAAAAAAAGGAAAGGGAAGAAAGGTTCCCCCCCCCCAGATGACATCTTGTGTTTCTTTCTCTTTCCGAGCTAGAAAATTGAATTCTCACATATATAAATAGTGTTGATGTGAGTAGAAGATCACAACTCATTTAATTTTCATAATGATTTCGATTTTATGATACAGTCAGTAATCTATTGCCAATTTTGTCCCACTGTCTATCTTTTTGTTTTGTTCGAGACAACTGTGAATTGATGCTGATTTCTGTTGCTCACTGTTATTTTTTATTTTGATTATTATCTTTTAACGGTCTTTTATATTGCAATGACTATAGCATGGTAGTGTTAGCAATCATCGAGGAAAGAAGAATCTTGTCTTGTCCGCATGGGGCGATGATTCCATACTTCTAGAGGACCGGGTTAACCCGTATTATGTCCCAAGCAATTATAGATCATATGCCGAGCAAACACAACTTAATTTGGTAATTTTGAGATGATTTTGATAAGCTGAGAATGAGTTTTTCCTGACATTCATGCTGCTGTGCTAATTTAAATATTTCTTTTGCAGAAAAGATTAAATGAAGACGTAATTGATTATGATCTCCTTGAAGACTTGATTTGCCACATTGACAAAACTTGTGAAGAGGGCGCTATACTTGTCTTTTTGCCTGTAAGATCATACACAAAACCTTAATTTGTCAGTCATCTACTGCCTCTCTTTCTCATTGCCTGGGTTTTGCTTTTCCTTTCTCTCAATAGGAAGGAATCAAATTGATTTTATATGTTTTTTGTTGCATTACAGGGAATGTCAGAAATTTATACTTTACATGATAAGTTAGCTGCTTCCTATCAGTTCGGTGGATCATCTGTTGACTGGCTTTTTCCTCTACATTCATCTACAGCGGCAAGAGATCAAAAGAAGGTGTTTCTTCGACCTCCTAAAAACATACGAAAAGTAAGTTTCTTTGCTCCCAATCTTTGATTTCTTTTTCTTTTTTTTAGGAATGGTAAGGGCATTCTTCATTATGTTATTGTTTGAGAATAGGAGTATTTTTGTTAAAAAAAATGTAATTTGATTCAATTAGGTTAAACTGCATTAGGGTAAATATCACATCCTATGTAATTAATGACATTCGTTAGCAATATTAATGAAATATGGATACTATGGATGATACATGAAACACTAAAAGTACCCGAAGGGAAAACAGCGATCATGGAGAAAATCCAATCCTTAGAAAAACCGGCAACTTCTAAAAAATGTTTATTCTTCTTTTCGGCTATCCCATTTTGTTTAGGAGTATCAAGACATGAACTTTGATGAAAAATTCCATCTTTTTTAAGATACATATCCAACTTTTTTTCAAAGTATTCTTTTCTATTGTCTGTCTTTGGCACTTGGATTTTTGTCTGGTATTTAGTTTGGATCTTAATGTTGAATTTTCTAAATATGTGACAAACTTCTGATTTTTCTTTCATGAGGAATAGTAATGTAATTTTTGTATGATCATCTCCAAATGATGTAAACTCGATTTGGAACCCACATAAAACGATTTTATGCTGATAGTGCAAAATCATGCATCTCCACTTCATTGGCAGAACGTAAGAATGATTACCTTCTTGCGACCACTCAAGCCTTTTTATTCTCAAACCACGTCCGGAAACAACATTGAGGTGATTAATTGCTTATCCTTGAGTGCACTAAAATTTAAAAGTCCTTTAGAAACCCTTTCCAAATTCTACTTAGAAATAAGTGTCAAAAATCATCAGGTCCCACAAATATTTGGGTATATCAGCTATGTTCACATTCATTCACATTAATTGGGAAACTTTATCCCAGATTTTTAAAATGTATGTTTGTGGGATACTCTTCTTAAAAGGAGTATAAATTGAAGTACTTTCTGGAATTGAAGTCACTTGCTGAAAATCAGGAATCTTCATCTCCCAACAGAGATACATTTATGATTTGTTAAGATATATGTGCGAATTAATATGTTAGTTACTTAGTACTCTTGTTGATCCCAATCATAAATTGGGACTGATAGGAGACAATACACTAATAAATAAGAATATGTGTCAGAAATTGGTGAGAAGATTAGTATACTTATTACACATAAAGACCTAACATCGCCTATGTAGTAACTGTTATAAGTCAGTTCATCCACAACCCTAAAGAAGTACTCTTATAGATAGCCTACAGAGTGCTGCATTAGCTAAAAGACTTACCTGAGTGGGATCATGTTAAAAAAAAAAGATAAGTTGCTCCTAGACGTGTATACGGATGCACACTATATAGGATTAGTGGTAGATAGAAGATTTACAAAGGGTTACTATACGTTCCTTGAAGGTAACCTAGTTATATGAAAGAGTAAGAAGTAAAATATAGTTGGAAAGTCGATTGCTTAATCAAAATTCAGAATAATAGCTCAAAGGATATTTGAATTAATGTACTTAAAAGAGAATTTTTGAAGATTTGAAGATTATGTAAGGACAGCTTTGTGCACCTATATTGTGGCAATAAATCGATTATAAGTATTGCCCATAATTCAGTTCAACATGACAAAATCAGACATGTTAAAGTTGACATACACTTCGTCAAAGAAAAGATAGACAATGGCTTAATATGTATCTCATATATGCCGACCAACTCACAACTTGCAGATGTATTGATTAAAGGCTGAGCAATCCAACATTTCAAACTATCATTGGCAAACTGGGGATAAACAATATCTTTTCCCAATTTGAGGGAGAGTGTTAAAGAGTGTATATAATTAGGTTGTAATTAGGTTAAAGGGAATTAGGATAAAATATATGCTATGTGATTAATGTAATTAATGACATATGTTATTTCCTATTTTGGGGAATTTGTATACATAGAACTGTAATATTCAACAGAATACATATTCAACCATTCTTCACAATTTCCTATATAGTGAATTTGAGAATAATAAGCTATTTTCTTTATATTCTATATAACAGTGGTTGCTATTATAAATATGAATAATGTAAAATTGTATATTTTAAATATGAACAATGTAAGATGGTATATTTGTTTCAATTGAAGTATAGTTTGCTAATTGCTGTAAACCCAAACATAGAGTGTTATATATGTAAGTTTCTTTTTTCTTATCTAATTATACATTGAAGTTGATTATTCCTATGTAAGTTTAGAACTGTGTACTAGTTTTTGGATTGTTAACATTCTGTTATATTCAAAATTATCAGGTCATTATAGCTACAAACATTGCAGAGACTAGTATAACGATTGATGATGTTGTCTATGTTATTGATTGCGGAAGACACAAGGAAAATCGTTATAATCCGCATAAGGTATGCATTTGCTTCTTTTTCCTAATGTGATAAACATATCCTTAATAGCTGTTATGAGGTGTACTAAGCATTGATGGTTGTGTTGTACTTTTATGAAATATAAACATCAGAGTGACTCTTTTTTTCTTGTTCACTCTGGTTATGAGTGCTGCTAATAGAATTCTCACTAAAGGGATTACAAGTGTATGGTTAGGAATTGTTCATGGAGGAAGAGGCTAGTGAATTTTCAATTCTGCAACTTGCACAAAATACCTTAAAAAATTTTTTTAATGTGGGAAAGAAAGAAACAAGTATAATTGCGGAGGATAAGACATTCTCCTCGGCCTTTCTAACATAAAGGTAGATATACTACAGAACATACATACATAAAATTAACAACAGTCTTGGTGGGGAACAGTAATCATTATCTGCTAGTTCTTGGGTGAAGTAGAAAGTGGCAGGTCCGCAAATTAATCATGTGTCTTAGCCCATAAAGAGACTAAAAAGAGCATTCTGCAAGCCTTGAATAGAAGAACACAGATCATCAAATATTTTGATTTCTCTCTGACCAAATTATCAACAGTCCTGCAAAGAGAGCCCCTTTGTAAAGGGGCTTTGCCTCTTTCCTTACACTGATACTATTATTTATCTACCTTAGGATAGGAATAAATTCCTACAAGTCTTTTATATACTCTAGATCTTTGAGGTAATTTGTTAGGACCCAGGTGACACATGAGGCTGACATGTCATTAGAGAAGATATGGAGTTGTTATTTCTTTTATCTTCGTCTTTTCAGTTCCCAAATCTCGGGCAGAAGGAAATAAATATGATAGAGTGGAAATTGATGAGAAGAAAAAGGAAAAATCTAATTAAAATTACAAATTCTCTCTCTACAACAATTTATCCTTTCTTTTCTTAACATTTCTTCTCCCTAAATCTGCTCTCATCTTCTTCTAAAATCCTTATTGTTTCTGCTACAACTCTTCTTCTTCCTTAATTTCTTCACAAGTCAGGACAGGTCTCTAACAAAGTGGTATTAGAGCAGTGGATTCGCAGAAACACAAGCAGCTGTGGTTGTGCTGAGCAGGAAAAAGGAAAGGCAACGGCAGTTGACCAAATATGCGTCAATGAGTTGGATCTAGGCAGTCCAAGATCATGTTGGATATGCGCAAAATGCAAAGGCACATACGCTAGCAATTTGATCAGATCATAGAACTTCTAAGCGGTAAAGGGTTGCTGTCTAAAGTGTTAGCACCGAGGGAAGCTTTACGAGAAAATAGAGAGCAATAAGATCAAACTTTTCCATTCGTAAGTTTCCAAAGATGCACAGAGCTCCAATTAGACCAGGAGATTGTTGTACAAGGAGGTGAACATTCACGGGACCACAAGATTGAGGAGACAAAGATGAATCCTCGAGCTTGCTCTTGTTGTTTCCCTTCATCACATCAGTTTCACCAATCCTGAGTTTTTGTTGGTGTGAACAGAAACTCAGTGAAGTATGGGAAATATTGTGTGGCGATTCCTGTCTTACCACGTGGAAGAATCGTCTATCATCTTTCACTTTCCCACCTCACACTGAAATTGTCTCTTCTGTTGATGATGAGATGATAGTCAAGACTATATAATTTGTTATGGTTGAGAAGCTGGACTAATTTGTAGAGGAGCCAAAGCAAATTAAAAAAATTTGAAACTAAAGGTGGATTGATGGATGAGCATGAGGTGATTGTTAAAATGCCGCAACCAAAAGAATTGTCCAAGAATGTGTCATTTGACGAAATTAATTATCAACATCAAACTGTCTCAAGCAGCGCGACACTGCAGGACCTCATGAGATTGTTAAAAAAAAAAAAGGATCAAAGCTTCAATTAGAATCCAAATTGTAGTTGTATATGGTGACTATCCTTTTAAAATTCAGGCAGGCATGAGCTTCAATAACAAGAGGAGTCGTTTGAAAGACATTTGGGTATATGTCAAATATCACATTCAAATTAGTATTTTCCTAAATTGGTAAGCAGGGTCTAAAGAAAATGGGTAGATTAGGATGATGGTGGATTGCTCAACCTCTCTTGTGTGGATTGCTCAGTATTCTCTTCATGGCTCTTAGCTTCAGGTTAATATGATTCCTTGAGGACAAGGATTATTTTCATTGAGGGAGTAATGTCAGGAGCCAGGTGACACATGAGGCTGAGGTGCCATTAGGGAAGATATGGCGTTGTGTTTTTATTTTTATCTTTTCAGTTCTCACTTATCTCGGGCAGAAGGAAATAAATAGGGCAGAATGGAAATTGATGAGAAGAAATGGAAAAATCTAATTAAAATTACAACTTCTCTCTACAACAATTTCTCCTTTCTCTTCTTAACCTTTCTTCTCCCTAAATTTGCTCTCATCTTTTTCTAAAAGTTTTACTGTTTCTGCTGCAACTCTTCTTTTTCCTTAATTTTTCACAAGTCAGGACAGGGGACTGACATAATTTTGGATCTGTGCACCAATCTGGACAATAGTATGGCTGGCATTAATATGGAGGAGAATGTTATTAGAAATTTGGCCAATTTAGTGTGGTGAAATGCCTCTGATCGGGGGCTGCCTTTAGAGGTTATTCATGTATATTTTCTTGTTGGGATGTCAGAAAGCTTTGTAAGTGTTTAAGCAGTTGGAAATGAGCTTAATTCTCTTGTGGGCATGTATGTCAATCGTACTCTTATAGCATTTGTTGTTTTTGAGAACCTTTTTGGAAATGAGCTTTGTTCTCTTTTAGGCATGTATTTGTATCATACTATTGTAGTATTTGTCCTTTTTTCAGAACCTTGTTGGTGTTGCTAACAAGCTTTAGATAATCATAAGGTTTTTTTCTTTTTTTTTTTTTCTGGTATCTTTGTGGGTGACACTGCTTATAATCAGATTTTTAGATGGGAAGCATATTATCTTTTGAAGGAGGGGGCGGTTCTATTGGGAATTTAATATCCAAAAATCTTGATCTCATGGCTTAATGATTATGAAATACATTTTTACTGAGCTCCTATTCACTGGGAAATAGCAGTGATGTTCATGTTTTGGCTGGCCTACAGTGGCTGAGATTCAGAAGCTGGAGAAGCCATCTCTTATAGAGACCCTCCAAACCACAGCTCAAATATATGATCCCTTTTGTTCTTTACTGTGGTTGAGGGTGGAGGATGGGATCCATTTCCTTTTTTGGGGCTTTAACCGTGCACCTTCCCTTTAGTCCCTTTCTCTCTTTTTAGCCATATCCATGTTACAGTTGATTTTTTAGTGATTAGTCTGATTCCAGTTCCAGATGTCACACTGGTATAGAATAATATATATACATATATATATATGTTATTTGATAGAAGAAGAACCTTACTGAAGATAAAGAGAGTGTACAAAAAAAAAAAGAGAGGATGAGGTGTCATCCACCCTAAAATGAAGAAACAAGAAATAGGAAAAGGAACATACAAAGCATCAAAACAAAATAGAAATCCAATTCCATAGAAAAGTTGATTTTAGAAGACCTTGGCTTTAGCCCAAACTGAGACAAAGAAAAGTAAAACGATTGTTACATGGGAGACAGATTGTTATGGCGAAATAATGGTGGTCCAAGCATCATGTGCATTTCTGGTCCTTATACAGTGATAAGAAAACCATAACTAATGCTTTTAGCATTGCTGATAGTTATGTGGTTCTTCTCTATCATTGCTGCTGCTGAAGTGCTCTTAAACTGTTGTCTTTCTTGCTTACTGTAGAAATTGTCAAGCATGGTGGAAGATTGGATCTCTCAAGCAAATGCAAGGCAACGGCGAGGAAGAGCTGGACGTGTCAGACCCGGACTTTGCTTTTGCTTATATACATGTCATAGGTTTGAGAAACTCATGCGACCTTACCAGGTGCTGAAACTCTTGATGAATATATTTTTTTCATTTATGTTTATGTGACCTATTGGTTATTTGGCATTGATGTAATGTTACCTTGTTTTCTTGAACAATGCTAAGGTTCCAGAGATGCTTCGAATGCCTTTAGTAGAGTTGTGCTTACAAATTAAGTTGCTCGGACTGGGTCACATAAAGCCATTTTTATCTAAGGCAAGTAATTCCATTCGTGGATTGTCTGTTCTTCTGATTGATAAGGGATCGTCTAATTATATTATTTTTGACATCCCATCTACAGGCCTTAGAACCTCCAAGAGAAGAAGCTATAACCTCTGCAATTTCACTGCTCTCTGAGGTATTGTGCTAAATTTATTGTTTTCCATGAGTAGTTGCATGGATTATTCTGTTCTCTTTCTAAATTGCGGAGAGGAAGTTGCTTCTGATTCCCGTATACACAGAACCTTTCAGATCTGAGAAGGAAAAAGTATCACAGGCAGAATGTTCTTGTTGTTTAGTATTATTTCTAGCTTTGTGTTGTCAGTACTATTTGACTATCTTTTTCTGTTTGTGGAACGTATGTGAACTTTTCTTGTCTTCTTTGTCTGATATCGTAGTTATTTTGATAGAGTGGCCATTTTAGCATCTTTATGGGCCATAGTCACACGAGCAATTTTGGGGAATCTGTTTTCTACATTACAAAGGACTGGGTTGTTTCGCAGTATTGTTGTTGAGTTATTTTTTCCCTTTCTTTTCTTTTTCATTGTCTTTGTTATTTTACCCACTTTTCAGGTAGGTGCTATTGAAGGGGATGAAGAGTTGACCCCTCTTGGGCAACATTTGGCTAAACTTCCTGTTGATGTGTTGATTGGAAAGGTATGCTGTTAACTTCAGTAACTTTGAATTGAATTGAAAAGCTTTACATGATTTCCTCTTATAGAAAAGATTGTACACAAAAGATTGAAACTAACAGCTAACTACCACATACCTTTGACTTTATTTTATAGCTAAGGATATCTATAGAATCTGTTCATTACTTTCCTAAATCTTTCAACATCCCCAACAAAACTGGCAGGAAGTTAATTCCTAAATCTGCTGGAATAGTGCTGGAATTAATGCTGAGAATAAATTCCTAAATCTGCTGAAATTAAGCCTTAAATCTCAATACTCCCCCTTAAGCTGGCTTGAAGATATCTTCTATTGCTAGTTTGCCAATATCTTCCGAAATGGGCGGATCTCACATGCACCACTCCCCGTGTTGACTTTGGGCTCGCAGCACTTTTTCGACCGCTGTTGGTGCTAGTTGGAGGGTTTATTCTGTGTCGTTGAGATTAGTTACTAGATTTTATTCTTTTCTTATCTTTAGTTACTTTAAACAATGACAGAAGCAAAAAAACTTGTTGGTCCTAGTTCAGATAACCCTTCATCAACTATTGGAGACTTTTTAAATGAGAAAATTCAAATTTTGAAATGTATCCTATCTCAACTTAACCCTTCATCAACTATTGTTGCATCAAAAATAGTAAATTCAGGTATTGCTCCTCTTTCTGCTATTTCCAATTATAATATTTGGATTATAGATTTTAGAACTAACAGACACATGATAAACTTTTCTAAAAACTTCCTAATCTATTCTCCTTGTATTAAAGGGGAAAATATTCGTATAACAGATGGATTATACACTACTGTATTTGTAACAGATTGTATTAATTGTACTCCCACCATTACTCTATTTTTAGTCTTTCATATGCCTAGTTTTTGTAATAGTTTTTTATCTATTAGTGGCATCATTAAAGATTTTAACTGTAAATTTAAATTTTTTTCTGACTATTTACTGAGTAGAATATTTTCTTATTTAATTAATTGAGATGGTGTAATTAAAATTTTTGCGAAAATAATAATTCATATAATTAGAATTTTATTAAAATAAGAATTTTCTTATTTATAAGTTAAGAATTATATAAATATATCAGGTGTAACAACATAAAGGGTGTGAAAAAAATGAAGTTATTATTTTTTTTTTCAAAATTAACATAGTATTAGAGCCAAATAAAGTTATTTCAAGATTCTAATTTTAGAGTTTTTTCAAATACTAAAATAGCACAATAAATTGAGTTAGTACCCACTTATCTAGATCTATTCCCATCACCATCCTATATAGTGTTGTAGACTCACTGCCAGCCTCCTTCCAACTCCGCCGACCGCCAACAGTAGAGACATGTGTGCCACACGTGCCGCTAGCAGCAGAGACGCGTGAGCTACACGTGCCACTAGAAAACCATATCCAACCCGGAAAACTGTTGCACCGCCACTAGAACATCCTGACAAGGACGCATTTGGCCTTATCACATGCAATCCGGCTCGAATCACGCCTCTCTAAACTTGCCATCAAGCAGTTGCCACGTGACCCGCTGGCAGAGCTTTCGCCAAGTCCTGCCGGCACAGATCTGCTTCCTTCGCGTGCGAGCCGCTCCAACAAATCTTCTTTGGTCCTATTTTCAACTCTTCCACACGTATTCGCCTCTGGTTTCACGATACCGGCGCCGATCTAGTTCCTCTGCGCATGAGCCGCTCCGACCGGTCTTCTCTGGTCCTTTTTCCGACTCTTCCGCACGTGCTCCCCTTGGATTTCGCGATACAGGTGCTAATCTGGTTCTTCTGGGCACGAGCCACTCCGACGAGCATTTTCTGGTCCTTTCTCTAGCTTTTTTGTGCCTGTACGCCTCTAGTTTTGCGATATGTCACAAATCTGCTTCCTCCGTGCACAAGCCGCGCTAACTAGCATTTTTTGGTACTTTTTCCAGCTCTTCCGTGTGCGTCCATATTTGGTTTTGCAACTCGATGCAGATCCACTTCCTCCACTCGCGAGCCACTCTGACCAGTCTTCTTTGATCCTTTTTCCAGCTTGTTCACGCGCATCCATCTCTAATAGATTACAGGATGGCTATTCAAAATTTGGTTTGTAAGCTGGGCATGCATTATGTTTTTGCACCAACTTGAGGGAGATGGTTGAATAAGATATTTTATTATGTAATTAGTTTAGATGATGTAATTAGAATTATATGAGAATAATAATCTCATATAATGATAATTCTATTAGAATAAGAATTTTCTTATTTGTAAGAAAAAAAATTTATAAATATCCTACGTGTAACTATATAAAGAGTGAAAAAATAAAATTTATATTTTTTTTCTATAATTAACATTATTGTATCCTTCAAGATCCTCAAACAGGGAAGATGATTGACACTAATAGACTGCAGGATGGTTTATATGTCTTTGATAGAAGTTAAAGCATAATTAGGAATCAAGCCGCCTTCAAGAATACGGAAGTTAATTAGAAAATTTTATAGTTGCATCAATGGTTGGGACATCCTTTTTTCTTTACTTTAAGAAAATTGTATCATAGTTTATTTCAAAGAACTTTCATGGATTTCTTATTTTGCTATGCATGTGAACTATCTAAATATAGGAGTTCATATCATGTGAGTAACCATATAAGTCCTACCCCTTTTATGGCTATCCATTCTAATATTTTGGGATTTATTCATAATACCTCTTTATTTGATCATAAGTGGTTTGTTACTTTTATCGACTATTGTACTAGATTAACATGAATTTATTTGTTCAAGTAAAAAGTGATGTGCTCTTATATTTTCAGTCATTTTATAAAATGATATGTACACAGTTTAATGTTAAAGTTAAGATTTTAGTAACAGACAATAATACAAAATATATGGATGGTGGATTTCGCACCTACTTGGAGTCTAATGGGATATTCCATCAGACGAATTGTGCCTACAGCACTGAATAAAATGGTATTCCTGAAAGGAAAAACAAACATATATTAGAGGTAGCTCAGTCTTTTATGTTCACCATGAATCTATTGAGAGATTACTGGGGAAATATTATTTTAGTTATCTATTTTATCAACATAATATTTTTAAGAACTCTTGATTTTAAAAGTTTTTTGAAGGGTTTGTAAGGACAAAATTATTATATTATCCTCCCAAAGATGTTTGGATGTGTTTGCTTTGTACATGTTAAAAATATAGGTAAATTAGAACCTAAAGCTTTTATGTATGTATTTGCTGGATATTTCTCTACTCAACAAGGTTACAAGTGTTATAATCCTCCATGTAGAAAATATTTTATAACTATGGATGTTATTGTTTTGAAATCCCTTATTTCAATTCAAGTCCAACACCTCTTCAGGCGGAAAACAAGAAGAAATAGGTTATGTGCAGTTTGTTAACTATAGGAAATTGTGGATGAATTATTATAGGAGGATTTTTAGCATAAGAAATCAAGGGTAATAATCAGATCTTAAAGTTTAAGAGATTGGCTGATTAACTCCAGATTCTTTCCTAATCTTATGTAACAGAAAGTGTATATATATATATAGTGAAGGGAGTAGCATGTACATATATAGAAAAATAATAATACAAGGTTGCTTAGTATTTTTTATGGTATCAGAGCCGTAAGGCTAGGATTTCTGGGAAAACTAGGCAACTTACAGCTGATCATCATCATAAGTCCAGCCTTAATTGGTGGTTTCTCTCTAAGCCTTCATTGCTGAACTTTGACGCTTACCCTTATTATTCTTTACTATTGTCCGATCATATTCAGTCGTGACGAATACCACATCTTCGGCTCAAGCACCTTCGATAGTTGAGGATGAACAGACTGCCCAGGCAACAATAGAGCTTCATAATATTTAGGCAGCATACAGATTAAATGGAAAAAATTATTTGAAGTGGTCTCAGTTGATTCGAACTTTTTGAAAGGAAAAGGAAACTTGAGTCATTTACTGGAGCAGGGATCGGAAACCGAAACTATCGGTGCAGAAGCATGGGAGGTAGAAGATTCAATGATTATGTTTTGGCTATGGAATTCCATGACGCCGAAGATTAGTGACACATGCATGTTTCTGCCAACAGCAAAGACAATCTGGGATGCTTTCTACCAAATATATTCAAAGGTCAAAGATGCGGCTCTCATATATGATATCAAGATCAAGACAACGGAGACAAAGCAAGGGTCGAAAACTGCGACCGAGTATGCCAATGTTCTACAAAATCAGTGGCAAGATCTGGATTATTACAGGACAATTGATCTGAACTGCAGCAAGTGCGCAGTAGCCATCAAAAAATTCATAGAACGAGACCAGGTATATGATTTTTTAGCCAGCTTAAATTCTGAATTTGATCTTGTACGCATTCAAATTTTAGGCAAACTTGAAGTTCCATCCTTGACTGAAACAATATTATTGGTTCGTGCCGAGGAAAGTCGCAGAGGCATCATGCTGGATCCATCTTCAACAAATAATTCTGCCCTATTAAGCTCTAAGTCACAAGCGCTAACACTTGACAGAACTGTTACAGACAGGTCTAACCGATCGAGTGCTTACAAGGATCATGATGAGATGTGGTGCACATACTGTAAGAAACCATGACATACCAAGGAACAATGCTGGAAATTACATGGAAAACCCTCCACAAACAGCCGTGAATGGGGAAAGAAAGGAGGACAATTAGTACCAAGACAGAGACAAGCTTATATGTCCAGTCAAGATTCAACCCAAGTCTTTGGAGGACTTAGTATGGATGAAATTGAAAAACTTAAAGGCCTATTAGGAATTGTGGAAATACTGACACCAAAGTCCAGTCCTCAGACATCAACTCAGGATATTTGTTCATTGACACTTTCAGGTGAGATTCTAATATCTCTTAAATTGAATGCTTTAGGTAATGAGTTTAAGAATGCCTATATCCTTGATTCTGGTGCCACTGATCATATAACTCATAGCTCTAGCCAGTTTAAGACGTATAAACCTTGCCCAAGCAACCAAAAAATTGGAGTTGCTGATGGTTCTACAACCACAGTAGCTGGAGTAGGAGATGTTCAAGTCACCCCAGACCTAATACTTAAAAATGTTCTCCATGTTCCACAACTTTCAACAAATTTGATTTTTATACAAAAACTTACCCGTAATCTAACTAGTTGTGTTATATTCAATGCTTCCTATTGTGAATTTCAGGACCAGGAGTCGAGGAAGAGGATTGGACTTGCTAAGGAGCATAATGGACTCTATTAGCTAAATACACCAAGTCAACCGGAATTGAACAAATCAGCTTTGTTTTCATTGTTTTCTTCTTCCAATACAGATGTTATTTGGCTACATCATAGCCGTCTAGGTCATGTGTCGTTTTTTGCATTGAAAATAATGTTTCCTACCTTGTTCAAGGGTTTGGATGTTCAATCTTTCTATTGTGATATTTGTGAGTATGCAAAACACACTCGTATACCTTTTCCAATCAGTAATAATAGATCATCATCTCCCTTCTTTTTGGTACATAGTGACATTTGGGGACCATCTCCTATTCCAAGTATCTCAAGGCATAGATGGTTTGTGAGTTTTATTGATGATTGTACAAAGGTCTCCTGGATATACTTGCCTAAAAATAAATCTGATGTGAGTTGTATCTTTTCTACGACAATGTCCATGATTATTTCGACCAATTTTTTACTCTTTATTTTCAAAAAGAGAGAATTATACATAAATCATCCTGTACTACTACTCCACAACAAAATAGAGTGGCAGAAAGAAAAAACCGACATATTCTTGAGTGTACTATAGCTTTATTGTTCCAACAAAATGTACCAAAATCCTTTTGGGGAGAAGCTGTCCTCACATAAATCTATGTCATAAATAGAATTCCTTCTAGAGTCTTGGGATTTAAAAATCCACTCGAAATCTTATCTCAGTCTGACATTCGAAAATCCTTCAATCTTACTCATCGGGTATTCGAGTGCACTTCCTTTGTTCACGTTCATAGCCATAACAAAGGTAAACTAGATTCTAGAGCTATTAAGTGTGTCTTTGTGGGATATTTCTCAACTCAAAAAGGTTATAAATGCTATCATTCTCCTAATAAAAAGCTCTATGTCTCAGCTGATGTTACTTTTGTTGAAAATAAACCACTATTTTTACTCCTTATCTTCAGGGGAAGTTGCCTATACTTGAAGATAAGGAGTTAAGTCTGCCAGCACTAGAAATGCCCTCACCCGAGTCACATAAATCACAAAATGGGCCTTCAGCATCAGTGTCTCCTTCACAATTACAGTCTAAATAGCCACAAGAAAACCAAGAAGTAGATGGAAAAATCTTTAATCATTTCCGGTTTTATCAGGTGTATACAAGCAAAACAGATCCTATTATGACTGCAAAGCAAGAACAATTCACTGAACTGACTCCTAAAAATAAGGTGACAATTTGTGAAACGAATCTAACTATACAAGTAAATTCTCTTTCCAACAATGATCAACCTAACCTTAATCTGGATCTGCCTATAGCCTTGAGAAAACAAACTCGAGAATGCACAAAAAGGCCAATATATCCCATGTCTCAATTTGTGACTTTTCAGAAATTCTCTCCAAGCCATCAAAGTTTTCTCTCAACCCTGAACACAATTCCTATTCCTAACTCATTGTCTGAAGCATTATCAAAGAGAGAATAGAGAGTTGCTATGGAGGTAGAAATGGATCCATTATAAAAGAATGAAACTTGGGAATTTGTTGATTTACCTAAAGGTAAGAAACCAGTGGGCTGTAAGTAGGTGTTTGCAGTAAAATTTAAGATGGATGGATCTCTAGAACGCTATAGGGCAAAGGTTGGTTGCTAAGGGATATACTCAAACATATGAGATGGATTACCAAGAAACATTTGCTCCAGTAGCAAAGATGAACATGGTGAGAATTTTGCTGTCCATGGCTATGAACTTTGACTTAGAATTATAGCAGTATGATGTGAAGAATGTCTTCCTTCATGGGGAGTTAGAAGAAGAGATTTATATGAGTATCCCACCAGGGTTCAGTGGTGCTAATGATCACAAGGTTTACCAGTTAAAAAGGGCATTATATAGGTTGAAACAATCACCTCGCGCTTGGTCTGGACCGTTTCCCAAGGTAATGCTAGCTAATGGATACAAACAAAGTCAAGGATATCATACATTTTTCATCAAGCATTCAGTTTCAGGGGGAGTCACGATATTAATAATGTATGTAGACAACATCATAATGACAGGAAACGATGAGGTAGAAAAAAAAGTCTTGAAGGAGTGTCTAGCCAAAGAATTTGAAATAAAAGATTGAGGAAAGGTAAAATACTTTATTGGGATTAAAGTAGCTCGATCTAGATAAGGAATTTTCATCTCTCAACAAAAATATATTACAGATATACTCAAGGAGACAGGAATGATGGCTAGCAAACCGGTTGGAACTCCCATTGAACAGAATCACAGGCTAGGTGAAGCTCTTGGAGACAAAACAATGGATAGAGAGATATATCAACTGCTTGTTGGAAAACTCATTTACCTTACCCATACTCGGCTAAACATAACATACTCAGTTAGCGTCATTAGTCAATTTATGCATGATACTGGAGAGGTTTATCTACTGGCAACCTAGTCCGTCATTACTTAAAAGCACATCTCGGCAAAGGAATTCTATTCAAGAAAACATCAAACATTGACCTTGCAGTATACACAGATGCTGACTTTGCAAGATCACTAGTTGATAGACAATCAACCACGGGCTACTGTACATTTCTTGGAGAGAACTTAATTTCCTAGAGAAGTAAAAAGCAGAGTGTTGTAGCAAGATCAAGTGCAGAAGCTGAGTTTAGAGCTATGGTAGCAGTAGTATGTGAATGAATGTGGGCCAAGAGTATTTTAGAAGACCTAAAAATTCAATGGAGCAGACTTATGAGACTATATTGTGATAATAAGTCAGCTATAGGCATTGGCCATAATCCTATGCAACATGACTGCACGAAACACATTGAGATAGATAAACATTTTATTAAAGAAAAGTTAGATAGTGGTCTGATTTGTACACCATATGTTCCTATAGAGCGTCAACTAGCAGATGTTATGACAAAAGGGTTATGTAATAATATATTTCATAAGAACATTAACGAATTAGGAATGGTGGACCTTTATTCACCAGCTTGAGGGGGAGTGTAGGAAATCGTGGATGAATGATTATAAGAGGATTTTTAGAATAGGAAATCAAGGTTCATAATAAGATACTAAAGTTTAGGAGATTGGCTGATTAACCCCAGATTCTTTCCTAATCTTATGTAACAGAAAGTGTATATATATATAGTGAAGGGAATAGCTTATACATATACAGAAAAATAATAATACAAAGTTGCTCAGTATTTTTCATTAACTCTTGACAATCATATTCAGGAGAGAGTTATATTTCGGAAGGTCTCGTTCAAAAAGAGAATGTCTAGCACCTGGATAGACAAAACTTGAAAAGGTATTCAAGCAAGAATAAGATAGAGAAAGTCATCGTGCAATTTGTAACAGGTCAAAAATCTTTTTCAAGTCTTAAAAATACTGGTGAGTTACCTTTACTTTGTGATTTATCTAATGATGAGGATAACCCAATTACTCTTAAAAAAAGAGTCACGTCTTGCACTAAGCACCTTATGCCTAACTTTGTTTCTTATGACTCTCTATCTTTATCGTATAGAGTTTTTGTCTTATCTGTTTCCTCTATGTCTATTGCAGAGGATTAGAGAGAAATTATACAAATCCCAAATTGAAGGAAGTCATGATTGAATAAATGAAAACTTTGGTAAAGAATGAAATCTAAGAGATTGTTTCACCTCCACTAGGAAAAAAGACGGCTAGTTACAAATAGATGTTTACTGTGAAACACAAAGCAGATGGGTCGAATGAAAGGTACAAAGATAAATTGGTGGTTAAAGGGTTTACTCAGACCTATGGAGTAGACTATTAGGAGATATTTGCCCTTATCATGAAGATGAATACAATCAGAATATTGCTATCTTGTGCAGTCAACTTTGATTGGGACTTGTAACAGTTTGATGTGAAAAATGACTTCTTTCATAGAGACTTAGAGGAAAAGTTATACATGAAAATTCCTAAAATTGAAGATGAAAGAACACAAGGGAAGGTTTACAAATTAAAGAAGACCTTATATGGGTTGAAATAGTTTTCAAGAGCATGGTTTGAAAGGTTTAGAAGAGTTATGATCTCTTTTGAATATCAAAAAGTAATACTAATCATAACTTATTTATCAAACATTTTGAGGGTAAGATCACTTTTTTTATTGTTTATGTAGATGATATTGTTGTAATTGGAAATAATATAAGGGAGATAGCTTGATTGAAAAAACTTTTTATTCAAGAGTTTGAAATAAAAGATTTAGAAAAACTACAGTACTTCTTGAGAATTGAAGTTGGTAGATTTAATAAATGGATTTTCATTTCTCAAATAAAATATGTTCGAAACTTATTAGAAGAGACCAGTATGATAGGGTGCAAGCTGACAGAGTCTCTTATTGAAAGCAATCACCAACTACAAGCAGGAATTAGTACCTCATTAAACTTGGGGAGATATCAGAGATTAGTTGTAAGACTCGTTTATCTCTCACACACCGGACCTGATATAGCATTTGCAGTTAGCCTAATGAGTCAGTACATGCATGATTCTCGCAAAGCCTCATTTACATGTTTTTTGCATATTGCGATATTTAAAATCTGCATTAGGAAAAGATTTGCTCTTCTCAAAAAATAGTCACTGTAAGATAGAAACATTTATAAATGCTGAATGGGCTAGATTTCTAAATATAGGAAGTCAACTGCTGGTTATTGCACACTTGTAGCAGGCAATCTGGTTACTTGGAAAAGAAAGAAGCAGTATGTGGTTGCTCGTTTCAATGCTAAAACATAATATAGAGTAATGGCCCAATAAGTATGTGAAGGATTATGGTTTTAAAACCTAATGAAAGAATTAAAATCGTTCAAAGAAGAGAGTTTATTCTTGTTTTGTGATAATAAAGCAATCATTAGCATAGTCTATAATATAGTTCAACATGATCGGATAAAACACTTTTACATTAATCGACACTTCATAAAAGAGAAAGTGGTTGATGACTCTTTACGTCTATATCTGTTTTCTAGTTAACAGGTGACAGATATATTTATTAAAGGACTTTACAACAAATCTTTTTATAACTTAGTTTGTAAGTTAGGCATTTGTAATATACTTGCTCCAATTTGAGGGAAGTATTGACTAGAATATTCCGTTTATCCCTTAGTCAAAATATTTTTCTTTTATAATCTTTTCCATGATGATGTAATGAATTCGTAAAATCAATTAGAATCTTTATAATAATGTAAATTTTTTAATTCATAAATATAAATTTTATATAAAACTCCGGGTGTAATATTACAAAGGATATGAGAAAATAAAATAAACAATTTTTTTCTCCAAATTCTACAAATTGCCTTTGGCAGATGACTTTATAAGGACTTTTATGCAATGTGGATCAGTAAAGAGTTCAGTTTGCATGGAAAAATGTCGTAGATCTTGAAGTGTCTCATTATCAGATCAGTTGTCACCATAGTAGTAAAAACCATCTCTCATCTTCCTTGAGTTCTGGTGCTAAAATAGACAATAAGGTCCAAGAGATGACACAATAGTTAGAATCTTTACAAAGGTTTCTCATTGATAGTTTGAGAACATTAAGAACAAGTTTTAAGCTCGCCAATCTAGATTACGAATATAGACATGGTCAGAAGCATGCAAATCTATGATTGAAACAACCAACTTTCCAGAGCAAGTTAAAGCATTAAGAGTATTACCTCATTGTGGAATGTACATTACAAATACCATGCAAGAAATTGGATATTAGCAATTTAAGAAGTAGATCTGCTCTTCACTGAAGGGATCTGTTGGAGCTGATTCAGCCTCATTCATTCTAGGATATACAATACCAGGTTTTTAACTAGGGCTTGTTTGCTGCTTTTCCAGTTTGTTGGCTTGCGATATACCCACCAACAGATTTCCTACTTATGATGGGTTTATTTCACTACCATTTTTTCTCTCTTTCTCATGGTCATTGCCTCTGTTTTGATCAATTTTTTCTTCACCTGCCAGTGAGCTAGGGCCCAAAAATTTTTCTGTTATAGCATCTACAGCTTTTTTTTTTTTTTTTTGGTTCAATTAATAATGTCTGCCCATTAATTCGCAGCGTTCTTTTGACTATCAGAAAGGACTGCTGAATGCCATACCTCCGATACCCCCCTTTTTTCCTTTCCACATCAATAGCCGAAATATTTGCCTCTTTGAGGCATATTTTTCTTAGCTTGGTTTGTTGTTTATACATATATATATATGTATAATATAAATTAATAAGAGAGAAGCTTCATTAGATAGAAACAAATAAGCACAATGGCAGAGAATATCCTCCTCGAACTTTATAAAGGGCAATGTTATATTTTGTCTGTGAAAATATATTTAAACACAATCCTTGTAGGGTCACTGATGACTGCCTCCTAATTCCGGTGTAGGTCAGAAAAGGCATATCTGCAAGTTGACCATGCGCCTTTGCCCAAAGAGATGCATGAAATAGCATTTAATTCCAAAATTCATGAGGAGAAGAAGACCTATTCTCAAACTTGTTCGATTTCTCTCCAAAAAGATTATCCAAAATCTTGCAAATATGGCCCTGTACCATAGGGGTTTCGCCGCCTTTCTTACTCCCTCCCCTTTAATATGATAATATGATATGCCTGATATGCTTCCTTTTAGCCCTTTGGCGTAACTTTTAGTGGTCTTAGAGCTTGATATAATAATAAATCAGGTTATATTTTGTCAGCTTAAGTTTTTAGGATAATTAATTACCTAACTTATTTAGCAGTTTTTTTAATATAAAATCTAGTCCTTGAAATTTGATCTTTCTCTCTCTATGCACAGCAAATGTCAAAATATATTGGCATATTTGCGTGTTTACCTGTGTGTACATACATAGATTTGTCCACATGTTATTCAAGCAGGAAAATGCTGTCATACATGCAGTTACATTTAGAGAGCAAACCACTGATAATCATTGTTGGATACTTATGCATACTTTGATTGGAAGAATTAGATGACTCCATTCCTATGAAACTGCAGATGCTGCTTTATGGTGCGATATTCGGTTGCCTGTCACCTATACTCTCAATTGCAGCTTTTTTGAGCTACAAGTCCCCATTCGTATATCCAAAAGATGAGGTCCTTTTCGTGTTTATGCAGTGTTTGCTGGTCCTGTCCTTTTAGAAACAGATAGATTGCATTGTAATATTGTGTTTAAATTACAGAGACCAAAAGTTGAAAGAGCGAAATTGGATCTATTGACTAAGAAAGAAGATGGATCAAGTGATTCAAATGATTGGTACAAGCAGTCTGACCATCTGTTATTGGCTGTTGCATACATGAAATGGGAGAAGATTCTACGTGAGGTTGGTAAAAATTCCCTTTGCCATTTTTTTCTAATGATTTGTACACATCGTTGAATTTTATAGGTAGGATCTCTTTAATGCAAATCCATTATTATGTATGTTTCTGTGCTCCCCAATAAGAGATCTCTTAAATTACCCAAAAGAGTGACAAAGCAAGCAAGAATTTACTAAATGATGGTAAATCAAATATTAGTCTCTTTCTTAAAAAAGTAAATATAGTGCTCTAGAAACTCTAGAAAGATTGTGTAGAAAAAAAGGCTTTACAAATTGCTAATTTCCTGAGAATGCTAGAGGGAATAGCTTATTTATTTATTTACTTTTGTTTGTTCATTTAAAAAAAAAAAATACTTTTGTTTGTTTTAAAATTTGGATATGATATATTTTTTATATATTATCTTCACAAAGAAATTAATTGTATAATTTAATTTGTTATAGATTTTAAGATTACTTATTGATTATTGTTATTATTTACAATTGTAATTTATTGCAGTATCTGACATATTTTATTTATTGATTAAATGGAGGACTTTTTGTAAAAGTTATATAAATGTGAAAATCTTTGTGTTGGGTATTTGAACATAAAATATGGATATACAAACATATGTATGTTATGATTATCTCTGTTCTTATTATAGATATGGATTTTAACCTTATAAAATATTTTATTTGTGGTGATAACTCATTTTTTAAGGAAGCTTACAATTTAAAAAATAGGGAAGATTAATTACTGTAATAACTTGTACAAGATAAATCATATAAAAATAGCAGTTATTAAATATATTTCTAAAATAGTGTTTAATTATTTAATTTAAATATTTAAAATATAATTCTAATTAATTTTTTTTATTTGTTTTCATTTAATATTCAGTATTTATATGTTTCTCTTTTTTTATTAGTCATTTATATGTCTTTTTTATAATAAACTACAAAGCTATCACATTGTAATTTAATTAATGAAATTATTTTTAAATTAATTAGTTGTAATGGAATAATGGTATTTTAAAATAAAGTTAATAAGTTAATTATTAAATCTGATAATATAAAGGCATTTCTTTATAGATAACAAGTTGTATTAATAAGAAAGGAGAGATTACTGAAGTAGGGGATTCGGTGTTCTCTCAAAAGAAAAGAAAAAGGAAGGAAGGAAAGCACCTTATGAGCTTTTACCCAAAAAGAACCCAAGAATAAATCTTATCCCGAAAATTCGGAAAATAGTAGAAAAGTCCCTGAAAACTCTTAAAATGTCTCTTCAGCTAAATCATCCACAGCCCAACAAAAGAAGCTGTGTGCCGGAGAGCTTTATTCTCTTTTTTCAAACTCATACTAGGATAAAAGAAGAAACAAACCATCAATTGTACCAGGAGAAACTCAAGAAACACCAAGATATCGAATATCCGGTGCCAAATTCTCTATGCCACTTTAGAATACAAGAAAAGATTACTATGATTCTTTATAGCTCTAAGGCAAATCACACAAACTATTAGGAACAAGATAGTTCCTTTTGTAAGGGTGTACCAAAGAAGAAGATAGAAATAAAAAATGGTGTATTAATTATGTAGGTCGTTATGTGTGTGTAAAATGTTATATGTGAGTATCTAAGTGTTAAAATTATGTATTATGCATGGGTAGTTGTAGGAGGTATTATAGTATGGGAGAATAAGCCTTTTAAAGGCAAGAGTGGCAGAGTAGGCAATCCTGGAAATTATTTAGAGAATTAATGGCTTTGGTTAACTGCTTCTGTAATGTTAAAACAGTCTGTCTTCTTCAAGGACTGGTTGTGTATCAAAAATTATTTCAAATAGAGTACATCCTTACTCTAGGGTTCTTATGGTTCTTGTGGAAGAATGAATCGTTATGTATTTTGTTGAGTATTAGTGACCTATATATGTATGTCCTTAGCAATCATACAAAGAAATCCCATTGATTAAAAGATTAAAAATATTATAAGGAATATAATAATAATGTACCATTTACCCAGTTGTTCATAGAAATACACTTTTCAACACTCCCCCTTAAACTAATAAATGGATATCATCTATTCTTAGCTTGCCAGTGAATGTTTAAAATTCAGGATTATTCAATCCCTTGTTCAGTATGCCATCAATCTGCTATCAATGAGAGTAGTGGGTAGGTGTGCATATCACTTCACTATTCAATGTCTCTTTGATTAAGTGTTGATCGACTTCAATATGTTTCTTCTTGTCATATTGTACCGAGTTGTAAGCAATGATAATTGCTAACTTATTATCACGGTAAAGTCTCGTAGGTCCATCCAACGGAATCTTTAAATCTTCAAAATCATCTTCAACTAGAGGAGCTCACATACCCTTTGAGCCATGATAATTCCGATTACTGGATCCCTCTTTTACTTGCATAAGTTGATTTTTATCGAAAGAAAAGCCTAACATATGATATTCAATATTTTCAGAAAGGAACAAGATCTGCACAGCAGTTCTGCAATTCATTCTTTTTGAGCAATTCTGTAATGCATATGATAAGGTTTGGTTTCCTCTTTAGTTCTTTTTTTTCCTTATTTCTTTTCCATTATTTTTGGTACTCTACAGTCTAAGAAGAATTACTTTTGCATGGTTATTCTTAAACAGAGAAAAGTAATCTGGCTTGGATGCGGTATTCACAACACAGTATATGCACCTTGAGAATTGTAAAATAACAGAGAAAATAGGAAAAAATATTTCTAATATTCTATTCCAATGAGTTAGGGATATATATATATATACAGAAGAAGGATATAAATATGGTAAAATAAATCACCCTATTAATGTTAAAATGTATATAGGAAATTAACTAATGATTACATGAGAATATTTCTTAATATACTGTAACAAGAATACTTGATAAGATGAGCGAGGTAGACAAATAGAGCGTGGAAAGTAACATCTTCAAACATTGGAAAGATCACCTGATAGGGGTAAGAAAGGAATTAGATGAAATGATGTTACTTGAGGATAGGAGTTGGCGATAGAAGGCCAAACTTAAATGGTTAAAGGAAGGGGATGTGCATACTCGCCTGTTTCATAGAGTTGTAAATGGACAAAGAAGGAAGAGCAATTAAAGAGCTTGAGCTTGATAATGGGGTGATGGAAAGGAAAGATAAGCTAATAACAGAGGAAATTACTCAACCTTACAGGAGCATATGCTCTGAAGGGACTTATAAATAGACCCTTTTTAGAGGGAGATAAAGCTGACTAGTTGGAGAGACTATTTGATGAGGATAAAAAAAGGAGGGCAATTTGGGATATGGGCAGTGGCAAAGCCTCAAGTCCAAATGGTTTTACAAAGGAATTCTTTTAAGGTTGATGGAAAACTACCAAAATGGATCTTCTCAGAGTGTTTAATTAAAAAATGGAATGAGTTCACAATGACTATCACAAGAGAGCCGCCCCCTCATCACTCACCGCTATTTTCTTCTTGGATTCTGGGGGGAATTCACAAAATGCTTTCCTTAATGGCACTGTATGCAAAAGCGTAAACTCCACATTCATTATGTCGGTACCGAACGATAAGTTTAGAGAGATATGTGACTATCTCCCAATCAGTTTATGGCGAGTGTTTACAAGATAATCACTAAAATTCTTTGGACGCGACACTTTCACTGAACTAGAGTGCTTTTGTGGGAGATCTATAAATCATAAATGTTTTATTAGTTGAAAATGAGGTGGTGGAGTTCACTAAGAAGATGAAAGAACACGGCCTGATTCTGAAATTAGACTTCAAGAAAGCATATGACTAGGTGGATTGGAGATTCTTGATAGAGTCATGGAGCGGAAGAGGTTTGGAGTAAAATGGAGAGGCTAGATTTGGGGTTGTCTAGCTTCCACTTCGTTTACCATCATTGTTAATGGCAACCTTAAGACTAGTTTAAGGCAAAGGAGGTCCCTTTCACCCTTCTTGTTTATCCTAGTTGTTGATGTGATGAGTAGGATGTTGTCCAAGGCGGCAGAGAGGAACATGCTGAAGGGCATAGAGGTTAGAAAGGATGGGGTGGAGATTTCTCACTTACAGTTTACCAATGATACTATCTTGTTCTTGCAACATGATGATAAGTCCCTTAAGAACACACTCACACTCATCCAAGCATTTTAGGCTTGAGAATAAAGCTGCAGAAGAATGGCCTAGTTGACATTAACTTGGAGGAGGAAGTAATTGACTTTCTTGTGGGGTCCATAGGTTGCCCTAGGCTACCTTGGGGGGAAATCCTTGGAAAAAGTGCTTTTTAGGACAGAATGGAGAAAAGTGGTTAAATGGTTAAAGAGTTGGAAAGAGGGATTATTTTCATTCGGGGGAGCATTACTTTGATTTAATCTTGTCTAGTTAGCTTTCTCCTTTACTACCTATCTTCGGAATCCCTTGTGGGGTAGCCAAGGGATTAGTCTGCTATTTATGAAGATTTTTAGGGCTAGTGCAAGAGGCGGAAGTAAGGACCATCTAGTGAGGTGCGAGATCTATTGTCAATCTAAGACTTTAAGAGGCTTGGGCATTGGGAATCTAAAATGAAAGAACATATCTTTGTTGGCTAGATGGCATTGACGCTTTCCAGTTGAACTGAATTCTTTGTGGCATAAGGTGATTAAAAGCATCCACAGAAGTGAATTGGATAAGTGGGACGTCTTCCCTGCAAGTTCCATTGCTCACTATGGTCCCTGGAAATCCATCTCCGGGGTTTGGACCTTGTTTGCTCCGCTCACCTGTTTTCAGGTAAGAGATGAATCTAGAGCATCGTTTTGACAAGGCAATCACGTGGGCGACCAACTGTTAGCATCCAAATTCTCTCAACCATACAACCTTTCCACCGGACACAAGTGCCCATATAACCACTTTCACTTTAAATTTCCAAAGTTTCTCTTGGGACTTCCATTTTACCTGACACCTATTCAAAAAGGATACTCGCGGTATCCATTCGTTATTAGACCTTTTGTAGCCAAATCATCTCTGGTCTCAACATGGACTTGGGTCCTTGAGTCATCAAGATTGTACTGATGTAAGTCTTTCTTTGATCACGTCACAAACAACTCCTCCTTAGCCAATCTCACATTACCAAGAGTTTTGGAAAGTTTCGGTTCATCAAAGGTAAAGGTATTCTCTTGGACTACCTTCCGTCAAAAGTTGAACACAAGGAATATGCTTCAAGTTTGCTAACCACATTGTGCCTTATCTCGGAATATATGCTTCATGTACTTCAGGGGGGAGCAGACACACTCTCACCTGTTCCTACTTTGTGCCACTGCATGGAAGTTTTGGACTAACTTGGTTACAATTTTGGCTTGAACTGGGTCACCCTGCCAGATGTGGAAAGTCTCCTATGCTCTTTTATTCATGAAGAAGGGGTCTAGAAGAATGCCAAACCTCTCTGGCAAGGGGCTGTATTTGCCAAGTTGTGGTGTTTATGATTCTCTTGAAGCCATCAAATGTTTAAGGACCATCATACATTTTTTCATGAGTTATGGGACAGAGCTACCTTTTTGGCTACTCTATGGGTTAAAGCACATGCACACTATCATAATATTAGTATTTTAGCACTTCATTGTAGTTGGGTGCTTTTGTTTGTAGCTCATAGGACGGTATCACTTTGTTATGAATTTTTTTTCTTTTTCTTTTTATGATTCTTTAGGGAGGAACCATTATTCTTCAGTTATACATTGTATTTGTCCTCTTTTTTCCTAATAAATCTTCTTTCATCTAAAAAATATAGTGGTAAACTTTTTAATGTAATTAGTTTCTTGTATAGATCTTCTCCTATATTGTACAATTTTCTTTTCATAGTTTCCCTTTTCTTGATATGGGATTCCTATAATTGAGTTTCAATATTTTCTTTAGTAGTTGCAATGGGATTAGGAACCTGGCTGAGGATTTGGATTATTTGGAATTGGAAATATAGGTATTTTGTGGTAAACAAGACCTCCATTTCTTGATCGTTGACCATGTGCTTATGTTCTTTACAGTGTCTTTCTTGAAAATTATGATATACCTGAAAAATATTTTCTTCAGTTCCTTGCTAGTAATGTCGCGATGAGGTATATGTACTTTATAAAAAAATTCAAATTTGGACATTTGCCCAATGCAGTGAAGACCATGTCTTCTTAATGTGTAAATTACTCGTCAATTCTCTAATAGAACTTTCCCAATCCTTGCTAATGAGTTGTTCATTATAAATGCACAGGTCAATTAACTATTTTATCAGTTGCTTTCTTTTAATTTGTCCTTCATCTTTGCTTCCTTATATATCTATATATTATATATACTTATCTATGTTTTTTCAGAGACATGAGAGTACAGTTTGGGACATTGGTGGCAGACAGTGGGCTCATCAGTCTTCCGAAAAATTATCGGGTATTTGACCCTTGTTTACTCAATGATGTATTTTAGGGTATAAATGAGAAAAGTGTTTTCTCTTATAAGTTTTAGACTTTTGAGATAATTGGTTAGCAAACTAATAATCTAACATCCTATTAGCAAATATTCTGAGTTCAAATCACGAATATCTTACCAGTTTTTGCATAAACATATCTATGTTTGACTTGCACTATATATATATATATCTATATTTTCACATGCTGAGCTTGTAATCCTGCTTGTATGTTGGTGTAGTAAAGTATAAGTTATAAATTTTTTTCACCCAATCTATCATTGAACAAATCCATTTGTTATTCTTGTACGACCTCAAAGATAGCTAACATTAAGTTACGTTTTTGCTTTTCAAATTCTTATGCAGTCTATGGTATGAAGGAATTGATGATATTCTTTTCAATAAGGTGTATTGTAATTAGCTCTATCAACAAGGGTTATATTCACCATTAGTTGAAATGGCAAATGCTTTTTGTTTGTTTTTTTAATAGATAAAAAAGAGAAATCTATGAACAAGGCATCAAGAGGTGCCACCAATTACAAGATTTAGAATTTGAAATTAATAAAAATATCTAGGAGTTTCCCTTGAGTCTTAACCAGTTGAAATGGTAAAGTATTGGGTTTTGTGGGGTCCTGTGTCCACATTTTACTCACAAAGGGAAAGACGATATACTATCAGAGAATAGGATTATTTGTTATGTAGTCTATTAGAGAATTCTCATTAGACTTTTCCTCTTTTTTCGTTTTCTATATAGTTAAGTTATATCCCTATTTTTCCAATTTTCGTTCATAGGTTTCCTTAAATATCATGCGCTATTCCTTAAAAATAATAGCAAGAGCAATATGATCTAGTGATACCTTAGTTTTTCATCTTTTTTTTTTTTGTAAGAAAATAAACTTCTTTTGAAAGAAAAAAGAACATAGAAAAGGAAGAAGATAAGGTGTCCTTCAACCAAAAACAAGGGAAAAAGAGCAAAAGATAAGGTAGTGAGGAACTAGTCATTATGAGGTGGTTGTACATACATTGAGATATCTCAAAAGTGCACTAGATTGTGGATTAGCCTATGAAAATTATGGGCATACAATATCCCGTTGTAAACCTAGTAGCCTCAGGACATCATGCTCAGTCTACATATGAGTATCCTACCAAATGCATAGGAGAGTCAAAGTAAAGCTGGAGATCATAACGTAGAGTACCCAGTGTATGGTATAATATATATTTTACAGCTTAAAAATGGTCCTGATGAGATTCATGTATAGGTTGGCCAGCTTGATTGATGGGAAAGAAAATCTATGATGAGTCAAGTAAGGTATTGCAAGGTTCCAACAGTACTACAGTATGGAGTACCATCTGAACACATAGAACTAGAGCCTTTACGAATCTGACCATAGATTGGGATAGGAGTAGCTAAGGGTTGACCTTCCTGTATACCATCTGATCGTATGAAATCCATCTTATACTTGCTTCAGTCTAGAAACAGTCCCTCCTTATTGTCAGAAACTTGGATAGCCAAAACAATAATGGAGTGTACTAAGATCAGTCATTAAGAATTCATTCTTCAAGTTGACACAGGGAGACTTTAACAAGTTGATAGAAAAAGCAGTTAGAATAATATCATCAACGTACACAGGATTATAGCCATATGAGAATCATGCTTCTAGATAAATATAGATATATCTGCATGACTTGAGGTCAACTCAATGTAAAATGTTGAAACCAAGCTCAAGGGTGATCCTTTTATGGTTATTGGGAATCTTATGTCAAAGAATTTATCCCTACTAGCTAAATGACTATCATGCTTCCCACATCAACAAAACTTTTGTGGCACAGGGTGATAAACAGTATCCATGGGAGTGGAAGGGACGGATGGGATGCCATAGCAGGAAGATCCACTACTCACCAGAGTCCTGGGAAATCTGTCCTCAAAGCCCATCCTTGATTTTTATCTTACTCACCCGACTTCACGTGGGAGATAAATCTAGCATGTTGTTTTGGGAGGATACCTAGGTGGAGGAATCAACTGTTGGCCGGTTAACCTATCTTCCAGATGCAACACCCAAAGTATATAAGTAAATAAGTATAAAAACCAGGTGGCTCTTCTTCTGGTAGAGTGGCAGAGAGAGAGCTTCAAACATAAAAAGTTGCTGCTATGATCTTGAGGGGACCAGAACCAGTGGGGTCCTCTTCCAATATTGTGGCAGGGAGAGAAAGCTTCAAACACAAAAGTTACTGCTGTGATTTAGAGTTTATTTCTGGTGCAGGAGAGAGAATCGTGAGATTTGAGGCATGAAAACAGAGAATACCTACTGTACAGGAGAAAGAATCACAGCTTGAGAGAGTTTAAGGCTGGGGAGAGAGAACAGAAAGCAGAGACACAGCATATATATGGAGTGTAAGAAGTGAAACACATGTTGGTGGTAGTGCGGGAGAGAGAAAGTAATTAACTGTGTGCGCCTGAGGCAGGTGCACGGATGGGCTGTGCATGCCGTATGGGCACGTTCTTGGGTGGCTAGCGCTGCTGGACAGCAGGTGGGCGCAGCTGGGCAGAAGCTGGGCTGTGACTGAACGTGAAACAGAGCACATAGACAAGACAAAGTCAGAAACAAAGTAAAAACAGGGACTCTGTGCGGAAACAGAGCGTGGAAGGGTGAAACTGAGTGAAATTAGTGCAGTAAGTGTAGCAAAAACAGAGCATGAAAACAGAGGCAAAATAGACCAATTGCAGCTGGAGCAGAGCCAGCGGTGTTTTCCGACACAGCGAGGGTGTTTTCCAGCTGTGAAGGTCAGCTGGTGATGATGAGGCCAGAGGTCAATTTTTGGGTTTTTGCTTTTTGTTTCAGCAATAAAGGCCTGCTTAGGGCTTCTAGAAAAAGTTAGAATATTTTTCTTATATCTCTTATACAATTTGGAAGCATAGAATGTTATGATTTATTATTGAATAGTTAGATCCTATATATACACAGTTTTGAGTATAACAAAGGAACCCGCAAATTAACTATATAAGAGTATTTTACTAATGCCCTTATACATTAAATTACATATATGCTTTTCAACAAATTTGTTTACCAAATTAATACTTTTTTCCTCTGTGGAAAGCTGAACTGCAATATATGCCCTTTGGGGTTATTTCTTGATTTTTTTTTCTTTGGTTGCTCTTTTTTGACTCAGGATGACAGAAAAGGGAAAGAGCATCTTGATAGTTGGTTTTCTGATAAGTTGCAACCATTCAACATGTATTCGCATCAACCTGAAATTGTGAAGGTGAGAAAAATATGACTTTTTGTTGTTTCCATCTTTGTAGCTTTACCATGGTAAATCTTACCCTTTTCTGTTTAATTTCTGAAATTTTGAGCAAGATTCCCCTTTCTCAAGGGCTTTGCTCTTTCACCCATCTGTTACGTACAATTTGCTTATTGATCTAACTTTTCAAAATAATCTCTTCTATTTACATGCAAAAAAATCGTATGCCCTTTTGTGTTTATTCAATCAATCAAAACAAGGCTTGAAATATCTCCTCTATGCTTCTTGTGCAAAATATAAGGCCAACTTCTTGTCAGCACACTTGGACTTCTCTCCCTTTCCCAATTGTCCGTATTTGTTAGGAGTATCTAGGGTGAAGCATCTACAATTTTATAGTTTTTCTTCTGGGATAATGGGTAAAAATATGAAACTGGTTCTAGCATCAAACTGAATGTAATTGTCTCCCCATATTTCAGATTTAATTCCTAAGGCATTCATGCAGGCTATATTATGTTCTGGTTTGTATCCTAATATTGCTGCAACTGAACAAGGCATCACATCAGCAGCAATCCGTAGCTTTAGACAGTCAGATAGTGCTGCAGTGAAGGGTTATTCAGTCTGGTATGATGGAAGAAGAGAAGTTCACATACATGCATCTTCAGTCAACTGTAACTTGAAAGCATTTCAGCACCCTTTCCTCGTCTTTCTTGAGAAGGTTTGGCTGTACTTGAAATATAGGATTAGTTTAATCTCTTGAACGCTGTAATTTCTTAGTTTTACTGAACTGCAAATTATGATTTTTCATAATGTTAATAAAATGATAGAGCTGCCGATGTAGGACAAGTAGAGTTTTGAACTAACTTGTCTATTGATAGTCCGGAAAGTGGAGGAATAGAGGGGAAGAAAAAGAAGAATAAATATACATTAGAAGAAATTAAGTTTCAATATGAAGAAATAACAGGAGAGAGAAAAGAATATGATAGTTAGACACAAAAATAATTGGAGAAAATAATAACTAGAGAAAAAAACCACAAAAAGAGATAATACTGAACAAAATCCTAACAAAATAAATTCTTATTCGTCCTTTTTTTGTATAAACTATCTAAGTGACTTTTCTACAAGCACTAATTATAACTAATAAGGAGAATTTGAAATAATAAATTATTTCAATTATACTAAATGATGTAGGACAAGTAGGTTTTTGAATCTAACTTGTCTAGAGATAATTTAGGAAATAGAGGAATAGAGGTGAGAAGACAGAAGAATAAGGTAGAACTGAAGAAGTCAGGGGTCAATGTGAAGAAATATGGAGAGAAATAGACAAAACAAGATAGCTTAGACAGAAAAGTATCTAATATTTTGATGAAATTCTCTCTAATTATTCATCAAGAATATTGTACTGACATTGTAATACATTATATTTCTACTCGGGAAGAGTAATCACTAATTACAACTTAATTCAACGTTTAATTTGGTAATACTAAAAGTCGAAATAAAACTGTAATATACTGTAAATGATTGTTGTGAGGAAATATGAGAAGAAAAGAAAGATCTCTATTTCTGAATTGATCATACATGCTATTATATAATAGGTTACAAGAGAAAAAAATAGGAAACTAACTCATTTCTAAATATGACACTAACTCATCAAGAAACCTACTCATTCCTAAATAAAACACTAACTCATTAGGAAACTTAACTTCCGAATCCTTCAATTTATAGGATTTTCAATTAATTCCCAATCTCTTGCCAGCATATCTATATCTTGACACTCCCCCTTAAGCTGAGGAATAGATATCTTCCATTCCCAGCTTGAATGCAAGATAATGGAAATTCGAACTGTTCAATCCCTTTGTTAGAACATCAGCTACATGATGTTTTGATGGAACATAAGACATACACACTAACCCTTCCTTCAATTTTTCTTTGATGAAATATTTATCAATTTCGATATATTTTGTCATATCGTGTTGTATAGGATTATGAGAAATATTGATAGCTGACTTCTTGTCACAATAGAGCTTCATAGATCCTTCCCATTTAATTATCAAATCATCTAGAATAATCTTCAAATAGAGTAGCTCACATAATTCCTGAGTAATAGCCCTGAACTCTAATTCTGCGGATGATCTTGCCACCACATTCTGTTTCTTGCTCCTCCACATTACTAGATTACCTTCAAAAAAAGCACAATACCCTGTAGTTGATCTTTTATCCATTAGGGAACCTGCATAGTCAACATCGGTGTAAGCTTCTAGAGCAAGAGTGTCATTCTTCTTGAACAAAATTCCTTTTCCTGGATTGCCTTTCAAGTAATGCAGTACTCTGTAAGCAGCTTGTAGATGAGGTTCTTTTGGATCATGCATGAATTGACTACTCACGTTTACTGAGTATGCTATGTCAGGCTGAATGTGGGCGAGGTATATGAGTTTTTCGACCAATTTTTGGACATTCTTTTATCAACAGTTGGTTTTTCTTTAGCTTCTCCCAACTTATGGTTTGGATCCATTAGTGTAGAGATTGGTTTATACTCAATCTTCCCTGTTTCTATCAATAGATCAATCACGTACTCTTGCTAAGATATAAAAATTCCTTGTGTGGAATATACCATCTCAATACCAAGGAAATACTTCAGTTTTCCCAATTCCTTTATTTCAAATTCTTTTGCTAGTCTCTATTTCAGCTCTTGCTTCTCTCTCTCATCATTTCCAGTCACTATGATGTCGTCCACATGGACTAGAAGTGCAATTACTTCTCCTACAGCTAAATGTTTAATGAAGAGAGTGTGGTCACCTTGGCTTTGTTTATATCCCGACTCCTTCATGACTTTTGCAAATCTCTCAAACCATGTTATAGGATATTGTTTTAACCCATAAAGGGCCTTTTTCAGCTTGCATACCTTGTGACCTATGTCTCCCTCAAATCCCGGTGGAATATTCATATATATCTTTTCATCTAAATCACCATGGAGAAATGCATTCTTAGCATCATATTATAGGAGTTGCCACCTAAAGTGGGCAGCCAATGACAATTGAGTCCTCACTGTATTCATTTTTGCAACTGGAGTAGAAGTCTCTTGATAATCTATTCCATGAGTCCGAGTATACCCTTTGGCCACCAATCTTGCTTTATATCTCTCAAGGGATCCATCAGCTTTGTATTTTAGTGTGAAAATCCATTTACAATCAATAATGTTTTTCTCTTTTGGTTTATCAACAATCTCTCATGTTTTATTCTTTTCTAATGCACTCATCTCTTCTCTCATAACATCTCTCCATTCTCCATTCTCTTCTCTCATAACATCGCGTTTAAACTTACAATGAACTTTTTGTTTGATGGTGATAGGTGGTTAAGAGAGACATAGTGAGATAATGGGTAAAGCGGGTGTTTGGTGCATTATCTGGTACCTTTTCTCACAACAATTGGAATGTCTAGGTCATCTTTTGGATTATCAAGTGTTTCAACAGATCGTGTATGTAAAAGTGGGTCAGATCTTACCGTGATCTCATTTCCAGAGTCTGGGTTGGATTCTTTGACTTGTATCAATTCTGGAACGGCCTTTCTCTTTGAATACACCTGAGTGAACCTTGGTAACTTTGGACTTGCACTAGTAGGGATAAGAGGTGACACGGGTTCAGCTGCAGAATTGGATGACTCATATGTGATTAGGTCAGAGGTCTCAGATTCAACAGCATGGACTGGAACCTGAGGAAGGTCAAGGGTTTTAATTGGTTCAAAGGACCCACAAGTACTATCTTCCATCATTGAAATCTCCCCCTGAAGAGAACTTGGAGAAAAAAGGTTTATTTTCTGTGAATGTGACATCTGTAGAGATGTAAAATTTTCTGGATGAAGGGTTGTAACACTTATATCCCTTTTGAGTGGATGAGTAATCAAGGAAAACATATTTTATGGCTTGGGGATCTAGCTTACCTCTTTGTTGGTTGTGGACATGAACAAAGGCAATGCACCCAAATATTCTGGGTGTTAGGCCATTTAAGGTTCTGAAGTGAAGGTAAAAACTATTAAGGATCTCTATGGGGCTTTTGTTGTCTAACACGCGTGAGGGAAATCTATTTATCAGGTGTGTGGCAATAAGAACAATCTCTCCCCAATAGGACTTAGAAACATTCCCTTGAAGGAGTAAAGTTCGGATAGTGTTAAGTAAGTGCCAATTTTTCCTTTCAACTACCTCATTTTGCTTAAGTGTGTTAATACATGATGATTCATGGATAATGCCCTGTGATTGAAAATAGGGTAACAAAATCTGGTTGAAATAGTTTCTAGCATTGTCTGTCCTAAAACTTTTTATTTTAAACCCAAGTTGGTTTTGAACCGTCGAGTGGAAGTTGGGTAACAATGCTAACATCATATTTTTGTTTAAGAAGAAATAGCCAAGTAAACTTAGTGCAATCATCAATTAATAATACAAACCAACGAGCCCCAAAAACATTTGGTATTATAGAAGGACCTCATATGTCACTATGAATTAAATGAAAATGATGAAAAGTTTTTTTATTGTTTATAGGAAAAGATACACGAGCATGTTTTGCTAATTCACATGTATCACAATGAAATTCAGACATATCTAATCTATAGAACAAATGAGGAAACATGACTTTTAAAACTCTAAAAGATGGATGACCTAAACGTAGATGATACAGCCAAATGATATCTTTATTTGTGGAACTGAAGAAAATCAAAGACAAATTGCTTATACCATTTTTTGATGACTCAAGGCTGTAAATACCACTTCTTTCCAATCCTCCTCCCCAAGTGCTGATACTGAAAAACACAATAAAAAGGGAAAAAAGTGACATAACATTTAAGATCATAGATTAGTTTTTGAATGGAGATCAGGTTGGTTGATAGTTTCGGTACATGGAGAACATTTTTTGAGGGTAAGGGTAGGTGTGATATGTATATCTCTGAACCTTGCAACAGTAGCTAAAGAGCCACTGGTCACTAAAATTTTCCTGTTACTCAGGCATGGAGTATAGGTGTGAAAGAGTTGAGGTATGGAGGTCATATGATTTGTGGCACCTGAATCAATTCAAGAATTAGCATATAATGTTTTCGAGGCTTTTATGCAAAAAGAGAACGAAGGTTTACCTGTAAGAGCCAGAGAACAAGTTCTAGAAGGCTTCCCAAGAGACCCCAGCAAGTTTCTCAGCTTCTCAATTTCTTCATTGTTGAATCCCCCCTATTGCTGAATTTTCCTCAGTTTTGGGTTGCTATACCGTAAGTGTCTGAGGCCTTTGTTCCCCCCACGATTCCCCCATTCTCAGCTTGGTGGCTTACCATTCAGTTTCCAACACTTCTCCTTTGTGTGCCTCGATTTCTTGCAATAGATGCGCCAAAGATTATCCTTGTTCTCCTTTCACTGGTTTTCTCTACCAGAGTGTTGAGTTAGATTACCCTTTTCTTTTTTTTTTTGATGATCTGTTTTTGTTATTATGGCTAACTCGTTTACAGTTTGTTGTGTTTGAAGTATAACATTCCTTCAGCTTTCTTCTCCTCGAATCAATGATATTGTCTCTTCTAGAGGAGGGATGTCCTCCTTGTCAAGGATTTGGATCCTAATCTGTTCGAATTCATAATTCAATCCAGCTAAAAATCATAAACCCGGTCTTTTTCAAAGAAATTTTTTAAGATGACAGCATCCTCAGGGTGTTTCATCTTAAAACTCGGTAATGATCAAGTTCTTGCCACAAGTTTTGCGGCAGGTTTGCATATTCTGTGAGTGATTTGTCTCCTCGCTTAGTGCCTGTAGTTCTTACCTTGATCTCGTACACTTGAGCAACATCATGGGCCTTCGAATATGTGCAACAAATGAAATCCCAGATTTCCTTTGTTGTAGCCAACATCATACACGTATCACTGATCATGGGATCCATAAAATCCCATAGCCAAGACATTATCATGGAATCCTCTTCATCCCATGCTTGAAATGGTGGGTCATCCTTTGTTTATCTCGTTCCAAGAAGGTGATTAAGTCTTCCTTTGCCCTTGAGGTATGTGCAGATAAATTGAGACCATTTCAGATAGTTCTTCCCATTGAGCCTATAGCAGGCCCGAATATTCTGCAATTCTCCAATTTTCTGAAAGAATTGGACTCTTCGAGTGGATTTGAATTGTTGGAGGCAGTGGTGTCGGTGGTTTGGGAGGTTGACATGATGAAGGAAGGAAATCAGCAGCAAGTAAGACTGCCCAAACGGGAATTAAAGAAGGAGAAATAAAAAATAAGTTCAGCAATGAAAGCTGAAAGGAAGATCATTCAGCAATTAAGGCTGAAGAAAATAGAAGAATTCCCAGAAACTAACTCATTTCTAAATAGAACACTAATTAATCAGGAAACTTATTTATTCCTAAATATGACACTAACTCGTTAAGAAACCTAAGCTCCTAATCCCTCAATTTACAGGATTTTCAATTAATTCTCCTAATCTCTTGCCAGCATATTTACATCTTGACAATTATAATCGAAAAAAATCACAGAATTCTATTGTATTATATATGAATTACAAATTGCATCATAACCCTCTATGTTGTATAAGCTGTACATAGAGGAGTACAGGAAACATATTCAAGGAAAGGTATCTAAGGTAACTCGTGTGTGTGTATTTGGTTTTATTTAGCCAAAATAGTGCATGATTAATGGGAAAATTACTATCAATGAGCTTTTAATTGCGGATGCATATGTATTCTTATCATACTGAAACGACTATCATCATTAGTATTAAACCAATAGCAATTCGTACAAGCTAAATATTCTAATTGAAAATTGGCCAAAGAAAGAACTTTGATTTAATTAGGTTATTTTTATATCTATCATCTTTGGTTGTATTCAAAATTTAACTATGATTTTTAATGATATTTTGAAATTTTTCTTTCTAACATATCATTTCTATTCTTTTAATTGAAACAAATTAGAATTCAAAATTCTCTATGACATTTAGAGGATAAAATATTTTCAAGGACAAGAAAATTATAATGACTTTTTTCTCTATTTCCAGTCATTCTTTTTTCATGGTATCTTTGCTTTATTTGACACTTATTCTTATCAACCAATGAAATACCTATACTTTGATATGTAATAAATTGTTCAACCTGATAAATAAAAAAGAGTACTTCTTAACTTATAGATTTTCCCAATCAAGAAATCCATGATTTTCGGAATACTATTTTACAATTATCAGAAACAATCAACTTGTAATTATGAATGGCAACAAGCATATTTTTCAACATTCTCTCTCAAGCTGACTAATAGATCTGTAAACACATCTGTCAGTTGTCTCGCTGTAGATTCATAAGGTATACAAATTAGACTAATATTAATTTTTCCTTTATAAAATGTATGTCTGCTTCAATATGCTTTGTGCTGTTTTTTACGAGATTATGTGCAATATTTATTGCTGATTTATTATCATAATAAAATCTAATAAGTTACTACTCAGTTTTGATGTTCATAAGGAGAGCTTTCAACCATAGTAATTCATCTATCTCTTAGGTCGTGGCCCTAAACTCAGCTTATGCACTAGAAGTTGTTATTAGATTTTGTTTTTTGTTCCTCTATGTGAAAAGATTACTTTCAAGAAAGGTGATAAGCTGTGGCTGTAAGAGTAGGTTTCCTCCAATAATGTTTAAGTACATTATTGTGAAACAAAAAAGTCCAAGTTATGGCAAGCAAGAGGACATTTTTCTTTTCTGTCACTCCATTTTGTTATGGAATGTAGACATAGGATGACTCATGACTAATCTATTCCTGGTGCAAATATGATGAAAGATTTTGATTGAAACAATCTAATATTGTCAGTTTGAAACTTTTAAATGTGAACACCAAACTGGTTTTGGTCATATTATGGAAGTCAGGAAGCACATGACAGACATCATATTTGGATTTAAGTAAGAAAATTCAAGTGATCCTTGTATAATAATCAGTGAAAGAAATAAACCATGTAGTATGAGATATCATGAATATTGAATGAATCGAAATGTCACTATGAGTTAAGGAAAAAGGAATATAATTTTTTTATTATTGATAGTGTAAAGAGTTAGGAAAAATGTTGAATATTTCTTATATTTTATTTAAATAGAAGTAGGGATATATTTATATACAGATGGATTCATATATAGTAATCAACATAAATTATCTTATTAATTTTCTTTCTAATTATGCTAATGTTTTTAGAAAGGTAATTATACTATTATGTACAAAAAATATTCTAAAATATTCTAACGTTCCTCCTCAAGTTGGAGCATAAATATTAATCATGTTCAGTTTATTTTCAAAATATTTAATCTGTGTTCTATTCAGAGGTTTTGTGAATATATCATCAAATTGTTTTCCTGTTTTTACATAACCAATAAATATAAAGTTTTCCCAAATCTTTTCTTCGGATGAAATGATAATCAATCTCGATATATTTAGTTCTTTCATTATACATTGGATTTAAAGCAATATAAAGGACAACTTGATTATCGCACTAGAGTTTTGTAGAAAATGTGGGTTTCAAACCCACTTTATTTAAAAGATGATGTATCTATAAAATTTCGCATGTGGACTGGGTCATATTTCTATATTCGGACTCTGCACTTGAGCGAGATAGAACTATTTGTTTCTTATTTTTTTATGATACAAGATTCCCACCAATAAAAACACAATAGCCCATAGTAGACTTTTTATCAATTTTAGATCCAGCCCAATTAGCATGTGTAAAACATTCAATGTAAGTATGTTCATGATTTTTAAACACTATGTCAAGTCCTGCGACACCTTTTAAGTAGCACAAAAATCTGTTTCAAAACCTCTTAGTGTTTGATTGTATGATCAAACATAAATTGACTCGCAACACTGACAAGATATGTAATATCTGGACGAGTCATAGTGAGAAAGTTCAATTTCCCAACTTGTCACGTGTATTTTTCTGGTTCATCAAAAGGATCACCATCATCTTTTATAAGATGTACATTTAGTACTTGTTGAATATGATATTTAATAATTATTTACTAAAATAAACATTTTACTATAATAGAAATTTTATGTAATAAAAATTATATCAAAATAGGTAATTTCCTTATTAGTAGTTTAAGAGTTATATAAATACATTAAATGTAATATCCTAAAGGGTAAGAAATAAAAATTATATTTTTTCTGCAAATTTTATATGATATCAGAGTCAATTAAAACTATTTTATCTTTCTAATTTAAGAGTTTTTTACAAAACCCTAAAATAATAAAACATACTGGATTGGTATCCATTTAACAAGATCTACTCTCATCACCACCCCATACAGATATGTTGAAGAAGAAAAACATATCTGGTGGTTCTTCCCTGACTGCCACTTGAAGGAGAAACGGCGGTGGATCTATGCACAAGTGGTGACCAGCCGATAAGGAAGAACACGCGATCGGCCTGTCCTAATAGATCCACTTGATGAATGGCCCTGCGTGTCGATCGGCGACAGTGTTTTTTAAAGAACAACTGCGGTTGTCCCGATTTGCTCGAAAAGAGGACTAGAGAAGAGAAACCGGAAGCAGATCCTCAATGCTTGGCCTCGTCTGTGCGTGAAATTAGAAGAGTCAGAGAGAGAAAGCGAGGGTGAAAGCGTGCTGGAGAAGAAGAAGAAGTTGCAGCATTCGGCTTTGCACGAAGGCAGTTTCTGACGGTTTTTCGGTGCGTTTTCACCATATCCGTGCCGGAGAGTCGCGCGGTTCCATGGTATTTCTAGTATTTTCTGACGGCGGCAAGTGGTGGCTAACAGTGGCGCGTGACTGTGCGTGGTGGTCTGGTGATTGTGTGTCCGGCGATGAGTGGCTACACATGAGAACTCGTGTGGTACTCTAGTGGAGTTTGAGTCGTTTTAGAGTCGAGTTCAAGCAGTTTTTGAGCCGGACTGAGTCGTTTTAAGTTGGTCCAATCCGTTTTGAGCCGAACTCGAACTGTTTTAATGCTGAGCTCAAGCCATTTTAGAGTCATCCTGAGTCATTTTGAGCCGGGTCAAGCTGTCTTGTGGCAGACCGAGCCATTTTAAGTCAAACCGGGCCGAGTTGTTATCTGAAAGATCTTATTTCAGTTTGCAACTTAGTCTGTAAGTTGGACATGTGTGATATCTCCGCACTAACTTGAGGGGGGTGTGAAATATTATATTTTATTATTATTTAGTAGAATAAGTATTTTATTATAATAAAAATTACATGTAATAGGAATTTTATCAAAGTAGGTAATTTTTTTATTAATAATTTAGAAGTTCTATAAATACATTAAATGTTATTCCCTAAAGAATGAAAAATAAAAATTATATTTTTTCTCCAAATTCTACAGTACCATTAATGTATTGCATGGCTTAATCCCCAGCTTTCCTGTTTCTACAAGTAGATCAAGTACGTACTTTCTTTGAGATAACAAAATTTCTTCGTTACTTGTTACTTCAACCCTCTAAAAGTATTTTAAATGTCCCAAGTTTTTGGTATAAAGCTTGATATGCAAGAATTACTTGAGAGAAGATATTCCTACATAATCATCTCTTATAATCACAATATCATCAATATAAACGATAAGAAGTATAATACAAACTGTTAACTGTCTATAGAAGACCGAATGATCACACTTGCTCTTCTTCAATCCAAACTTGTAAACTACTTCACTAAACTTATCAAACCACACATGGGAACTCTACTTCAAAGCATGCAAAGATTTATTTAAATGACAGACTTTCTCGTACTCCTCCTAAGTAACAACCCAAATAGTTGTTTCATATACACTTTTTTTCAGAAATTATCATAAAGAAATGCATTTTTAATATCCAACTGGTGTAAGGGTTAGTCTTGGGAAGCTGCAATAGAGACGAATAAACGGACAGAGGTACGTTTGGCCAGTGGAGAGAATGTATCGTAATAATCCATTCAGTACTAGTCAAGTTTTAAATCTCGTCACAGAGCCATTTGGATTCACTTTGACTGCAATACACATTTGCACCTACAGTGATGCGGAACCCCAAGACCCTTGTTTGAACCTTAAAACTTTTCAATCAGTTTAGAACAGAATTTAGATCACAAGTAAAAATGAATCAAATTTGTTCAATTATACAAATGGTAGAAGTTAAATAGAACCCAAAAAAAATAAATGATATCCCTTGAACTCAATCCAAACAAGCACCAAGAACAATTGAAATAGAAAATCAAAATTGAAATACAAGTGATAACAATTATATTTCAAATCAACGTTTTGTGTATAAAGTAGAAAGAAAGACAAAATGCTTTCAACTCAATTCTGAAATATTTGATTACAACTCTTGATGTCCATAAAGAAGAGTTCCTTTGGTATTTATAACCAAATAAATCAATGATAAGTTACAACACAATAACTACAATTATAACTCCCACAATAACTAGACTAATTATGTGATAATTACAATTGTAACTCCAATAATAATTAGGCTAATTATAGGCATGTAATTATTATGTGACTTCTTGTAACTCCAATTTTCTTAACCAATACCACTAATTGTTTGTGACATCTTATAGTTATGGACTCATTCTTGTAATAATACTAAAACAAGACTTAAGTTCAAATGAATTACACTTGACTATATGGGCTTAATTAACTCAAATTAAAATAAAACAATGCAAAATACTTAAAACAACTCAACTAATCCAGCCCATACATAAGGTTTATTCACCCATTATCAATAAGACTCAAATAAGGCCAAATTATCCCAAATTATTTAAACCCAATTAAAGTTACGAATTTGGGCTGTTCAAAAAGCTCATATTTGAACTTTCCACAATTGGCTAGCCCATCATCTACATATTTTTGAGTGAAAACTTGGAGCAACTCTTTAAGTTTCTTTGCCTTTGATCTTATTACTGATCCGCTGAAACTTTTCATGTTTGGAACTCTATTTGTGTTTACATCATTTGAAATTTGCTCCAAGTCATCTTTTGATGCTTTTTGAGTATTTTGAATGTTTTTAGCCTTATTTGCATCATTTCCCCCTCCCCTCAAAATGATTCGTCCTCGAATCAATTCTTTGCTTATATTGGATCACATATGGAAAGGACTCCATGAATTCTACCCATTTTGCATGTCGTTTATTAAGGTTGTCTTGCTCTTTCAAATGCCTCAAAGATTCATGATCGGTGTGAATCACAAATTCTTTTGGTAACAAATAATGCTGTCATGTCTCTAATGCTCTTATCAAAGCATAAAACCTTTTGTCATTGGTGGAATAATTCAATTGTGCACCATTGAGCTTCTCACTGAAGTAAGCAATGGGTTTTTTATCCTGCATAAAAAAAGCACCTATCCCAAGTCCAGAGGCATCACATTCAATTTTAAAAGTTGAATTAAAATTAGGCAATCTTAATAAAAGCGCATTACATAACTTTTCTTTCAATAAGGAAAACACATGTTCTTGTTCTTTTTCCCAAACAAACCTCTTATCTTTTTTCATGATTTCAGTTAAAAAGCAGCAATGGTGCTAAAATCTTTTACAAATCTCCTATGGAAACTTACCAAACCATGAAAACTACGTACCTCACTTACATTTTTAGGTGTCGGCCACTCTTGAATAGCCTTTACCTTTTCACTATTTATCTTGATTCCTTTTGCACTCACAACATATTCTAAGAAAATGATGCGATCAATGCAAAATATACATTTCTTAATGTTAGCATATAGTTAAAATTTGCGCAATGTGTCAAACACTTGCCTCAAATTCATGACATGCTCATCAATAGATTTGTTATATATAAAAATGTTATCGAAGTAGACAACACAAACTTTCCAATAAATTCACGTAAAACATGATTCATTAAACGCATGAAAGTACTTGGCGCATTAGTTAAGCCAAATGGCATAATCAACCACTCATATAACTCTTGTTTTGTTTTAAAAACAGTTTTCCATTCATCTCCTAGTTTCATTCTTATTTGGTAATAACTACTTGTAATATCAATTTTAGAAAATACACAAGCACAATGCAACTCATCTAACACATCATCAAATCGAGGTATTGGATGTCGATATTTTACCGTTATTTTGTTGACGGCTCTACAATCAACACACATACGGCAACTACCATTTTTTTTTTGTACTAATAAGACGGGCACTGAGCATGGACTTAAACTTTCTCGAATGTGCTCATTTTGTAAGAGCTCCTCCACTTGCCTTTGAAGCTCTTTGATCTTCTCGAGATTGTTCCTATAGGCTGGTCTATTTGGTATGGCAGCCTCAGGAATGAAGTCAATTTGATGCTCAATCCCTCTCAAAGGTAGTAAAACTTGAGGTAGATCATCGGGAAAGACATCATTAAATTTCTACAAAACTTCAATTACAACACTTGGCAAAGAAGGGTCAAGTTCGTTAATTGATAAACAAGCTTCTTTGTACATGAGTACAATTATTGGCTTGTTAGAAAATAAATCTTTTCTCACATCTTTTATTTTAGCATGAAAGCTCATTTTCTTTCCCTCATTCTTTTCTATGGTCAAATGCACCTCTCTTTCTTTTTCCTTTTGATCTTCATTTTTCCACTCTAATTTTCTCTCACTCTCTTTTCTTTTCTCTTTTTTTTTTTCTTTTCTTTTTCTCTCGACCTCTCTTTGTGCGAATTCATCATGGAATTTTTCAAGTTGCATTTGGTCTTCAAAAACTTGTTTAGGGGGTTAAAAGAAGAAGAGCATACTTTTTGCCCTCTTTTTCTACCATGTACCTATTTAGATACCCATCCTACATCACTCTCCTATTCCGTTGTCATGGTCTACCCAACAAAATATGACTAGCTTGTATAGAAAATACATCACATGTCACCTCATTACTATACTTCCCAATAGTAAAAGGCACTCTCACTTGCTTATTAACTCTCATCTCTCCACTATTGTTAAGCCATTACAGTTTATAAAGTTTAAGATGTTTTGTAGTTTCCAAACCCAGTTTATCAACAAACAAGGTACTAGTCACATTTACACAACTACTCCCATCAATAATTATGATACACAATTTTCCATTCACTAAACATTTAGAATGAAAAATGTTCTCTCTTTGCAACTTAACCCCTCTCATCATCAGTCCTTAATTGTGTATTCAAACCTCGTCTAGAAACCAACAATTTACTTTCCATAGGCGTTTCCCCATCACTACAATCCTCCAAAGGAGGCATTTCATCCTCCACATCACTCTCATCATCTGTTTCAACACCATCACCATGCATCATCATTACCTTTTTATTTTGGCATTAAGATGCAATACGACCAAAACTCAAGCATCTAAAACACTTTATATCTCTATTCCTAGGAGTTTGGGAGTTATAAATACCTTTGTTTTTATTATCATTAGCATTTTTTAGATTAGTTTTGTCATCTCTTTTGAATTGAACAGTCTTGTTATCTCCCCTCCAATTCGGCCTCCAATTGGAATTTTGGGTCGAATAAGTGTTGGCTTGCCTTGTGTTCCCCTTTCGCTTTAATTGTCCTTTAATCTTTATAGCCATGTGCACCATATCATCAATCTTCACATAATGTTGAAGCTCTACAATGTTGGTTATTTTTTTGTTGATGCCGTTTAAGAACCTTGCCATAGTAGCTACCCTATCCTCTTCAATATTAGCCCTTATCATGGCTATCTTTATCTCTTTATAGTAGTCTTCTACACTCTTGTTCCCTTGTATAAGACCTTGCAATTTTTGATGTAAGTTCCTATAGTAGTAAGTAGGAACAAAGTGCCTTCTCATGATAGCAGTTCCTATAGTAGTAAGTTGGAACAAAGCGCCTTCTCATGATAGCCTTTATTTCGGCCCAAGTGGAAATAAGTCTCTCTCCATTTCTCCTTTTACTTGTGATGAGTTGATCCCACCACACAATGGCATACTCTCCAAACTCCACAGCCACAAGCTTTATCTTTTTCTCCTCCGAATAATTGTGGCACTCAAAAATAAGCTCCATCTTGCACTCCCATTCAAGATAAGCATTCAGATCATTCTTGCCTAGAAACGATGGGATTTTCATTTTGATGCTTCCAATGTTTTTATCAAGATCATTTCGACCCCTACCATAATTTCGACCTTCATTGACCAAAGTAGCTTGGTCATCAAATTCTTCCTCCACTTCCTCATCAAAAGGTGGTGTTGGAAGTCTTCTTGCCCTTGGATTGGTTTGGGAAGCTTCCCCTCTCATACAATTTAACTCACTTTGTTGTTTCTCTAATTTCTCATTCATGTTGCCAATAGCTATTTGAATCCTCTCAAATTGTTGTTGCATTGCTTTGAGGATGAATTATTGATCTTTTGATGTTCTTTCACTCCCTTGTGGCTCCATCTTCAAATTTAAAATTTTAATGACAAACAAAGTAGACACAAATCACTCCCTCACGTGTTTACTTTCGTAGTATGGGCACTCGTGTTTCACTCAATTTTAGCTTTTACCCTCTTTGAGCTCACACTCTCTTGCTTTTTACCACTCAAGCAACCTTTTATAACTTTATACAAAAGAGTCAATTCAAACAACAATTAATTATCATTATGTACTCAATTATAATTAGAGATAATAAAAAATTTATAAAGAAATAAGATACACGAATTCAACTCTATAAGTAAAGTAGAACATTCTAAACAATGAAGAGCACACACTTGATATAGAAATAAGTGTATGATGATTTTTATGTTAATTAGGCAACAACGAATCAATATTATTATCTCAAGATGTAATAAGAAGCAAATGGGCGGAAATGTTAAATGAAAACTAAATATGCAAGAAAAAAAAAATGGTGAATCTAAAATTTAATGCACGAAACTTGTAATTCTCTAATAGAACCATCAATTATCACCAAAAATACTCAAATTAAGTGAAACAAACAATTTTAGATGAAAACAAACTCAATTGAGGTGAGTTGTTTCTAATCAGTCCCAAAAATTATACAAACAATCTCAACCAAACAAACAGTCTTGAAACGAGTTTCCCTTTTAAATTTTAAATGTATTTGAATGTTATATGAGATAAATAAAAGGGTAATAATAGCAAGTGTTTCAATTACACAAGTTAGAATTGGTTGAAGTATGTTTTGCACAATTAAGCAAATTAGGCTAATCTGATTTTTTTTTTTTTTTGGCTTGATGCAAATTTGTCTCTTTTTTTTTTAGCAAGAATTAATGAAAATAAAGACAACAAAATAAGGATAGACTAATTTACTTAGTGAACCTGGCTCTGATACTAAATGATACGGAACCCCAAGACCCTTACTTAAACTTTAGTACTCTTCAATCGATTTAGAACAGAATTTAGATCACAAGTAAAAAACAATCAAATTTGTTCGATCACCCATATGGTAGAAGTTAAATAGAACCCAAGAAAGATAAATGATATTCCTTGAACCCAATCCAAACAATCACCAAGAACAATTAAAATAGGAAATTAAAATTAAAATACAAGCGATAACAATTGTATTCCAAATCAACATTTTATGCATAAAGTGAAAAGAAAGCCAAAACACTCTCAACTCAATTCTGAAATATTTGATTACAACTCTTAATATCCACAAAGAAGAGTTCCTTTGGTATTTATAACCAAAGAAATCAATGGTAAATTACAACACAATAACTACAATTATAATTTCCACAATAATTAGGTTAATTATGTGATAATTACAATTGTAACTCCAACAATAATTAGACTAATTATAGGCATGTAATTGTTATATAGCTCCTTGTAATTCCAATCTTTTTAACCAACACCACTAATTGTTTGTGGCAGCATATAGTTATGGACTCATTCTTGTAATAACACTAAAATAAGACTTAAGCCCAAATGAGTTACACCTGACTATATGGACTTAATTAACTCAAACTAAAATAAAACAATACAAAATACTTAAAACAACTCAATTAATCCAGCCCATACACAAGGTTTATTCACCTATTACTAATAAGACTCAAACAAGCTCAAATTATCCCAAATCATTTAAACTTAATTAAAGTTACGAATTTGAATTGTTCAAAAAGCTCATATTTGAACTTTCCACAATTGATCAGTCCATCATCCACATGTTTTTGAGTGAAAACTTGGAGCAACTCTTTAAACTTCTTTGTTTTTGATCTTGTTACTGGTCCGTTGCAACTTTTCAGGTTTGGAACTCTATTTGTATTTACATCATTTGAAATTTGCTTCAAGTCAGCTTTTGATGCTCTGAGTATTTTGAGTGTTTTTAGTCTTGTTTGCATCATACAGTCTTTTTTTCCTTTGGATAAATCCACCAATTCCCTAGTATAATTATCATCAAGAGCATTTGGACAGATTGGTCATTCTGAACCTCCTCTATTGCTTTTGGACAGATTGGCCTTTTTGACATCTGGTTAAGGTTCATGGTCTCTTTTAGGGTGTCCTGTTGTTTTGCAAAGAGTTTGGGCCACTGTCTTGTATTGAAGTATGAGTGTTTTTTGTTTTTTCACTTTTTTTTTAGAGGATTTCATATGCTCCATTTGTGTACTGTTTTTCTCTCTCCTTAATAGTACTTCCTCATATAACCTAAAAAGAAAAGACATCAACTTAATGAGCTTGGTTGCCAAGACTTGTTCTGAAGCTATGCTTCCAAGAAATAAGAGCCTGAGCATCCGATTCCTCTTGCATTTTTGCTAGAATAAGTATACACAGCATTAAGCATACATTGCCATGATGGTTGTTTATAGATTATTTTATTAACTTGACAATGCAAGCTGGTTATTATTATTTTCAGGTTGAAACTCATAAAGTATTTTTAAGAGACACAACCATTATCTCTCCCTTCTGCCTTTTGCTTTTCGGTGGCTCAATCAGCATTCAGCATCAGGTAATTTGCTATTCCTCATTCAGACTATTAAGGTATGTGCTTATTGTATTTTCTTCCTGCAAGATGCTAATTTACTAGTCATATAATGAAATTGCCAACTAGTCTCAGTGGTAGACTTGGTTGGTCTTTGATTCTCCAAGTTTTCAAGCTTAAATGCCACTTCACTGTATGAGAAAAAAGAATAAAGAAATTCCCATTTAAGAGGGCAGACCAAATTCTCATTTTTATTTTGCATGAACCTGGAAAGAATGGAATACAATATTGAACTTACGATATGGTTATCATTTTGATTATAGATAGATATGGATGTTCTACTAATTTTTTGTGCCTGCTGAATTGAGTAAGATGTGTTTTAATTATAAATATATTGAACTGTTCTCTCATGTTTCAGTGGCAACTGAATTATGCTTCAGTTTGCATGGTTTACCAGCTAAAAACAACTATGATGACAATCGAACATGAAAACTCGTTGTATACAACCATTACTTCTGTGCTTTCTTGTTGGTCTTTAGTATCAGGACCCAGTTTTAGGATCTAGTTGTTGTGAGCCTGCCTATAGAAAAACCTAGGAGAACAATAAAAGAAGACTTTGATTTTCTGCTTTTACAACTTATTTTGAATATAAAAGGCCATTAGGGAGAAACCTCTAATCTCTAGAGTCTGAGGAATTTAAAACATTCAAAAGAAATTCCACTTATCCTTCTCCGTTCAGTTCAGTCTATAAATACCATTTGACGAAAATAAAGAACTATGAATCATCCTCTACACAATAGGCACCTAACCATTAATACGAAAGAGCTAACTCAAAAAAACAATAAGTAAGAAACTTTACTACATCACTCAGTGGTTATATCCTCTCCATTTACACTTGGGTGAGTGATTGGTTTGGGTTCAATTCCAGTTTACTTAGTGACTTCGCAAATAAATAAAAAATATATATAAAAGAGTAAGAAACTGTACTGCCAAAGTTATAGGATAAAATAGGGTAATTTCTGCATTTTGGGAATCAGGTTAAATTTAGGAATTTTTAAGTATTATACCAAATACTGGGATGGAAATAGCTGGACATGGACTAGGAGTCACGCTTCAAATCCTTTAAACATACGAACTGATTGCATTACACAACCAAGATATTGAAAGAACTCTCATGATAATTTAATAACTGATGGTTTGGTCCCAAAAAGTACTGTAACGGAAGTATTTATATTGTCTAGATAGAAAATCCTCTCTTACCATAACCGTAGACTAACAGGAAACTTATAACTTCGAAGAATTGAAACGATAAAAAAAAATCATACAATTACCAATTACCAAAGCTTATTCATGCTATTACATGAATTGCTGCTAAAGAATCTTCTTAGTCTTTTGAGATCTGGTTTTAGGTTTCTTTACAGGTAAGTTTAATAGAAAATTAGAAGAGCACTTCTTGGATTATTTCTTTAGGACCTGGTTTGATAAGGAGCCGCTGGAGAACTCTAGAGTTTCAAGGAGCTCAAACATAATTGTTCTAACTCCAAGATGTAAAATTTTCTTAAAAAAAATGTGCTGCTAAACTGCATAGCTTAAGATGCAGAAAAACATAAGAACTATATTATGTTGGTAAACTACCCAACTAAACTCAATTAATGCCAAAGTCAACTGACTCATCACCAACTACTCTTGCTGAATTCTCCTTGTCATTAACATTTTTTTTGGCAGATTGGAATGGTGACTATTGATGGATGGTTAAAGCTAACAGCACCTGCACAAACTGCTGTCTTGTTTAAGGAACTACGGTTAACTCTTCAGTCTATTTTGAATGAGCTCATTAGAAAGCCAAAGGTACATTTTACTTCCTTATATCCAAAAATCATGTTATTCGCATTAGTCCTTTTCTGCCTAAATGCATGCTTTTTCTTCATTTTCAGAACATAGCTATTGTTGATAATGAGGTTGTGAGGTCCATGGTCCATCTTTTGTTGGAAGAAGGGAAACCCCCTAAATAATGGAAGATGGCTCGTATATGGTGAATCATTTTTTGGTCAGGTGGCTGGGAAAAAAACGTTCTCAAGAGAATACCTGCATTTCATGATACTGGTTTTTTTCCTCTCGGGGAAGAATTACGCCTTTATTTCACCTTGACTTGTTGAAGGGTGCAGCTAATATTTATCTCATCCAAGTTACGATTTTATCACTTATTTTCAACAATATGCCCAAAGATAGGCCAGAATTTTTGGATTGTGTTTAGTTGTAGAAAATGTTTAATCATTTAAATTACTAATTTCTTAATGAATCATTTTCATTCAAAATTGAAAATGAAGATTCATCAATTGAAGAGTTGAAGATAAATTTAAAAAGCAATTAAAATAACGGAATATTAAACTAAAAGTGATAAAATAAGTTGAAAATCTCTAAATCTCAAAAAAAAAAAAAAAGAAATCTATAAACTTAAATATATTTAAAATATAAAAGGTAAATAAATATTATTAAAAAATATTTAATTAAATTTTAAAAGACAATATTTTGAATTAATAATTTGTTTTACTAGATTTTTATCTTTTGTTACACACGAATTATAATTTTATAAATGATATATTATGATATATATAATAATAAATTGAAATTAATTTTTATTTTTATATTAAAATTATGTCAAATTTATATTTATTTTTATATTTTAAAAGTTTAATTAAATAATTGTTGTATATGTTAATTTGAGTGGATATTATTTTGACACATGTATAATTATTATGATCATATTAATTTTGTTTTTATATTTTAAAATATAAGTAGATAGTATTTAAATTTTTATTTTTATATAATATATATTTATAATTAATATTGACATATCATTTTTATTTTTTATTTTATTTTTAAAATTTTTAAATTATATATGTTATTAGTATAATTTTAAATGAAAATGTAGAAAAGAAAGCTATTTAAACCTAAAAATTGATAATATTAAATAAAATCTCATTTCAAATTCAGGCACACTTTATAACCATGGATATATCATTGGCCGTGTATGTGTTTGTAGGGGGAATTAAACTTTCTTAATAACCTACATCCTGGGGTTAAAGGAGGTGGAATTTTTACTATGGCAAAAATAACTAGGATGAGATGTTTAGAGGTGCAATCTGAGTCATGGGTCTTTTGCTTGCTTAGAAGTCGAAATTCAAATACTTATTTTGTATCTTTAGTATCTCAGACTCTTTAATTTTAAAAAATCTTTATTGTTTTTGTAACGACCCAAAAAATTTAAAAGGAAATACATATAATAATTTGAGTGCAGAAGCGAAATAAAAATTAAAGTTAACATCCCTTACACGATAACTCAAAAGTACTAACAAACATCACGGAACAATTCTTTGAAAGAAATATGAAAAATAGAAAAAATAAAGGAAACTATAAAGTATCTAGTATCTACTCATAGCCTTCTTGTGGATCGGACTTGGGAACCGGGTCCTCCTGATATGAAATGGTTAAATAAAGGATGAATTACACTAACCCAGTAAAGACATCATAATATATAGCCGTCACAGAAGCAAAGATTGGTAAAAAACCAAAAATAACCAATAGAGCTCAATTTTTAAACTAATACATTCATTAAAATTAAAACCATTTTCCCTTTTTCTTACCCTTAAAAAACCTGCGAAAACAACTTATAAAAACAATAACATCATACAGATCATAACTTCATGCACAATCAGTCATAAAACATATCATAAATTCATATTTATTGACAATAACTAATCATCACCGTTTCTCGTTTCACCAGCCTACTAGTATCCATGGGGATCCATAGGGGTGTCCCTACTACACGTGAACTATTTAACTTAACAATTTGAATTCCAAGGTCGTCCCCATACCCCGTCCGGTATGAGTGCCAAGACATTAAACCTCAATATCTCGTCCGGTATGAGGGTGAAGCGGGTCGTTCCTATACCCCGTCCAGTATAGGTGCCAAATGAGCAAGTCTGCATACCCCGTCCGGTATGAAAAAACGTTCACGGTAGGGTTCTCTATGAATCCGGTCCGTACACCATCTCCTAGAATATCTAGTGAGGCTGTGACCTTATCTATTTATTATATCACATCCCTTTTCTGTTTATCCTTAATTTCCGTTACCAAATTAAACACAATCACATAAATAATGAACATGCACTCGGTAATACAATCATATCTTAAATTCCAAAATCACACAGTGGTCAAGTAATACAGTAATACATGCATTTTAAAACTCTAAAACTAAATACCATCATGCCTTTAAACTGTAAAATAAATCAACAGGAATCAACAAAGAACAATGTTCAATTTCGGGCCCCATTAGCAATCAGTAATTAATTATGCATATTTTTCTAACTTGTACAAAAGACTGTATTATTATTTATTCAAACTTCACATCTATGATAGGGAATAGGGTGAGGGGTCCTTACTTGATTCGACGGCGAAAACTAGATACTTACTACGTCTACGGGCGGTCCCTAGGTTTCCTGAATTTTCCTTCGGGAACTGAAACGCACTTACAGTACCTACAAGTATCCCAAATAACCCAAAAATCAGACCCAGGGCCTACTCGACCAATTTTGAAATTCTGGCACGGCAGCTTCGCCGTGCTCCGGCGACGGCACCGCTGCGATCTGCCTTGGGTTTGCTGTTTTCGGCCATTTTCAACCGAATTCAGCTGAACTTGCACCGGTTCCTACGAGAAAACACACTTAGGGCCCTCGGTGGGCCGAAAAAATACAGAAAACTAAAACTCACCGGCGGTGGGGCTCTCCGGTGCGGCGGCTCCTCCGACTCACGTTGCGGTTGGGTGTTTTACTTCGGTCAACCTATAGAGAAGGAAACGGTGGTAACAACGGTGAAAAAATCACATCGAATGGGAATCGAAAAGGGCCTCATCAGAGACATTTTCTGAAACACCCCGCGGCGCCACCGCCGAGCTTCGGCAGTGTTTTCCGGCCAATTGGCTGGTTCTTTCACTCCGATTTGGTCATGGGTAGGTTTAAAATTGAATTTGGTGCAAGAGAGAAAATTTTTACCTCGTTTGGCAGTCAGAAATTGCTCTGGTACGGCGGCGAGTGGCGGCGGTCGGCTCCCCGGCAGCTGGGTTGTCTTCTCCAGCGAGGGACTCTGGTGGCTAGAGTTAGGGTTTGGGTGCGGATATGGTTATTTATACCCATCCACTTTTGATCTGAGTCGTCCGTCGCTTTTAATCTGAACCGTCCGATTGCGATTAAATAGGGAGTAAATCTGGACCGTTCATCGCGATTCAATCTTAGCTGTCCATGCGCGATTTAATATAGGTCATCCGTGCGATGCAATCTGGGCTATCCGTGCGCGTTTTTGATGTGGGTCGTTTGTGCGTGCGGGAACGGATCTCAGCTGTTCGATCGCGCGCACACGAATCGCCCACGTGGCCTCCCGCGTCAGCGCCTCTACCACTTGGCGCGCTTTTAATCTGGACCATCCAATCGCGATTAAATAGGGAGTGAATCTGGATCGTTCATCGCGATTCAATCTGGGCCGTCCGTGCATGATTTAATCTGGGTCGTCCGTGCATGATGCAATCTGAGCTGTCTGTGCGCGTTTTTGATCTGGGTCGTCCGTGCGCGCGGGAACGGATCTCAGCAATTCGATCGCGCGCACACAGATCGCCCACGTCGCTTCCCCCGTGTGGCCTCCCGTATCAGTGCCTCTGCCACCTGGCGCGTCCTGGTCGGTCGGGGCTGCTGACCGGGCAGCTGACGTGGCGTAACTTTTTTAAATTGTGTTTTGACCTCCCAGTTTTCGATTTTCCTTTCAAAAATATCCCCATAACCCAAATTTTCACCATTTTTCCCCAAAATTATTTTCAATTAAATCCCTAACCAATTTTTACCATTTTTATTATTATTTTTTTTATTAAATTAAATTAAAATCATATAAATAATAATTATATTTATGTAAAAAATAATAATAATTAATAAAATAAAAAAAAAATGAAAGGTTGGGTGTTACAACTCCCCTCCCCCCTTAAAAGAAATTTGGTCCCTCAAATTTGCCTCTTACTCTTGATCGAACAGCTAGGAGTACTAGGCTCTAAAATATGATTCTAGCTCCTATGTGGCCTCCCTTGGTGTGTGGTTCTTTCATATGACCTTCACAAAGGATATCTCCCGGTTGCGGAGTAATCTGCTCTTTTGATCCACAATACCGACTGGTACTTCCTCATATGATAAATCCTCCCGGAGTGGAAGAGGTTCGTAGGGCAAAGCATGATAGGGGTCCGGGTTGTACTTGCGTAGCATGAACACATAAAACACGTTGTGGATCTTAGAAAATTTTTGAGGCAATGCTAGTCTGTAGACGGCAGTACCAATCCTGTTTAAGACTTCAAATGGTCCAATAAATCGAGGGTTCAGTTTCCTCATCTTGTCGAACCTACTGATTTCCTTAAAATGAGTGACCTTAAGGAACACCCGGTCGCTTTCCTCAAATGCTAAATCTCTCCTCCGGGTGTCTGCATAACTCTTCTGCCTGCTTTGAGTCGTCTGAATGTTCTTTTTTATCTTAACTATTTTAGATGTAGTCTTCTCTACCAGCTCCAGGCCGAACAATTTTCTATCGCCCACTTTTTCCCAACAAATCGGCGATTTGCATGGGCGCCCATATAATGCCTCATACAGAGCCATGCCAATACTCGCTTGGTATTTGTTGTTGTAGGCGAACTCTATCAGGGGTAGATGGTCGTCCCTGGAGTCAAGGACACAAGTTCGGAGTATATCTTCAAGTGTATGGATTGTCCTTTCTGACTGTCCATCAATCTGAGGGTGGAAGGCAATACTGAGGGACAGCTTTGTTGTCATGGTTTGCTGAAAGCTACTCCAAAATCGAGAAGTAAACCTAGAGTCCCTGTCGGATACCACTGTCACTGGGACTCCATGCAATCTGATTATTTTTCGAATATACATTCTTACCAACTTTTCTAAGAGATCAGTCATCCTGATGGCCAAGAAGTGGGAAGACTTGGTAAGCCGGTCAACAATTACCCAGATGGCATCATGTCCTGAGCGTGTCTTAGGTAACCCTGTCACGAAGTCCATGGTGATATGTTTTCACTTCCACTCTGGGATCGATAATGGCTAAAGTAACGCACCTGGGCACTGATGCTCTGCCTTGACCTGCAAAGTCAGATATGTCTCCTTTCATCCCATTCTACTAAAACCGGGGTCGCATGCTTTGGTACATTTTAGTGCTTCTGGGATGTATGACAAACTTTGAGATATGGGCATCTATCATGATGTCTCTCTTTAACTCACTGTCACCTGGAACACATACCCTGTTCTAGAATCGGAGTAACCCATCGGCGGAGACTCGAAATTCTGAGCTAACTCTTTGTTCTGCATCGTTCTTGAGGGCTACTAGGGTGGGATCAACTGACTGAATTTTTCTTATTCTCTGTATTAACTCAGGCTGAATTGTTAGATGACCCAAACATGTGACTCTCCTCAAGTCCTGAAATCGAACCTGTTATGTGGCCCCAATTTTCCTGCATTCTGAAACCATCAAATGGGTTAAGATACCTGCACTTTTTCTGCTGAGTGCATCGACTACCACGTTGTCATTACCTGAATGGTACAAGATGTCACAATCATAGTCCTTAAAAAGCTCTATTTACCTTCTCTGATGCATATTGAGATTCTTTTGAGTGATTATATGTTTTAAACTCTTGTGATCGGTATAGATCTGAAAGGTCTCTCCATATAAATAATGGCGCCAAGTCTTCAAGATGTGTATGATTGCAGCAAACTCTAAGTCATGGGTAGGATAATTTTTCTCATGACTCTTTAACTATCTGAACCCATAGGCTATAACCTTCTCATGCTGCATTAGAACACAACCCAGGCCTAGATATGAGACATCACTATAAACTGTATATCTCCCTGATCCACTTAGTAAGGCCAGTACAGGTGCAGTAGTCAGCTGCTTTTTTTAGTTCTAAAAAACTTCTTTCACAGTCCTCATTCCACTCAAACTTGGCATTCTTCTTTGTGAGTCGGGTTAGGGGAGCAACTAGACTAGAAAATCTTTCAACGAACCTGCGGTAATAGCCTACTATTTTTAGAAAGCTACGGATTTTTTTAACTGATATCAATTTCTCCCAGCCGAGCACCGCTTCAACCTTTTCAGGATTCACTGATACTCCATCCTTTGATATGATGTGTCCCAAGAAGGTGGTCTGCTCAAGCAAAATCCACACTTACTCAACTTTGCATATAGCTTCTTTCTTCTAAGAACTTGCAAAACCTAAGCTAGATGGTTAGCATGTTCCTTTTTGCTTTTTGAATAGATCAAGATGTCATCGATGAACACGATAACAAATTGATATAAAAATTTTCTGAAGACCCTGTTCATCAGATCCATGAAGATGGCTGGGGCATTGGTTAGCGCAAATGGCATGATCAGGAACTCATAGTGTCTGTACCTGGTTCGAAAAATCGTCTTGGGGATGTCTTCTGTCCTTATTTTCACCTGATGGTAACCTGATCGCAGGTCTATTATGGAGAAGACCTGCACACCCTGCAACTGATCGAATAGATCATCAATCCTTAGAAGGGAACACTTGTTCTTGATTGTGACCATGTTCAACCCTCTGTAATCAATATATAGTCTCAACGTTCCATTTCCCTTTCTGGCAAAAGTGACTCCAGCACCCCAAGGGAACACGTTATGTCTAATAAAATCACTGTATTACAATTCAGTAATTTATTTCCTCAGCTCCTCCATCTCAACGCGGCTCATGTGGTAAGGAGCAACCGAAATAGGCTGGGTGTCTGGCTGTAAATCTATGGTGAACTCGACTTCCCTGTCCACTGGCAGTCAGGGTAGTTCATCCGAAAATGCATCTGGAAAGTCTCGGACTACTGGAATCTCTTGAATACAATTCTCTTTCTTGGGTTTGCTTAGTTAGAGAAAACAGTAAGGTTAAGGTACTCGACGAATAAAAAAATTTGTTATCAACGTATAAGTATTAAATGATTTTATTAATTTGTAAATGACTCATCATTAGGATGATTGAATACAACCTTCTTGCTAAAACAATCTACGGTGGTGTGATACACTACTAGCCAATTCATCCCTAAAATTACATCAAAATCACTCGTGTCTAATTCTATTAGGTCTACACTCAGTTTCCTATTTGCTATCTCTACGGCACAAGCCCTGTAGACAACTTCTCCCAATAGTGTTACACTCCCAGCAGTAGACACAAATAACATTGAATCAAGTTTATCAGGTAATATATTAAATTTTGATGCAAAAATAGGTGAAACAAATGAACGCAATGCACCAGTGTCAATCAAAATATGAACAAGATGGTTATAGATAGTGTACATACCCTGTACCACGTCCGAGTCGGCTTCGGCATCCTGCCGGGTGAGGTTGTAAGTTCTGTCCTGAATAGGAGATCTGCCCTGATTCTGGTTCCTTGGGCACTCTCTCGCATAATGTTGCGCACTATTACATATACGACAGGTGTTGTTGAGGCGGTAGCAGGGTCGGTCCCCATGATCCTTGCCGCAATACTGACAGATCTTACCACGTCCTATCACTGGAGCCTAAGGGGGAGCCTGGATCACTGGCCTAGGCCTCTTGTTCTGTTGGACAGACACAGTAGGTGCTGGTCTGCAAGGTGGAGCTGAAGGTTTGAGGTTCCCTACTGCCTGAGGGAGGGTGTGGAAGCTCCTCTCCACTAACTGTGCCTTGGCTAGAACGGCCGAATAGGTCTTGAGCTCCAGCACGAACAAATGCTATCTGATCTCTGGGCGGAGACCCCACTGGAATCTTCTAGCCTTCCTGCCCTCATCCAACAGCGTCTCAGGGGAGTATCGGCCCAACTCTAGGAACTTACGAGCATATTTTGACACAGTCATGTTCTCCTGGACCAAGTGGACGAACTCCATCTCCTTCAGATGTCAGAGATGCTCTGGGAGGTACTCTGCATGAAAGGCTATTAGGAACTGTTCCCAAGTAACTGGAACGGGTAAGGTGGTCTGCTTGAGTTCCCACCAACGGTCTGCTTCTCCCACTAGCATGTAGGTAGTAAGGGTGACCTTCTGCTCAGAAGTCACCCCTAAGGTCTTGAAGGCCTTCTATGTCTCTACCAACCAGTACTCAGCATCTTCAAAAGAGGATCCCCCTGAAAAAGTGAATGGGTTTAGTCTCTTGTACCTCTCTATGTAGCTCGGGTTAATCGTGGGAGGAACTGGGTCCCGTGGAAAAAGGACTGGGCCAGGCTAATGGCAGACTAGGGAGCCCTGTGGTGGTACTTGTTGATACGGCAGGGGCACCGGATTATACTATAGCAGTGGTACCGGGTGGTACTGTGGAGGAGCAGGGTCGTACCAGGGTGGCTCAAGATCCTCTCGGTGCAGTGGTGGCTCAACTTGTGGCAGTGGGGGAGGGTCAGGTAGCTCCCTCCTTTCCTCTCGGCTTTGCTGGGCCGCAATGAGTCTTTCTAACATCTCAAATATCCTGTCCACGTCTTCCCTTAGCGAACCCTCTCGGGCTGCTCAGTTTAGTGGGGGTCTTCCTCTTCTCATCTCTCTGTACCTGCATTTCACAAGGAACGGTTGAGTGATAATTCACTGTTTGGTGTTTCTCTAAGTATTATTGTGTAAGGGACGGGTCCGAGGAACGCGGCTCTGATACCAACTGTAACGACTCCATAAATTAAAAAAAATACATATAATAATTTGAGTGCGGGAACGAAATAAAGGTTAAGGTTAAAATTCCTTACACGATAACTCAAAAGTACTAACAAACATCATGGAATAATTCTCTGAAAGAAATACGAAAAATAAAAAAAAATAAAGGAAACTATAAAGTATCTAGCATCTACTCGTAGTCTTCTTGCGGATTGGGCTTGGGAACTGGGTCATCCTGATCTGAAATGGTTAAATAAGGGGTGAGATACACTAGCCCAGTAAGGACATCACAATATATCACCGTCACAGAAGCAAAGGTTGGTAGAAAACCAAAAACAACCAATGGAGCACAAGTTTTAAACCAATACATTCATTAAAATTAAAATCATTTTCCCGTTTTCTTACCCTTGGAGAACATGCAAAAATAACCTATAAAGACAATAACATCATACAAATCATAACTTCATACACAATCAGTAACATAGAAGATATCATAAATTCATATTTATTGACAATAACTAATCATCACCGTTTCTCGTTTCACCAGCCTACTAGTATCCATGGGGATCCATAGGGGGTGTCTCCGCTACACGTGAACCATTTCTCTTAACAATTTTAATTTCAGGGCCGTCCCTATACCCCGTCCGGTATGAGCGCCAAAACATTAAATCTCAATACCTTGTCTGGTATAAGGGTGAAGCGAGCCGTCCCATATCCCGTCCGGTATGAGCGCCAAATGACCAAGTCTCCATACCCCGTCCGGTATGAGACAACGTTCACGGTAGGGTTCCCTATGAAACTGGTCCGTCTACCATCTCTCAGGATATTTAGTGAGGCTGTCACCTTATCTGTTTATTAGATCACATCACTTTCCTGTTTATTCTTAATCTCCGTTACCAAATTAAACACAATCACATAAACAATGAACATGCACCCAGTAATACAATCATATCTTAAATTCCAAAATCACACAATGGTCAAGTAATACAGTAATACATGCATTTAAAACTCTAAAACCAGATACCATAATGCTTTTAAACTGTAAAATAAATCAACAGAGAATAATGTCCGATTTCGGGCCCCATTAGCAATCAGTAATTAATTATGCATATTTATCTAACTTGTACAAAAGAGCGTATTATTATTTATTCAAACTTCACATCTATGATAGGAAATAGAGTGAGAAGTTCTTACTTGATTCGACGCCGAAAACTAGATGGTTACTGCGCCTACAGGCAGTCTCTAGGTTCCCTAAATTTTTCTTCGGGAACTGAAACGTGCTTACGGTACCTACAAGTGTCCCAAATAACCCAAAAATCAAACTCAGGGCCTATTCGGCCAATTTCAGAATTCCAGCACGGCGGCTCCGCCGTGCTCCAGCGATCCACCTCGGGTAGGCTGTTTTCGGCCCTTTTTGGTCGAATTCAATTGAATTTGCACCGGTTCCTACGAGAAAACACACTTAGGTCCCTTAGTGGGCCGAAAAAATACATAAAATCGAAACTCACCAGCGGTGGGGCTCTCTGGTGCGACAGCTCCTCCGACTCACGTTGCGGTTGGGTATTTTGCTTTGGTCAACCTGTAGAGAAGGAAACGGTGGTCACGACGGTGGAAAAATCACATCGAACGGGAATCGGAAAGGGTCTCATCGGAGGCATTTTCTGAAACACCCTGCGGCAGCATTTTTCGGCCAATCGGTCAGTTCTTTCACTCTGATTTTGCCATAGGTGGGTTTAAAATTGAATTTCGTGCAAAAAGAGAAATTTTTACCTCGTTTGGCGGTCAGAAATTGCTCCGGTACGGCGGCGGATGGCGGCAGTCGGCTCCCCGGCGGCTGGACTGTCTTCTCCGGCGAGGAGCTCTGGCGGCTAGGGTTTGGGTTTGGGTGCGGATGGGGTTATTTATACCCATCTGCTTTTGATCTGGGCCGTCCATCGCTTTTAATCTGGACCGTTCGATCGTGATTAAATAGAGAGTAAATTTGAGTCGTTCATCACGATTCAATCTGGATCGTCCGTGTGCATTTTAATCTGGGTCATCCGTGCGCGATGCAATTTGGGCTGTTCGTGCGCGTTTTTTATATGGGTCGTCCGTGCGCGCGAGAACGGATCTCAGCAGTTCGATCGCGTGCACGCGGATCGCCCACGTGGCTCCCCCCGCGTGGCCTCCCGTGTCAGCACCTCTGCCACCTGGCGCGTCCTGATTAGTCGAGGCTGCTGACCGGGTAGTTGACGTAGCGTAACTTTTTCAAATTACATTTTGACCCCTTGTTTCCGATTTTCCTTTCAAAAATACTCGCAGAACCCAAATTTTCACCCATTTTTCTCAAAATTGTTTTCAATTAAATCCTTAACCAGTTTTTACCCTTATTATTATTATTATTATTATTATTATTATTATTATTATTTTTATTAAATCAAATTAAAATCATATAAATAATAATTATATTTATATAAATAATAATAATAATTAATAAAAAAATAATAATAATAAAAGGTTGGCTGTTACAGTTTTCTTAACAATAAGGAAAAGAAGAAGTTTCTAATGTTGAATCTATTATACATAAACTATATATTTATAATATTAAATCAAAAACGTCATTTTGTTAGTAAAAAAGAGAAAAAAAAAATAAAGTAAATCGGACAAGGTCACCAATAGTGAAAACATATATTAAATATATAGATGAGTCAAGATTAAATGGGGAAGTAGTGTCTTTTAGAAGAAAAAATGAAGTATCATAAACAAGGCACAAAGGGAAAGAAGTAATTTTTAGAGTAGTTACAAATAATTCATACTCTTACCTAAAAGAAAAAGATATTATTTCTTTTGTATTTTATTGTATTATGTTGTCTTAAATAAAAAATAAAAAAAAAATTCAATTTAACCATAGTTAATCTCTTACCCACCAACCGCCCCTACGTGTCTTCTCTCACCCAACACAGTTGCCATTTTGACAAATTTTTTACAGCAATATAAAATGTGACCACGTCATCAGCCCATGTGCATAGTTTTAATGAGTTTCAAATGACGACTTATCACGATATCTTGTAGAGAAAATATAAAAGTACATAACTAATATAAATATAAAATTAGTGCAAGTCCTTATTTAAAAAAAAATATATAAATTATAGAGGGACTTTCAAGGTATTAATATCTTACAGCAACATAAAAAAACTAACCGCATTATTAGCTATATTTTCATAATTTTAATGAATTTTAAATGACTAATTGTTATGATAGCGAATTTGAAGAAGATTTTGAAATTAAGAGTGCATAATGACTAAAACATTGATGCACGAGCTTAATTAAAAATAAAATAAAATAAAAGAATATGAATTGTATATAAACTCTCAAAATATTTTATCTTATTTGATATAATTGTATTTTCTGTTGAATAATTTTGATCGATAAAAATATTTTATAAACTCATGTACGATTTGTGTTTTTCTATATAAATTCTTATATTATGTTTTAATCTATTTGAATCATATACATTTAAATTTTTATTAAATTTATCTTTTGACATAATAGTCATTTATTGGTCATTGATTTTTGGAGCACGTAACTATTGATGTGTTGAAATAATATGAATACAATTTTTGACCCCGTGAATATCACATGACATACACATGTAATATATATATTTTTTATTTTATTTTTCAAAAATAAAAATTGAATATTAAAAAATTAATTTTAAGATAACTTGTATTTCCGCACACCATATACCCTCTTTTTAATTAAAATTAACAATTTTATTGTTCTTCTTTCTCTCTCTCCCCCCGTTTGTGAAATGAAGAATATGAATTCGTCAAAGCCAATTGTAAGATTAATCAAAAGGCTGTCAAATCATCCATGTAAAAGTCTTACCCAATCATCCATGTAAACCTAATCCAAATCAACAAAGCAGCCGATTTTATTAATAAAAAAAAAATCATCTCAAGGAGAGTTGGAGCTCAAACAAAAGTAAAAGTAAATGTAAAACTAAAAATTAAAATTTTAAAAAAAATATATATATATATATATTACATGTGTATGTTAAATGTCATCTATGCGACATACACGTCGAATAAAAATTTCTTTCCTATGATAATTTTAATGTATCAGCAGCCACTTGTACGGTGAGTTGATGGCCAATAAACAATCATTAAGTTAAAGTGTAAATCTGATAAAAATTTAAAAAGTGTAAAACTCAAATAGATCAAAAAATAGTATGAGGGTTTAAACAGAAAAATACAAATTATACAAGAGTTTATAATGTATTTCTACAAATTTTCATTTATTAACTCTTCTCATTCTGATTACGTTGGCATGTTTATGGGTTAACGGTCAAACTTTGAAAATAATTGACTTGTAAAAATAAAGTTGAAAGAGTTCTTGAAGGATGGATGGATAAATTAAATTAAAATTTGCTTTATTCTTTACCAAACTGAAAGTAGAAAATAAAACGGATGGAAGAATAAAAAAGAAAAGAGCGAAATGAAAAATTTAAAAGAAGTATATATATGTGCATATATTTTAATCGTTATACACCTCTTAGTACGTAAAATGATAAAAGGTCATTTTCTCTATTAAACAAAAAACATGATGACTAAAATAGAAACGATAGATAATAAAAAAATTTCTGCAATAAAGATCATATTAAACATGTAATGGCACAGTCAGTAGAAAACATTGCAGAATAGGAATCTTACACCTTCTATCCCATTTCATTATAAACTGAGAATCTTTAGTCTAGACCCATTTGCAATAGGATCAATAGCAACTCTAAATTTTCAAATTTTACGGAATTTGTCATGTATTGTAGTTATGACAACTTCCTCTAGCTCTTCTTAATGCGGGCAAAGCATAGGTTCCTTTACTTGATTAGGACATTGTTTTATATTGAAATAAGCTCTCCAACCACTTCTTCCAGCAAAGAAACTATAGCTTGTCGAATTTCAATCAACTGACCATGAACTGATTTGTTGCCTAGTGCATGGCTGAGGAGAATGTGGTTGTGCATCACAAGTGCATTTTACTTGGAGTAAAAAACTGTTCTTTATAGAGAAAAACATTTAAAGAAACGGCGCAGGATATTTTTTTCTCTTGAAACAACGGCCGAGGATATCTTTCCCCAAAAAATTAAATTGAAAAATGGATAGTTTAGCACCACTTGAACAAAGAAAGCTGTTAAGAAAGAGACAGAAAAAATAGATAGAAAAAAAGATAGTCAAGAACCACCTAAACAAGGAAAGTCGTCCTATCTCTAGATAACAAAGACAACGGGATGGTTAAAGAGTCCATGCGCCTTGGCCCAAAGACAAGCCGAAGAGGACATTTTATCCCAGAGAACTGAAAATGGAGATACTCATTCCCTGAAGATCGTAATGGTTCCTTTCCGACCAGATCAACCAAAGAAAAGCTTAACCCCTAGAGTAAAAAATTGGTGTAGCTACTAAGTGCGAATGGTTTAAAAACCTATCAGAATTAGGAAAGTCAAGTTTAGAATACTTACAAATAGACCCATTACTCTTAAATGCCTCTACTGTGTTGTCATGCTCTTTGCTACCCTGCTGGACACTGCCCTCTGGTACGAATTCACCCCTGATTTGGCACCAGACATCTCCTTGGAGAGGAGTTTGATAGCATGATCAATTCTTTCTGTTCCTCCTCCCAGGAAGTGTGGTCTTCTTAGCAAAATTTGAGAAAAGCTTCCACTAATGTAAGAATTATCGGAAATCCTCAAGACCACTTGTTCTGATACTGATACCATGTTATGGTCCGGAGCTTAGGATCTCATAACAGGATGAGAAATTTGGAACTAGGGTTTAGGACTTGTTAGTGAAAACCTACCTATCTCAGAGCTAAGCAATCAAAAACTTTGATTAAATTATTTTTTTGCTTAATTTATATTAATGTTGTTTGCATATATGTATATATATGTATATGCATATTAAGGTGGTACTAACTTCCCTTCTTTTTTTCTTAGATCTTAGAGATACTATGGGGTCCTAAATCAGTTTCTTATCACCTTAAAAACAAAAATTCCTAATCTAACTTCCTAAACAGAATACCAACCCAATTATATGTTTTCCTAATTAAGCCAAACGAAAAACTTAAACTAACCTATTCAAGGTAAATCATAATTAAGGTTATTTTCGCAAAGTTGAATTCTTCTTCCTCGGGGTCCCTCCCCGGTAGACTTGTTTTTTCTTTTTTTTTTCTTTACCAGTGATTGGAATCTACCAGAATGTCAAAGTTCAACCACAGTAACTTCACCGCCAATACTAGATATAAAATTACTAGAGGAATGAAGGAGAAAAGAAAGGAAATGAGAAAAAGATGCTTTTTAAAAAATGATGAAAGGCAAAGTGTTTCTTTAGTTTGGATAACTAAAAATTGAAAAGAAAAAGAAAAGATAAGAAAAGAAAAAAAACTGATATAACATTTTGTTCTTTTAGCGTTATAAAATAAATTAAATGACTAGTCATAAAAAAATAATCCATAATACACTTTATTAATAGAATGATAAATTAAATGAATAGATAAGAAGAACAAAAAATTAGAGTTTTAAGAGAAAGATGAAGCTCTCCATTCCCCCCTTCCGTTTAGTAATTATTATTTTTTATCCAAACAAGTGAAAAAACTGAAAAGCATCCCATTTTTTTCTTTCCTCTTCCCTCAACTTCTATCAATCAATCAGCCCAAACATATTGTAATAGAAAAGAATCTGTATGTGTGACTTTTATGTGTATACTGCTTGAATTTTTAACAGCCCAGGAGGAGGTGGCACTAGATTCAATGATCACTAAATCAGGCAACGCGAAAGGAGAAAAAGAATCCAAAATCAAACAAACTTCTTCTCACTCTTAGCAACAGCTCGAGTGGCATGGTCTCCACTGGTATTAGTTACTTGCTTAGCCATAGAAAAGAGACCTCCTACAGAATCAAACTGAATTAGAAGAAGAACAAAATGGATCAACAAGTTTTCTCCGCACTTTTAGGAACTTGGGCGCAAACGAAAATGATGTTCAGCATGAACAATGGGTTCACCTTCTAAACTTCGATTAGTGAAAGAAACTTTCCTCCCACACTAACCTCCAAGCAGTTCAACCTCTAAAGTTTTGATTGCAGAATCAAACTCAAACCCAACAATAGGAACGAAATAAAGGGGATAAATGATCAGACAAAAGAAAGAAACTCACAAAATAAACCATCCTGCGAAACCCAAGGCTTTTAGGTAAATAATGCGATCCAATCAGAATTAATCAAATTCAGTAGCTACTAAAATTTCCTTCGGACAAATTCTTTTCCATCGGAGGAAGGTCTAGTTTCGATTTCGTAGCTGATCAGCTTGGTAAAAGCCATGGTTTTTATTTAACAAACAAGCTTAAATGACCGCAGGCACACACAATCTTGAGAATCGAGGTGAAATGATGATTAAACATAACAATCATATTTGTAATTTACAATTGATAGTTACAAATAAAGCAGATTGTGAGACGAAATGTCAATATAAACATACTATTCGTGGCGGCGTTTGGTCTTACGATCATGATTATCGCAGTCGCTATCGTCATCGTCCTCGTCGGAGAAGATGCCTTCATGATTATTGTCGTCGTCGGACGGCGGGGAAGGGTCGAGACGAGCTGCGTCCATAGCCCACTTAATCAGCTTCTCAACTTCATCATCCTCATCTTCATGGTCGTTTCCTGGAACTCGGCCGTCCATTAAGGATGCCCTGGGATCCACGGGAACAGATTGGGAAGAAGAAGGTAAGGATGCCTTGAGTGCGGCAAATCTAGCAGAGAGATCATCATCATCAACGGCTGCGACGTCACCTCTATTCGTCGAAGAAGAGTGCTGAGTCCGTGGTGGGCGGGGAGGAGCAAGGGACGGTCGTGATTTGAGTTCCTGGAATCGACGGAGGAGATCGGGATGGAGGTAATCGGGAGAGATGCGGGATGAGTGGGAATTAACAGAAAGATTGAGCAACAACTCGTCTTGCGCAGCTTCTAGCAGTTGTTCGACTTCTAGGTCACTTGTCTTCTTCCTGCTGCTGCTCATCTTCCGTCTTCGTCTCCTTTTGCTTTTTCAGATTTCCAACAAAACGTCAAGAGTTATATTAAAAAAATATATATGTATTAATAATATTATTATATTTGTCAAGTAATTTTTTTTATTAAATAAATTTTCACGTAATATTTGATTAAAAAGTGGCTCCAAAAAATTTTAAAACAAATACTGCTAACATCACAATTTATTTTTTATATTTAATAATAAGTTGCACAAACTCAACTATATTGATGTCCTTTAGATATAGAATACATAACTCAATAACTATATTTGATATGGGAACATAATATTAACTTAGTACAAAATGTTGACTATCAATTTTATCAAATTTAAGAGAAAGACTTACAAAAAATTGATTCAAACAATTCGATTAAATATATGAAAATAAATGCAATGTATACAATATATATGTACATAAAAGTTAGGACAAAATAATCTACAAATAACTTACGTAAATTTGAAATTTTATTTCATGTCTTAGCATTTTTCATCTAGATGGACGGTAGAGATCTCCAATACCTAACTTGTCTAAGGCTTTAGTTAATATATCAACAAATTGTGATTTATATTGATGGCAACATAATGAAAAGTACCCTCGTCATCCCTGACTCTCATCATTGATCTCTGTTGGGGACTTGTTTTTAATACTCAAACTCGTAAGAATTTTTGTTCTCATTAGATGATAATAACAAACTTATGTATCAATTTGGTAATATTGTTTATCATATGATAGAAGTTCTTAAATTATTTATTCTTTCTCAAATTATTTTTGTCTTCTGAATGTAATAATCATTATATCAATAATTGAAATTAATGCCCATGATTTTCTTATTTTATTTTTGTTCAAGTGATGTTTTAAAAAAATTATATGTATATTATTGAGAATATATACTATAATATGAGTATCTTCTTGAATAGTTATCACAACTTTTATTCTAAAAAATATTTTACTTGAATTTTTAAAAAATTTATCAATTTTGTTAGAATATCAT